>NC_091165.1:4990073-4992573 GCF_040958095.1 Procambarus clarkii
GGTATGAGCTACGAGGAGAGACTACGGGAATTAAACCTCACTTCGCTGGAAGACAGAAGAGTTAGGGGGGACATGATCACCACATTCAAGATTCTGAAGGGAATTGATAGTGTAGATAAAGACAGTCTATTTAACACAAGGGGAACACGCACAAGGGGACACAGGTGGAAACTGAGTGCCCAAATGAGCCACAGAGATATGAGAAAGAACTTTTTTAGTGTCAGAGTGGTTGACAAATGGAATGCATTAGGGGGTGATGTGGTGGAGGCTGACTCCATACACAGTTTCAAGTGTAGATATGACAGAGCCCTATAGGCTCAGGAATCTGTACACCTGTTGATTGACGGTTGAGAGGTGGGACCAAAGAGCCAGAGCTCAACCCCTGCAAGCACAACTAGGTGAGTACAACTAAGTGAGTATATATATATATATATATATATATATATATATATATATATATATATATATATATATATATATATATATATATATATATATATATATATATATATATATATATATATATATAACTGAAAACTCACACCCCAGAAGTGACTCGAACCCATACTCCCAGGAGCAACGCAACTGGTATGTACAAGACGCCTTAATCCACTTGACCATCACGACCGGACATAATGAGGTGATAGCCGAGGCTATTTGAACCACCCCACCGCCGGCACTCGGATAGTAATCTTGGGCATAGCATTTTTCACATACAAATATGTGTTCCTCACGTGTGCCCCAAAGAATGAGGTGATTTGGTAAAATGCTATGCCCAAGATTACTATCCGAGTGCCGGCGGTGGGGTGGTTCAAATAGCCTCGGCTATCACCTCATTATGTCCGGTCGTGATGGTCAAGTGGATTAAGGTGTCTTGTACATACCAGTTGCGTTGCTCCTGGGAGTATGGGTTCGAGTCACTTCTGGGGTGTGAGTTTTCAGTTGCATATTGTCCTGGGGACCATTCAGGCTTGTTCGCATATATATATATATATATATATATATATATATATATATATATATATATATATATATATATATATATATATATATATATATATATATATATATATATATATATATATATGTATATATATATTGTTACGGTGCCCTCTCCTATCTCTTTCGTTTGCCTGCTTTAAGAGTCATATCAGCTCTCCCTACTGATTCTCTGAGGTTCAGGGAGCCTAATGATATATGTGGCAACCAGACCGACTGCCAGTAAAGGGAAGGAAGTTACATTATAAGTTGTAAATAAAGGGAAATTGGCGCCCTGTTATAAAATGAAAGAGTATCCCCTAATGCAGATATGACCTTTTGGAAGGGACACTAGCCGATCGCGGATTGGCCGACTTAGGTCGCGGGCGACAAATCAGGGCCCGCCATGACGTCACCGAGTGCCCCGGGCGGCGCCAACGTCAGAAGTGACCCGACCTTGGAAGCAACAGGACGCACCTCGGTCTGCTCTCCAGGATTAGAGGCTCTACAAGCCTTTCTTAGTGGATTAGTGCTGGCTATTGCAGCCCATCGGATATATTGGAGACCCCGCGCTTCTGGGAAGCAAAAGGAACCAAGTTTATTGAGCGAAAGAGGGCCAAACTTGGAAAATATTCGGCGACGACGCAGGGCGGCGACGTTGGACGTTGAGGGTCAGAAAAGGTATGGCGGGCAAGCCTACCTGTGACCGGGTCACATCCACTGAGGGTCTTGGAAGGACGACACCGTGCCTAGGACAAGGAGCAACGCCTTGTGGAAGGGGCGAGTGTGGGAAAATAGTGATTAGCTCAGCGCCCATCGATGAACCAGGATTGGGGCAGCTGAATCTCAGGGACTGGAACGGCGACGACGCGAAGGCTCCACGACACCTGAGGACCTGTGGAACGTCCTGGATCGTCAAGGATCGACCCAAGGAGGCGTGGGAACCTCACACCATCGAGGGACAGGCGTCGTGAGCCAGGAATGTAAGGTAGATCATTTTCCCTCCCATTACCCCTTGTGTGAGTAGGCTAGTTAGGCCACAATAGTTACTTATGTATGTGGCAACAGGACATTAATACTTTAGTAGTAGAGTAAGCTGCAAGGCAGCTTGTGTCCAGGACTGTCAGAGGGGACAGTGTGTATGGATGGCAGGACAGTGAAGAAGAGGCGCCGACGTGTGAAGAGGCCCTCCTGTGAGAGTGTGGGACTCCTCTCTTTCTGCCCAGTTGAAGGAGTGTTGGAGGTCGTGGAAGAAGAGGCTGACGATCTCCAGACTTATTATCCATATTTCCATATTCATGTATTACTTGTGATTGTGTGTGTGTTCATGTAATTTGCATCAGTAAATTCACACATTTTATCACTGTGTTTAAGTGTGCCTCCATTTATGATAATTCTCTATGAGCATACACGAAGGTTATCATAGTACCACCTAGGGAACACTACGTTCACTATAGCAGTTCCTATTGCCTGGAGAGTGGTAGAGACAGCACAGACTTACATAAAAGTGTACCCTTAGCCA
>NC_091165.1:4995073-5060073 GCF_040958095.1 Procambarus clarkii
CAGCAACAATTAGTTTACTTTAAATACAATCGTGTCTCTCGAACACTCACCTGTCAACACGTTTACTCGCTCGCCCTTAATTACACCACAATTGACCCATCAATCATTCAGTGAGTAATTACCAATTAATTACTTACTGCCAACCTGACAGCCTATTAATCCAAACGAGTTCTTTTAGACACTACTGTCACCCTATCAACAGTTGTCTCCACAGTATATGCCCAATTTACTTTAATAAGGGTTAATTAATTAATTACTTAAGGCACTGTATGTACTAGCTCTATCTATAAATCCAATATTATGTTTGTAAATCATCTTCTATTTATGTTCTTTTACCTGAATAAACATTTGAATTTGAATTTGAATTACCCTAACCACTGAACTGCGCAACGCGCCTGCAGGTGCTCGACAGGGGGTATTTATATTTTTAGCGTTCCATTCAAAACTGGCGCACGATGATGCGGGTACTAATTTTTTTTTTTTTACATGCTAGTGAAATAAAAAATAAATACAATAAAATAACAGAGGAAACAAAACAAGAAACCATCGGCTAGAAGGACCAGCAGCATAGCATAACAATTAACAAAACTGGATAAACGCATGAGAAACACAGCATACATCAAGACACAAAATATACAATAATATCAAACAGGCAATCCATGCAACCAAGAAAACAAAACATAGTAACATATAAAACAACAAACAAGCACCGGCCTGAAGGACCGAGAACAAAACACAACATAAGGGACAACATGAAATAGAACAAGAAAATCGCACAGCCCACAACACGCCTGAAATAAAAACAAAAAACAAAAATAAAATAAAAATAAAAAATAAAAATAATAATAATAAAAATAAAAACAAAAATAAAAATAAAAACAAAAATAAAAATAAAAACAAAAATACAAATAAAAACAAAAAACAACACAACATAGCAATGCATAAGTAAAACACACAGGGCAAAGTAACAACACAAAAGCAAATACAGGAATAAAAACGCTCACCAAAACACCGGCCCCGCAACAAATAAGGGAGAGGCACAGGCACATAATACAATAGGGCAAACAAAACATCATAGGGGCACACAGCACTACAGTTAGCAAAAAAAAATAAATGAAATCAGCTGACATATTTGCCCGGGAACGAGACCCAGGGGAACCACACATTGAACGCCTCTCAATCCAGCCACCTCCAAGGGTCTTGACCACCCACCGGAGACGCCATGTCATCCGGAACCCGGCAACAAACACCTGCAAACAGGGGACCCAGATGGTATCACTCCGGAGGCGAGTAACCGCCACTCTACCCCACACGCCGGGAACCTGCCCATCATGAAAGTCCTCCGGTCTTTCAGACAGCATGAACTCGGAAAATCACAGCCTCCAGGTCCCCAAGTCGCATCTTCACAGGAGGGGGCCGGACAGAGGGTACCACCACAGGGGCACCAGCGGCCACGGGCACACCACCAGACGACTGTAGGGAACCAGGGTGGCGCGCATCCTTTCGTAAAGTCACTACCTGGCCACGCCCAGCACCAGCATCCGCACTATCCCTGGCAGTGGAAGCCACCACACCCCACCGCAGAGAGTCCCCAGGCGGTGAAGGAACAGAAGGCACACCCGAGACATGGGCACCAGCAGGCACATGGGCATGTACTGTTCACCGACAATATACCAGCCCCCTGTTGACTAGATACCTTCCTGCTCACAACACCGGCGTATGTGGCATTGTGAAGGCCCACAGAAAGGAAATGCCAGTGTTTGGCATAGATATAGCAGTGGGTGATTGCCAGCTGCGCAAGTGTGACAAATATGCTCCCAGTGCGGTGGAGGGACAGGCGCGAGGTGAATATGCTAACTACAATTCACACCGGTGCCATGTTGGACAGTGGCAAAGTCCACTTTTAAATGCGCTTCCCCATATATAAACCAGATTGTCATAGACTACAACGTAAACATGCGCCTCGTAGATAAATGTGACATGAGGCTCGGTGCCGTCGAGTGCGTGCGGAAGTCTGTTAAGTGGACGAAAAAGTTCTTTTTCCACCAAATAGATGTTGCAGTGCTCAACTGCTTCAATATGTACATGGTAAAATCAGGCAGAAGACCGCCGATACGGACATTCAGTGTTGCTGTTGTGTCACAAATGCTCGTAAAGTATGGCAAGGAGGGCTCTGTTGCACCGTGCGGGGTGCAAGCTACAATGCCACTCACAGCTCCAGACAGACTGAATTGTAACGAGATGTTCGGAGTCCACATGCTCGAGTATATACCAGGCACAGCATCACGGGAAAAGGGTAAACGTGCCTGTATAGTATGCAAGAACACTACCCGAAGGGAACTAAAGCGAAGGTGCATCAGCTCCTGGTGCGTTGAGTGCCAGGTTCCACTATGCCCCGTTGGTTGTTTTGCAGCATATCACACACTCGCAGAGTTGTGAGTGTGTTTATGGTGTTTGTATATAGTGTGTGATACTGTACAGTGTGTAAATAATTTGTATATATATATACATAAATTAGCATGATACATTGGAAATATGTGCATGATATGTGAACACTTGTGTGTTGCACGTAACAGTGTCTTTGGACAGTACGGATGTTCTATTGCCATAATATAGTGTACGTGTCCATTATACATAGGATTGGCAAGAAAAAACAAAACAAATTTATTTGGAACTGTGCGCAAAATATGAACAAAAATATATTCGTGGCAACTCACGCATCTTGAACCGGGCGCGCTACTGGCTCCGGGAGCACACGCCACGGGTGACCAGGGATTGATGACGTCACGCACAAAGTTACGGACCCCATTGCGACCAAAGTAAGTACAATTTTGAGTTTTTGTTCACATCACCATAATCAGAAAAGGGTTTTTAACACTTTCAACAAAAACAAAATCCAGAGAATTTATTTCTTGCGTGCAAGGGAGGATGCCGTATTTGGAAGGCGAGCAGCACAGTGGCTAATTAACCTTAAGCAATTAATTACCTGCCCCACCAACAGATATATCATCTTGAATAACATGATAATCACTTAAATTTAAACTTAAGAATTCACTCGAAATTAAACTATAACCATTCCTATCAGCTATAAATCTCACCTTAGTCTAGGTAGCCACAACCATTTAGATTCAAATAGTATGAAAATGCTGCTTTCAGCATGGTTAGACTAGATACGAATCGACCTCACGACTAAATGTGCGATCACTAGTCGCCGATTCGTTTGCTAAGTTGTATACTACTTCATCCATCGATGGGGATTGGCTGCATGCTCGTTGCAGGGTGCGGTCACGGCGTTGGCGCTCTCTCAGTTGTTGGCTGACGTCTGGTGCGAGCAGGTCGCTGTTGTTGGTGTGTGGTGTGCCGGCTAGCCTGTGGGGGCGGCTGGCGTTATGGCGTCGTCGGTGACGCGGATTCGGAGGGTGGATTCTGCAGGATTGGAGTTCTCGGCGGCTGCTGATTGGGCGTTGGTGGAAGTGGCGCTTTTGGATGTTTTCCAGGTGGACCTGCTCACTGTTTACGGCCTTGAGAAGATCTCTGACAAGCGTGTGGTGATCAAGTTCTCTGCCCCTGGTCCATATCAGCGTTTTGTGAGTGATTTTGCTGGGCGTTCTCATCTGCTCCCGGGCTCTGCTGGTACTGTGGAGGTGTCGGACCGGTGTGTGGCGCCGACGTTTGTCAGCATCCATGAAGTTCCCTTGGACTTTCCCGAGGAGGTCCTTCGCACCTGCTTCTCTCGGTACGGTACTGTATTCACTCACCGTATAACCTGCCTCCGCTCAGGCCGCCTGTCGGGCTTGAGGACCAATGTGCGGACCCTTGGCATGCGCTTGACGCGTGATATTCCTTCTCAGGTCAAGTTCTACGGCTTTAACATGCGGGTTTTCTATGAGGATCAACCACGCACCTGTTTTCGGTGTGGTTTGCGAGGGCATCTTGCGGCCGGTTGCACTGCTTCCGGGATGGGGGAACCAGCTATCTTCCAGGAGGGTGATTTTCCCCCCTTGGGGGTTGGGGGGGCCAAGCCAGGTGGTGCAGAGACCGTGTTGCTATTGACGAGCGTGTGTCTGGTGAACGGCTTTCTCCTTTTCTTTTGCGAAAGGAGAAAGCCCTTCGGGACTCAGTTCTTTTCACCGGTCTCCAGCGTCCGGACGGTTCTGTTTTGTCTAACACGGATGGGGTCCTCTTGTATGTGCAGCAGGAATTGCAAGCGCTGTATGGGGAGGTAGGGGTGGATGAGGATTTGGCTACTTTCTTTTTGCGTCACTGCTCTCCTGGTTTGTCGGCTGCTGGTTGTTCCGCTTTGGTGAGGGACGTGTCGTCGGCTGAGCTCTGGGATGTGGTGCGGTCTTTCCGTTCCGGCAGAGTGCCTGGCTCGGATGGGCTCCCTGTGGAATTTTATGTGACTTTCTGGGATGTGATTGGGGAGGCTTTTTTGGAGGTGGTGCGATTTTGTTTCCTGACCTGTTCCTTACCCGCATCTCATTATGATGGGGTTGTGAGGTTGCTTCCGAAGCCAGGTGATTTGCGTTTTCTGTCGAATTGGAGGCCGATCACCCTGTTAAATGTTGATTATAAGGTTGTCTCGAAGTTGCTGGCAGGTCGGTGTCGGGATGTTATTGGTTCTGTGGTTTCGGTTGAGCAATTTTGTGGCATTCCGGGTAGGTCTTTGCTTCAGTGCAATGCTCTTTTACGTGATGTGCTTCTGTGTGCCTCTGAGCTTCGCCTACCTGCGGCGATGCTCAGCTTAGATTGGTCGAAAGCATTCGACCGTGTGTCGATGGGCTTTGTGCTGCAGGCTATGGAGAGGTTCGGGTTTCCTCCATTGTTTCTTTCTTGGGTTCGTATGTTGTATGCCCGCTGTCATAGTCGTGTGTGCATTAATGGTTTTTTTAGTGCCCCCTTTGCCGTTCGCCGCTCGGTGCGGCAAGGGTGTCCCTTATCTATGCTCCTTTATGGTATTTTTCAGGAGCCTTTGTTTCGTGCGGTTAAGTCATGTGCTTTGGTGGTTCCTCCGAGGCTGCCTGCTGGTTTCTGTTTACCGATCTGTGGGTATGCTGACGATACGGTTCTGTTTGTGGCGACCGATGGCTCTGTGGTTGCGGTTCAGGACCTTGTTCGGCGTTTTGAGCTGGCCACTGGGGCCCTTGTTAATTGGGATAAGTCCTGTCTGATGGGGCTGGGGAGCTGGACCTCCCGTTCGGTGTGGGCGGGGTCGTGGTTTCCAGTGGTCAGGTCGCTTCGGGTTCTCGGAATTACTTGGTTTAGCTCGTATACCCAATCCTTGGAGTGGAATTGGGATGCGGTGTCTCGGTCGGTTGAGGTGGCGGTTGGTTTGTTATCCTCGCGTCCATTGACGGTTTATCAGCGGGCGATTGTTGTTACTAGCAAAGTTCTTTCGAGGGTGTGGTTTTTGGCTCAGTGCTTTCCCCTGGATCGGCAGCGTGCTCATAGGTTGGAGTGCAGAGTCTATCGGTATGTGTGGTGTGGGAAGTATCATCCGGTTCGTCGCTCCTCCATGGTTTTGCGGGTGGAGGAGGGGGGTGTTGGCATCCCTGATGTTTTTACCAAGGCATTGGCTTTGTTTTGGGTGTCGTTGCGTCAGTATTTGGGGGTGGGTGGGGGCCTCGGTGCGCTTGGGATTTATTTCTGTACTGTTCGGTTTAGCTATTTGCTTGAGTTAGGGGCTGGGTGTGAGGTCGCCTTTTGTACACCTGCTGTGTATTCGTGGGCAGTTGGGATTCTGCGGAAGCTCTGTCGTGTTCCAGGGTTTTTGTCCCTGTCGTGTCGGGGGGGTTTATGGGGTTCTCCTTCGTCGTGTGAGCCATCGGGTTGAGGGTTTGTTTCCATGCTGGGATTGGGGGGGGATTTGGTCGGTTTTGGGTGGGCGGCATTTGGCTCCGCAGCAGCGGGAGTTTCTCCTCCGGATGCTGCACGAGTCCTTGCCGTCGAATGATCGTTTGTGAATGCTTGGGTTGCATTCTTCCGCGACATGTGCACATTGTGGATTGGTTGAGACGCAGTTACAAGTGTTTTATTTTTGTGAGAGGGTACAGGGTTTAGTTGCTTGGTTGCGTGATGTGATTGCGGTGTTCTGTGGGCTCGGATTTCAGAGGGATGTTTTACAGTTCCTGTTTCTTTCGTTTCCTCAGGGCTCCGGGCGGCTTCGGAACACTCTGAGTGTCTTGATTGCTGATTATGTGTTTTGCGTGTGGGTTGGGCGTTTGGAGGGCTATGGGGTTCGCCGGATTCTGGGTTTTCTGCATGGGCGTTTGCGTTTCACATGGTGGTGGTTGCGGCGTGCTTTTCCGGTGAGGTTTGCTGATTGGTTCACTGACGCGTATGTTCAGGGTGATGCTTTGGGGTTGGTGGGGGGTCGGGGGTTTGATTAGTGTTTTGGTGTGGTGTCGATGGATTTGGGGGGGAGGGCTTCTTGGGTCGTTTGGGCGTTTGGGTTGTGGGTATTCCTCCTGCCCCCTGAGGGCTTCCTCGGCGGTGCGTTGTGTGTGTTTGCCTGTGCTGTGCTTTTGTGTTGCTCCTTGTGTGTGTGTCCTTGTTGTGTGTGTTTTGTGTTCCTTTGCCGGATCCTGCGTGTTCCGCTGTTTTTTTTTTGTGTGTGTTTGTTTATTTGTGTGGGCGTTTTTTGTGGTGTGTATGTGTATGTATCTTTTCGTTTGTTCCACCGGTTCCTGCGTGCTCCGGTGCTGTGCTCCTGGTTATATGACTTCTGCCTTGTGTGTGTGGCCCTTTTGGGTACTTTTATCCGTCATGCTTCATGTAATTTTTCCTTTGTTATTTTAATTTTTTTTTTTTTTTTATGCCGCTGGCTTATTATGTGTAGCTGCTCTGTGTGAGCCTTTGTGTTCTCTGTGTTACTCATGTGGATCTTGTGTTATGCATGATTGGATTTCTTTTTTATGTTGTATTCTTGTACAAAAAAAAAAAAAAAAAAAAAAGGAGAAAGTCTTCATGCTCTTGCATTTGTTCTGTATAATGTTTGTTGTCTTAAAAGTTCTTTGGGTTCTTTACTGTGTACTTTGTCATGCTTTGTATCTTTTTTATTGTGTATATTGTACTTTTATAAATAAAAAAAAAAAAAAACTTCATCCATCGATGGCCACGACCATCTTCATGAGTTTAACGTTTTTCTTAGCGATTTGGATCGTCTACTAACGCCCTCGGACAAATCCTGTGGCGTCCCATAGATAAATCCGCCCAAACAGCTCTAAAGTGGAACTGCTGTTGAGAATATGGAAGTTCTCAACACCTCTGATCCAATTGGAAGGGGTCGAATAGAGTACCCAGTTACTTCATTACACACAAATGTCGCTCACATTTACCATGTCGTAGCTCAGTCGATAAAGGCAGCACTTGGGATGATCTCGGACGTAGGTTCGAATCCTCGTCACGGCCCTTGTGGATTTGTTCAGAGTACCCAGTTCAATTAGTTCAAAGCGGTCTCATTACCCAATAAATCTTAACTGCTTAATCTTAATCAGACTGTCCTTATACATTATTCTTAATGTTATGAGCCCCTCATGAGGTCCAGAAATCACATACACCACTCAATCGCTATTTTTGTGTTTTTTCCGTCGACTCTAGCTCGAGGGCTCCTAGCTGACCTCCCTAGCCCCTACACAAGTGAGCGAATGGCCAAGACACGTGAGCTTTCAGCAATTTTCAAACAACAAAATTGGTGAAACCACAGCTGTGCACCATTGTAAAGGGAGCCAGCCTTTAACCTCACTTAAACTGGTTAAATGTTGGTCGTTAATTAAAAGTTCTTACTGTAATCTTCAACTAACAACCTGGTAACCTCGGTATTTGACCACCTCAGTACCCCCAAAACAGAGCCACTGTACCTGTACGACTGACTCTATAATCTTGCTAATTGATTGCGGAACCAGATCAATCAATTTGCACATACATTCACGAATGTGGATCCCTAATTATATAAAAGGGAGGAATGGATCTACTTTACATTGTGGATTAACTCGACTAAAGGATTATATATATTCACAATAGATTAAAGAGTGCTTGCAAGGTTCAAATGGACTTGTCAATTAACACGGGAAAATAACTAAATGGGAAAACTCATTAAATAATGGAATTTATAACAGTCATATTTCATTACTCACACGTATGTATATACAAAAAATGCCCACTCCCTAACTGAATATATTCCTAACCGAAATTTCCTGAGGCAATGATAAAATAATGTGGATTATGATAATAACACTTATATTCTGGACAGCACTTTACCTTAAACACAAGCTAAGCCAGTCGTTGACTGATCTGCCTCTGGAGAGAGGTTCTTGCTCCCAGAATGTCCCGAATCACACTGTTCAAAAACTGCTCTCCCCACGGAGAGGTTGACTTAGGCTTAGCTGCCAACTAATTTTTAAAATGATTTTCCAAAGCCAACCTCTCCCCATGGAGAGGTTGACTTTGGCTTAGCTGCCAACTAATTTTTAAAATGATTTTCCAAAGCTAACATATTCATTGGTCACTAAAGGTGACTGAATTCTTATTCAAAATAATGATAATTACACATATATACTTAAACTAGAACAATTATTAAATGCAACATTAAATAATAGCATTAATTTCTCTAATTTACAAGAAGTAACAAACAAGGTGTATGGTACTTACTACACGGTGCGGATGCCCTTGCTTTGGAATGAGGTCACGTGGCTTATGCCCGATAACCTAGTTCCCACCCTAGGATGAACCTCATCTGCCCTCTCCCCTGCCCCTCATTACTTCTAATAGGAAGCCTTAGTATTTCCTTGCTTACTGTATAGTTTTGATTCCAGTCTAGAGATATATAACATTCTCCAAACTAAATAATACCCTTTCACATGGTAAATTACCTAAGATGGCGTCTGGGAGGGGAGGGCGGGTGAGGGTGGGCGTGAGAGGCAGACTTGATTGGGTGGGGGGGGGGCAAGCTGCACTAGCCCTTTGCCTGGGTCGGCGTTACAGTTCATCAAGTCACTCTTCACTCTAAATTGATGTTCAAGTAATATAATTCCTTAAGGAAGATTGATTATTACTACCACTACTTTAATACAGAATTTCTCTAAATTGATGAACTGAGCTCGCAGGAATATAGGGCAATGTTGACTAATCACTCTTGTGCTAATCTCTTGGGGCAACCTTTTCTAGAGACTCAGGTAGACTACCCTGAGACTCCAACACCTAGATTATCCCTGTAACAATATTATACAAGATCTATAAGCTTCTAAAACAGCTTAGACTGTTACATTATGTTTATGCCCTTGTGTACTTTCATACTGCTTCCTGACTTTTGTATTTACTTCAAAACTCTTGTTATAATTTTCCTGTTCATTTTTATTAGAAAAATTCCCTTCTTTGTCCCTGCTGGATGATGTTATTTGTTATTGTTTTTACAACTTCTGTTATTATCTTCAAGTTATTCATCTACTCCCATTGTCTACATCAGTGTTACTATCCACTAGCTGCTTAAAGTTTTCTCCCATTTTCTACGCCCTCGCTGCTATCTTCTAGCCGGTAAAAGTTTTCTCCCATTGTCTACGCTCTTGCTACTAGCCGCTTGAAGTCTTCTCCCATTGTCTACGTTCTTGCTATTAGCCACTAGCCGCTTAAAGTCTTCTCCCACTGTGTACGCCCGTGTTACTATCTACTAGCTGCTTAATAATGTCTTGCTCACTATTTCCACCAGCGGATCCACAAAAAACTGCTGTTGTTTCAGACGCACGGTGTTCCTGCTAATGCAAGATTCCCAGTTATATATGAACGTTATTGCATTATTCATGCAATACTGTCCGATATTATGGTTTATACCAATCACTTGTGATATCCAGTCACTGGCAACTCAACCTTGGCAGACACCACACATGACCCGGACCTTTGTCTTGGCCTTTATCATATCTAGTGTTACTTTATGTTTGTTCTACCTCGGTAAATAAAGTTTCCATTTGAACTGCATACAATGGGCTTAATGCTGCTAAAAGTCTTTACAGTAAATATCTAGTTCTAGAGTAAAGGCTTCTTCATGGTAATCCTGAAATGCTTGTACTTTGTGACCCCCCCAAGCCGTTTGAACTTCATCCTGTTACGACAGTTTCTCAGCTGTCTCACTTCTTCCTTCAGTTTCTCCAAATATTTTTGAAGGATAGCTGTCAGCTCTATCAACTTACCCTCTAGACTCATCTTCATCTTAATAAGTGCAGAGCCAAAAAATAATCCGTTGCTACAAGTGACATACCTCAGTCTCAACGCTCTCGGAAGAAGTTTGAATTACTCCAGAGCCAGGAGTGAGAATGGAGTTCATTAGCACCCCAACCAGCTGCCTTGTTGACTTGTCTCTAGCACCCACCGAGAGCCCAGCTGCTAAGCAGGTCCGGATGTCATTGAGGTCCATAGCCATCTTTGATTCCGGGCTCATGCCCAGAAGAAAAGTCTGTAATATTTCATGGTGATACAAATAAAGAGAAAAGATTTACTTGGTCACAATAAATTTGGCACAAGCATTAAAGTTTATTATTTTTTTATTTTGTAAATATTAATTGTCTTAGTAATATACGTAAGTTTTTATTGGGCTAAGAACAAGAAACTTATAACAGGGAACATGCCATGGCCAGTGTATCACATCCAAGACAGACTTACTATAATGTTTCGCGTGTAGAAATGATTAACCAAAAGGTGAGAGGTGTTGTCCAGGTCTTCTGGAGCCAGGCTCACATACTCCAGCTCAGTGAAACTCATTCTCACTCACCACTTCCCACAGACCTGTGTGAGGATCTTACTCTTCATTAATGTTGAGAAATCTATATAACCTACCTTAAAAAATATTTAAAAAAAATTGTATATTAATTTTAAAGAAACTTTGTTATTTTTTTTGCTACTTTATTCACTCTTGTGTTCATGATATCCTCATAACGAACCCAAAGTCTGTCAGTGCAGACTACTCATCATATGCCTCTATATTACTAACCATCCTGTGTGATGGGGATTTTTTAGCATCACGTAGCTAGCTTTTTGACACACTGCATGTGAGGGGATGGTTCACCAGCTCACTTACAATGGTGCTCTTCCGCATGTGGAGGCCAGTACACTTGCTAAGTGCACTTGTTAAGTGCACAGACCTAAGTTTGGTAACCAGTACCCGAAACATCTTGTGTTTGGGCTCATGTGAGAGCCCCAGTCATCAGCATTTCAGAAATGTTACCCTGGCCAGGGTAGCACGTCTGTGGACAGAGTTATAACTATAGCATCTTTTCACTGTAAGCTTGGAGGGAGACAAGGTTTGCGCAGGAACAGCGAGCCACGTGGTGCGAGTGTGGGCTAACCTCCAGCCACTTGACTCCCGCTAGTTCCAGCATTGTTATCATGGCAACGGCCGTCATCTTAGCAAACATCTGGGGAGTCGGCCATTTTGGAGTTGCCCTAGGGCCATGCCACACCGTCGCTGATTGGTTGAGAGGGGTAGGCACCTGTGTGCCTCCCTCTGATTGGTTCTTTTGAGGCAGAACCCGGGAAGCCGGTGTTCCTGCCCCAAGACGTCATTCTGCTCCAGTCACCACCACAGCCTGACGTCTCTCTCTTGCCCATTCGGGCAAATTAGGCAAGACGACGTCGTGGTTACTGCCTACTCTGCTACTCCACGTCCTGCCTCATCTACGTCGACGACTGCCGTCAGAAACCCACCGCCTTCGTAGTTCGAGAGGGAGAACGATAGGGAGTGCTTTGGGTAGAGATCTGGGAGGTGGGTAATTTGCATATAAGCAGCAACAGACTCTTAAATCCCCATTCCAGTGATTATAGACGTTTTAATTCCTGCTAGTGCTCTGTAGCAGTTGATGGGAACAGAGAAACTCGTGTCAGTGATTAAGGCAGATTTCCCATGTTTGTGTAAGACGCTGTACGTTGTGCACGTCATCTGTGTACGAACATATGCTTCACCAGTGGGTCAAGGGTGCGAACCGAGCAGTGTGTTGTGAGGGATGGTTTAAAAGACGCGCCAAGTCATCTTTGTACGAACGAAAGTACAAGTGTATGTGAGGTACCGCTCCAGCCATCTCCACCGCCTTGAGCCAGCCAACCGCCAGCTGGGTGCCTGATGTATGGTAATTGTGTGAGTGTGTAGCCGGCTGTATAAATGAGTAAGTATCTATTGTGTGTATTCTGGTGATTTATGTTCTCTAAGCCTGAATTCAAAGTCAGGTGTTCCGTTGCATTGTCACTAAGAGCACCCGTAGAGGTGAAGTGAAGTGTGGACGCGCGAGAGTATCACCCTTGTTGTCATGTTGTCAGTCCAGTGGGACTTGGTCATGTGTAGACAGACATACATGTTTGTATGTGTGTAGATAAAAACGGGAACAAGTTTACATAGAATATTTATTTATTCCATGCTGGTAGAATTTTGCTAATTCTATCATAGTTGTTGATATTATTCCATGTAATATAATCTTGCAGGTGTGGAATTCCAGTACTGAGCGCTCAGGTAGTGTCAGTGTGTAAGGTCAGGGATTCCTGGCAAATTGATTATTGTGGAGTGATACCTAATTGGTTATTTTCTTGCGGTGTTCACAGGGTCGTGACAAGTGTGATTATATATATATATATATATATATATATATATATATATATATATATATATATATATATATATATATATATATATATATATATATATATATATATATATATATGTCGTACCTAGTAGCCAGAAAGCACTTCTCGGCCTACTATGCAAGGCCCGATTTGCTTAATAAGCCAAATTTTCCTGAATTAATATATTTTCTTTAATTTTTTTCTTATGAAATGATAAAGCTTCCCATTTCATTATGTATGAGGTCGACTTTTTTTTATTGGAGTTAAAGTTAATGTAGATATATGACCGAACCTAACCAACCCTACCTAACCTAACCTAACCTATCCTTATAGGTTAGGTTAGGTTAGGTAGCCGAAAAAGTTAGGATAGGTTAGGTTAGGTAGGTTAGGTAGTCGAAAAACAATTAATTCATGAAAACTTGGCTTACTATGCAAATCGGGCCTTGCATAGTAGGCAGAGAAGTGCGTTCTGGCTACATGGTACGACATATATATATATATATATATATATATATATATATATATATATATATATATATATATATATATATATATATATATATATATATATATATATATATATATATATATATATATATATATATATATATGTCGTACCTAGTAGCCAGAACTCACTTCTCAGCCTACTATGCAAGGCCCGATTTGCCTAATAAGCCAAGTTTTCATGAATTAATTGTTTTTCGACTACCGAACCTACCTAACCTAACCTAACCTAACTTTTTCGGCTACATAACCCAACCTAGCCTATAGAGATAGGTTAGGTTAGGTTAGGTAGGGTTGGTTAGGTTCGGTCATATATCTACGTTAATTTTAACTCCAATGAAAAAAAATTGACCTCATACATAATGAAATGAGTAGCTTTATCATTTCATAAGAAAAAAATTAGAGAAAATATATTAATTCAGGAAAACTTGGCTTATTAGGCAAATCGGGCCATGTATAGTAGGCTGAGAAGTGAGTTCTGGCTACTAGGTACGACATATATATATATATATATATATATATATATATATATATATATATATATATATATATATATATATATATGTCGTACCTAATAGCCAGAACGCACTTCTCAGCCTACTATTCAAGGCCCGATTTGCCTAATAAGCCAAGTTTTCATGAATTAATGTTTTTTCGTCTACCTAACCTACCTAACCTAACCTAACCTAGCTTTTTTTGGCTACCTAACCTAACCTTACCTATAAATATAGGTTAGGTTAGGTTAGGTAGGGTTGGTTAGGTTCGGTCATATATCTACGTTAATTTTAACTCCAATAAAAAAAAATTGACCTCATACATAGAGAAAAGGGTAGCTTTATCATTTCATAAGAAAAATATTATAGTAAATATATTAATTCAGGAAAACTTGGCTTATTAGGCAAATCGGGCCTTGAATAGTAGGCTGAGAAGTGAGTTCTGGCTACTAGGTACGACATATATATATATATATATATATATATATATATAATCACACTTGTCACGACCCTGTGAACACCGCAATATATATATATATATATATATATATATATATATATATATATATATATATATATATATATATATATATATATATATATATATATATATATATATGTCGTACCTAGTAGCCAGAACTCACTTTTCAGCCTACTATTCAAGGCCCGATTTGCCTAATAAGCCAAGTTTTCCTGAAATAATATATTTACTATAATTTTTTTCTTATGAAATGATAAAGCAACCCTTTTCTCTATGTATGAGGTCAATTTTTTTTTATTGGAGTTAAAATTAGCGTAGATATATGGCCGAACCTAACCAACCCTACCTAACCTAACCTAACCTATATTTATAGCTAAGGTTAGGTTAGGTAGCCAAAAAAAGCTAGGTTAGGTTAGGTTAGGTAGGTTAGGTAGACGAAAAAACAATAATTCATGAAAACTTGGCTTATTAGGCAAATCGGCCCTTGAATAGTAGGCTGAGAAGTGCGTTCTGGCTATTAGGTACGACATATATATATATATATATATATATATATATATATATATATATATATATATATATATATATATATATATATATTATTAAATATGACCGAAAAAGTAAGATTAATAATTCTAACACGAATTTTCTCAATCTTTCGTACATTACGCTTCACTGTTGGAGGTAAATCAAAAATCACTTCTCCAAAATTCATTTTTATTTCTAGTCTGACGCGACACGGGCGCGTTTCGTAAAACTTATAACATTTTCAAAGACTTCACAAATACACAACTGATTAGAACGTATCTCTGATTTTATATCTACATTTGAGTGAGGTGGTAAGGATGATGTGGCATTAACACAAGATAGAACAGGAGGGGATATTAATAGGGTATTAAAAGTATCAACACAAGACAGAACAGAAACAATGGGTATTGAATAGAAGTGTTTGTAGAAAGCCTATTGGTCCATATTTCTTGATGCTTCTATATTGGAGCGGAGTCTTGAGGTGGGTAGAATATAGTTGTGCAATAATTGGCTGTTGATTGCTGGTGTTGACTTCTTGATGTGTAGTGCCTCGCAAATGTCAAGCCGCCTGCTATCGCTGTATCTATCGATGATTTCTGTGTTGTTTACTAGGATTTCTCTGGCGATGGTTTGGTTATGGGAAGAGATTATATGTTCCTTAATGGAGCCCTGTTGCTTATGCATCGTTAAACGCCTAGAAAGAGATGTTGTTGTCTTGCCTATATACTGGGTTTTTTGGAGCTTACAGTCCCCAAGTGGGCATTTGAAGGCATAGACGACATTAGTCTCTTTTAAAGCGTTCTGTTTTGTGTCTGGAGAGTTTCTCATGAGTAGGCTGGCCGTTTTTCTGGTTTTATAGTAAATCGTCAGTTGTATCCTCTGATTTTTGTCTGTAGGGATAACGTTTCTATTAACAATATCTTTCAGGACCCTTTCCTCCGTTTTATAAAACGGAGGAAAGGGTCATGCCACCTCATGTTCTGTCTTGTGTTGATGAAATTAATACCCTATTAATGCCACCTCACCCCATCCACCTCACTCAAATGTAGATATAATATCAGAGAGACGTAAGTTCTAATCAGTTGTGTATTTGTGAAGTCTTTGAAAATGTAATAAGTTTTACGAAACGCGCCCGTGTCGCGTCAGACTAGAAATAAAAATGAATTTTGGAGAAGTGATTTTTGATTTACCTCCAACAGTGAAGCGTAATGTACGAAAGATTGAGAAAATTCGTGTTAGAATTATTAATCTTACTTTTTCGGTCATATTTAATAATATATGTCTACAGGAAAGACTGCTACCAAAATATACTAATATATATATATATATACATATATATATATATATATATATATATATATATATATATATATATATATATATATATATATATATATATATATATATATATACATATATATATATATATATATATATGTCGTACCTAATAGCCAGAACGCACTTCTCCGCCTACTATGCAAGGAGCGATTTGCCTAATAAGCCAAGTTTTCATGAATTAATATATTTTCTCTAATTTTTTGCTTATGAAATGATAAAGCTACCCATTTCATTATGTATGAGGTTATTTTTTTTTTATTGGAGTTAAAATTGACGTATATATATGACCGAACCTAACGAACCCTACCTAACCTAACCTAACCTATCTTTATAGGTTAGGTTAGGTTAGGTAGCCGAAAAAGTTAGGTTAGGTTAGGTTAGGTAGGTTAGGTAGTCGAAAAACAATTAATTCATGAAAACTTTGCTTATTAGGCAAATTGGGCCTTGCATAGTAGGCTGAGAAGTGCGTTCTGGCTACTAGGTACGACATATATATATATATATATATATAATGTCGTACCTAGAAGCCAGAACGCACTTCTCAGCCTACTATGCAAGGCCTGACTTGCCTAATAAGCCAAGTTTTCATTAATTAATATATTTTCTCTAATTTTTTTCTTATGAAATGATAAAGCTACCCATTTCATTATGTATGAGGTCAATTTTTTTTATTGGAGTTAAAATTAACGTAGATATATGACCGAACCTATCTTATTATTCATTCTATTCCTGAATGAACCTATTCATTCAGGAAAACTTGGCTTATTAGGCAAATCGGCCCTTGCATAGTAGCCAGAACGCACTTCTCAGCCTACTACGCAAGGCCCGATTTACCTAATAAGCCAAGTTTTCCTGAATTAACATGTTTTCTCTAATATTTTTCTTATGAAATGATAAAGCTACCCATTTCTTTATGCATGAGGTCAATTTTTTTTATTTTTTTATCAAATACACCGGTGCAAATACACCGGTGCTCGGTGGAGATAGGGGCGGCAAGGCGCAGAGCAACACCAATACTTAGGGTCCGATGGTCCAGGCGGGTGCCCAAGGCGGAATTAGGGACTGCCAACAGGAAGTCCCCGGCATGGGGCGCTTGCACAGCTAGAAGACGCGCTTTGTCCTTCCTGGAAGCTGCCTCCAGCAATATGTGGCGATGTTCTCCACTATGGGGCTATCCCATTTGGACTGTTTGCAGTCATTTGGAAAAGTCGGTCGAGGATGAGAGTTGACGAGAGTGTCCCACTGACCGGCTCCTTCCGCGAATTTGGGATCATGAATCCCAATGGAGTCTCTTAGATGTTCCGGTAGTATTTCCTTAACTAATTCACCTGTTGCACTGCTCGAGGATAAGAATGCTGGCAATGCTAACTGTGTCGCCTTGCGAATACCTATCCCCCCGAGTCTAACTGGTAGCGTTGCTTGGTCCCATTGGCCATCTTGCTGGGAGAGGTTTAACACTTTCACGGTTATTGACCTTAGGAGTGTGTCATATTCTGTTACGTTTGGGCTGTCGAAGGAGGGAGCACACCTTAGGAAATTATATATATATTTATATATGTCGTACCTAGTAGCCAGAACGCACTTCTCAGCCTACTATGCAAGCCCCAATTTGACTAATAAGCCAAGTTTTCATGAATTAATTGTTTTTCGACTACCTAACCTACCTAACCTAACCTAACCTAACTTTTTCGGCTACCTTACCTAACCTAACCTATAAAGATAGGTTAGGTTAGGTTAGGTAGGGTTGGTTAGGTTCGGTCATATATCTACGTTAATTTTAACTCCAATAAAAAAATGACCTCATACAAAATTAAATGGGTAGCTTTATCATTTCATAAGAAAAAAATTCGAGAAAATATATAAATTCAGTAAAACTTGGCTTCTTTAGCAAATCGGGCCTTGCATAGTAGGCCGAGAAGTGCGTTCTGGCTACTAGGTACGACATATATATATATATATATATATATATATATATATATATATATATATATATATATATATATATATATATATATATATATATATATATATATATATGTCGTACCTAGTAGCCAGAACTCACTTCTCAGCCTACTATTCAAGGCCCGATTTGCCTAATAAGCCAAGTTTTCCTGAATTAATATATTTACTATAATTTTTTTCTTATGAAATGATAAAGCAACCTTTTTCTCTATGTATGAGGTCAATTTTTTTTTATTGGAGTTAAAATTAACGTAGATATATGACCGAACCTAACCAACCCTACCTAACCTAACCTAACCTATATTTATAGGTAAGGTTAGGTTAGGTAGCCAAAAAAAGCTAGGTTAGGTTAGGTTAGGTAGGTTAGGTAGACGAAAAAACATTAATTCATGAAAACTTGGCTTATTAGGCAAATCGGGCCTTGAATAGTAGGCTGAGAAGTGCGTTCTGGCTATTAGGTACGACATATATATATATATATATATATATATATATATATATATATATATATATATATATAAATATATATATATATATATATATATATATATATATATATATATATATATATATATATATATATATATATATATATACAACTTTAGAACACTTTCCCACCAGGAGACTCGAACCCTAGCCAGCACAGAAGCCTTCCAGCAACTGGCATAACAGGTACGCCTTAACCCTCTCCACCACCTGCTCAGACCCTTAAAAGAGATGGTAATTTCGGAGTATTTAAATACCACAAAGATCACCACCTCCCAAGAGCACTAGAGCAAGTGAGGGGTCTAGTGCTCTTGAGAGGTGGTGATCTTTGTGGTATTTAAATACTCCGAAATTACCATCTCTTTTAAGGGTCTGAGCAGGTGGTGGAGAGGGTTAAGGCGTACCTGTTATGCCAGTTGCTGGAAGGCTTCTGTGCTGGCTAGGGTTCGAGTCTCCTGGTGGGAAAGTGTTCTAAAGTTGTATACTTGACTCTCGTGTTTAGGAGAGTTGTGCCTTATATATATATATATATATATATATATATATATATATATGTCGTACCTAGTAGCCAGAACTCACTTCTGAGCCTACTATGCAAGGCCCGATTTGCCTAATAAGCCAAGTTTTCATGAATTAATTGCTTTTCGACTACCTAACCTACCTAACCTAACCTAACCTAACTTTTTCGGCTACCTAACCTAACCTAACCTATAAAGATAGGTTAGGTTAGGTTAGGTAGGGTTGGTTAGGTTCGGTCATATATCTACGTTAATTTTAACTCCAAAAAAAAAAAATTGACCTCTTACATAATGAAATGGGTAGCTTTATCATTTCATAAGAAAAAAATTAGAGAAAATATATTAATTCATGAAAACTTGGCTTATTAGGCAAATCGGGCCTTGCATTGTAGGCTGAAAAGTGAGTTCTGGCTACTAGGTACGACATATATATATATATATATATATATATATATATATGTCGTACCTAGTAGCCAGAACGCACTTCTCAGCCTACTATGCAAGGCCCGATTTGAGTAACAAGCCAAGTTTTCATGAATTAATTGTTTTTCGACTACCTAACCTACCTAACCTAACCTAACCTAACTTTTTCGGCTACCTAACCTAACCTAACCTATAAAGATAGGTTAGGTTAGGTTAGGTAGGGTTGGTTAGGTTCGGTCATATATCTACGTTAATTTTAACTCCAATAAAAAAAAATTGACCTCATACATTATGAAATGGGTAGCTTTATCATTTCATAAGAAAAAAATTAGAGAAAATATAATAATTCACGAAAACTTGGCTAACTAGGCAAATCAGGCCTTGCATAGTAGGCTGAGAAGTGCGTTCTGGCTACTAGGTACGACATATATATATATATATATATATATATATATATATATATATATATATGTCGTACCTAGTAGCCAGAACGCACTTCTCAGCCTACTATGCAAGGCCCGATTTGAGTAACAAGCCAAGTTTTCATGAATTAATTGTTTTTATATATATATATATATATATATATATATATATATATATATATATATATATATATATATATATATATATATATATATATATATATATATATATATATATATATATATATATAACTGTATATATATATATATATATATATATATATATATTTTGGTAGCAGTCTTTCCTGTAGACATATATTATTAAATATGACCGAAAAAGTAAGATTAATAATTCTAACACGAATTTTCTCAATCTTTCGTACATTTCTTTTCACTGTTGGAGGTAATTCAAAAATCAATTCTTCAAAATTCATTTTAATTTCTAGTCTAATAAGATTAGACTAGACTAGTCTAATAAGACTAGAAATAAAAATGAATTTTGGAGAATTGATTTTTGAATTACCTCCAACAGTGAAAAGAAATGTACGAAAGATTGAGAAAATTCGTGTTAGAATTATTAATCTTACTTTTTCAGTCATATTTAATAATATTTATATATATATATATATATATATATATATATATATATATATATATATATATATATATATATATATATATATATATGTCGTACCTAGTAGCCAGAACGCACTTCTTGGCCTACTATGCAAGGCCCGATTTGCCTAATAAGCCAAGTTTTCCTGAATTATTATATTTTGACTAATTTTTTTCTTATGAAATGATAAAGCTACCTATTTCATTATGTATGAGGTAATTTTTTTTTATTGGAGGTAAAATTAACGTGGATATATGACCGAACCTAACCAACCCTACCTAACCTAACCTAACCTATCTTTATAGGTTAGGTTAGGTTAGGTAGCCGAAAAAGTTAGGTTAGGTTAGGTAGTTGAAAAACAATTAATTCATGAAAACTTGGCTTATTAGGCAAATCGGGCTTTGCATCGTAGGCATATAAGTGCGTTCTGGCTACTAGGTACGACATATATATATATATATATATATATATATATATATATATATATATATATATATATATATATATATATATATATATATATATATATATATATATATATATATATATATATATATATATATATATATAAATATATATATATATATATATATATATATATATATATATATATATATATATATATATATATATATATATATATATATATATATATATATAGGGGTACCACCACTGGTTTAATTAAAGGGACCCACATCCTTGAAGAAGAAAATAAATAGTGTTCAGAGAAGACCTTGTGGATTCTCACTGAATACTTTAATCTTTTCCTCTCCTACCACCCCTATTATTTTTTTTTATTCGATTTTATTGCAATGCTACAGTTTACAGAAAACACACACTTATATAACAATATACCAAGTAGTGTTCGAAGACTTCGTCCAGCTCCTCGGGGGTCGGGTGCGTACCCAAGATACAGCAGGCATTTCCCCTCTAAACAGCGACTCTGAGGCGCTGGAGCATAAAACTGGCCGCTCTTGGGTCTCTAGTCTTCCCAATGAGTTCCTCGCCCAGCTCCTTCAGGAACTTCAGTGCACATTTACCCCAGGCGCCCAGAGTCTCAGAGCCTATTGGCACGAACCTGTATCAACGTTCTAGGTCCCTGTACTTGTTAGTTTTCTGGGTCTCCCTGAAGGTGGCCGCCCCGCCTCCCTCAGCTGCGCTGTAAGGTAGATAGGTATCAGTAAATGTGGATGCACACGTGTAGTCCCACACGACCTGTTTACCTTCCCTCCACGGCTGCAGGGTGACTCCATCTGGGCGTTTTTGGCTGTTGTCAGGTCTGCACAACGGAGGTTCCCTTTGTGCTGGACACTCAGCTGAAGCCAAACTTCTCTTGATGATGTCATTGACTGCTTCATGTCTGGCAATCTTTCCCTGTGTCTTACGACAGATGAGACCATGGCTGCCGTATTGGTCTGCCCGTGCATGGCCGCAAATACACCGGTGCTCGGTGGAGATAGGGGCGGCAAGGCGCAGAGCAACACCAATACTTAGGGTCCGATGGTCCAGGCGGGTGCCCAAGGCGGAATTAGGGACTGCCAACAGGAAGTCCCCGGCATGGGGCGCTTGCACAGCTAGAAGACGCGCTTTGTCCTTCCTGGAAGCTGCCTCCAGCAATATGTGGCGATGTTCTCCACTATGGGGCTATCCCATTTGGACTGTTTGCAGTCATTTGGAAAAGTCGGTCGAGGATGAGAGTTGACGAGAGTGTCCCACTGACCGGCTCCTTCCGCGAGTTTGGGATCATGAATCCCAGTGGAGTCTCTTAGATGTTCCGGTAGTATTTCCTTAACTAATTCACCTGTTGCACTGGTCGAGGATAAGAATGCTGGCAATGCTAACTGTGTCGCCTTGCGAATACCTATCCCCCCGAGTCTAACTGGTAGCGTTGCTTGGTCCCATTGGCCATCTTGCTGGGAGAGGTTTAACTCTTTCACGGTTATTGACCTTAGGAGTGTGTCATATTCTGTTACGTTTGGGCTGTCGAAGGAGGGAGCACACCTTAGGAAATTATATATATATTTATATATATATATATATATATATATATATATATATATATATATATATATATATATATATATATATATATATATATTTATATATATATATATATATTAGTATATTTTGGTAGCAGTCTTTCCTGTAGACATATATTATTAAATATGACCGAAAAAGTAAGATTAATAATTCTAACACGAATTTTCTCAATCTTTCGTACATTTCTTTTCACTGTTGGAAGTAATTCAAAAATCAATTCTCCAAAATTCATTTTTATTTCTAGTCTAATAAGATTAGACTAGAATAGTCTAATAAGACTAGAAATAAAAATGAATTTTGGAGAATTGATTTTTGAATTACCTCCAACAGTGAAAAGAAATGTACGAAAGATTGAGAAAATTCGTGTTAGAATTATTAATCTTACTTTTTCGGTCATATATATATATATATATATATATATATATATATATATATATATATATATATATATATATATATATATATATATATATATATGTCGTACCTAGTAGCCAGAACGCACTTATCAGCCTACTATTCAAGGCCCGATTTGCCTAATAAGCCAAGTTTTTATGAATTAATTGTTTTTCGAGTACCTAACCTACCTAACCTAACCTAACCTAACTTTTTCAGCTACCTAACCTAACGTAACCTATAAAGATACGTTAGGTTAGGTTAGGTAGGGTTGGTTAGGTTCGGTCATATATCTACGTTAATTTTAACTCCAATAAAAAATAATTGACCTCATACATAATCAAATGGGTAGCTTTATCATTTCATAAGTAAAAAATTAGAGAAAATATATTATTTCAGGAAAACTTGGCTTATTAGGCAAATTTGGCCTTGCATAGTATGCTGAGAAGTGCGTTCTGGCTACTAGGTACGACATATATATATATATATATATATATATATATATATATATATATATATATATATATATATATATATATATATATATATATATATATATATATATATATATATATATATATATATATATGTCGTACCTAGTAGCCAGAACTCACTTCTCAGCCTACTATTCAAGGCCCGATTTGCCTAATAAGCCAAGTTTTCCTGAATTAATATATTTACTATAATTTTTTTCTTATGAAATGATAAAGCAACCCTTTTCTCTATGTATGAGGTCAATTTTTTTTTATTGGAGTTAAAATTAACGTAGATATATGACCGAACCTAACCAACCCTACCTAACCTAACCTAACCTATATTTATAGGTAAGGTTAGGTTAGGTAGCCAAAAAAAGCTAGGTTAGGTTAGGTTAGGTAGGTTAGGTAGACGAAAAAACATTAATTCATGAAAACTTGGCTTATTAGGCAAATCGGGCCTTGAATAGTAGGCTGAGAAGTGCGTTCTGGCTATTAGGTACGACATATATATATATATATATATATATATATATATATATATATATATATATATATATATATATATATGTCGTACCTAATAGCCAGAACGCACTTCTCAGCCTACTATTCAAGGCCCGATTTGCCTAATAAGCCAAGTTTTCATGAATTAATGTTTTTTCGTCTACCTAACCTACATAACCTAACCTAACCTAGCTTTTTTTGGCTACCTAACCTAACCTTACCTATAAATATAGGTTAGGTTAGGTTAGGTAGGGTTGGTTAGGTTCGGTCATATATCTACGTTAATTTTAACTCCAATAAAAAAAAATTGACCTCATACATAGAGAAAAGAGTTGCTTTTTCATTTCATAAGAAAAAAATTATAGTAAATATATTAATTCATGAAAACTTGGCTTATTAGGCAAATCGGGCCTTGAATAGTAGGCTGAGAAGTGAGTTCTGGCTACTAGGTACGACATATATATATATATATATATATATGTCGTATCTAGTAGCCAGAACGCATTTCTCAGCCTACTATGCAAGGCCCGATTTGCCTAATAAGCCAAGTTTTCATGAATTATTTGTTTTTCGACTACCTAACCTACCTAACCTAACCTAACCTAACTTTTTCGGCTACCTAACCAAACCTAACCTATGAAGATAGGTTAGGTTAGGTTAGGTAGGGTTGGTTAGGTTCGGTCATATATCTACGTTAACTTTAACTCCAATTAAAAAAAATTGACCTCATACATAATGAAATGGGTAGCTTTATCATTTCATAAGAAAAAAATTAGAAAAAATATATTAATTCAGGAAAACTTGGCTTATTAGGCAAATCGGGCCTTGAATAGTCTCAAGAATAGGCCTCAAGAACATAAGAACAAAGGTAACTGCAGAAGGCCTATTGGCCCATACGAGGCAGCTCCTATTCTATAACCACCCAATCCCACTCATATACTTGTCCAACCCGTGCTTGAAACAATCGAGGGACCCCACCTCCACAATGTTACGCGGCAATTGGTTCCACAAATCAACAACCCTGTTACTGAACCAGTATTTACCCAAGTCTTTCCTAAATCTAAACTTATCCAATTTATATCCATTGTTTCGTGTTCTGTCCTGTGTTGATACTTTTAATACCCTATTAATATCCCCCCGGTTATGTCCATTCATCCACTTGTAAACCTCTATCATGTCACCCCTAACTCTTCGCCTTTCCAGTGAATGCAACTTAAGCTTTGTTAATCTTTCTTCATATGAAAGATTTCTAATTTGGGGAATTAACTTAGTCATCCTACGCTGGACACGTTCAAGTGAATTTATATCCATTCTATAATATGGCGACCAAAACTGAACTGCATAATCTAAATGGGGCCTAACTAGAGCAAGATATAGATTGAGAACCACACCAGGTGTCTTGTTACTAACGCTGCGATTAATAAATCCAAGTGTCCGATTTGCCTTATTACGAACATTTATGCATTGATCCTTTTGTTTTAAATTCTTACTAATCATAACTCCCAGATCCCTTTCGCAATCCGACTTCGCAATCACAACACCATCTAGCTCGTATCTTGTAACTCTATCATCATTACCTAACCTCAGAACTTTACATTTATCAGCATTAAACTGCATCTGCCAATCCTTTGACCATTTCAAAACCCTATCTAGATCAACTTGAAGTGATAGTGAGTCCTCCTCCGAATTAATTTCCCTACCGATTTTCGTATCATCGGCAAATTTGCAAATGTTGCTACTCAAACCTGAATCTAAATCATTTATATATATTATAAACAACAGAGGTCCCAGGACAGAGCCTTGAGGCACTCCACTTACAACATTTTCCCACTCTGACTTGATTCCATTTATACTAACTCTCTGTTTCCTTTGGTATAGCCATGCCCTAATCCAGCTTAATATAGCACCCCCAATACCATGAGACTCTATTTTTTTAATCAGTCTTTCATGTGGCACTGTATCAAAAGCTTTGCTAAAGTCAAGGTATACAACATCGCAATCCTTACCACTATCAACTGCCTCAACAATGCTAGAATAAAAAGATAACAAATTTGTTAAACATGAACGGCCATTTATAAAACCATGTTGCGACTCAATTATTAATTTATGTTTTTCAAGATGAAGACGAATTTTATTTGCTATTATAGATTCGAGTAACTTTCCCACAATAGACGTTAGGCTAATTGGTCGATAGTTAGACGCAAGTGATCTATCTCCTTTCTTAAAAACTGGTATCACATTAGCAACTTTCCAAAACTCTGGCACTCTGCCTGACTCTATTGATTTATTAAATATGGTTGACAGTGGGTCACAAAGCTCCTCTTTGCATTCTTTAAGCACCCTAGCAAACACTTCATCCGGCCCTGGGGATTTGTTTGGTTTGAGTTTTACTATTTGTTTAAGAACATCCTCCCTGGTAACTGCTAAACTCGTCAACCTGTCCTCGTCCCCACCCACATAGACTTGTTCGGCTGAAGGCATATTGTTAAGTTCCTCTTTAGTAAATACAGATACAAAATATTTATTAAAAATACTACTCATCTCTTCATCACTATCTGTTATTTGACCTGTCTCAGTTTTTAATGGACCTATCCTTTCCCTAAATGGACCTATCCTTTCCCTACAACCACACCAGGAGTCTTGTTACTAACGCTGCGATTTAATAAATCCAAGTGTCCGATTTGCCTTATACAAACATTTATGCATTGATCCTTTTGTTTTAAATTCTTGCTAATCATAACTCCCAGATCCCTTTCGCAATTCGACTTCGCAATCTCAACACCATCTAGCTCGTATCTTGTAACCCTATCATCATTACCTAACCTCAGAACTTTACATTTATCAGCATTAAACTGCATCTGCCACTACTTCGACCATTTCAAAACCCTATCTAGATCAACTTGAAGTGATAGTGAGTCCTCCTCCGAATTAATTTCCCTACCGATTTTCGTATATTCGGCAAATTTGCAAATGTTGCTACTCAAACCTGAATCTAAATCATTTATATATATTATAAACAACAGAGGTCCCAGGACAGAGCCCTGAGGCACCCCACTTACAACATTTTCCCACTCTGACTTGACTCCATTTATACTAACTCTCTGTTTCCTTTGGTATAGCCATGCCCTAATCCAGCTTAATATCGCACCCCCAATACCACGAGACTCCAACCCTGCAACCAGTCCCTCACGCGGCACTGCATCAAAAGCCCCGCCAAAGTCAAGGCACACAACATCGCAATCCCCACCACTATCAACCGCCTCAACAATGCTAGAACAAAAAGATAACAAACCCGTCAAACATGAACGGCCACCTACAAAACCACGCTGCGACTCAACCACCAATCCATGTTTTTCAAGACGCAGACGAACCCCACCTGCTACCATAGATTCGAGCAACCCTCCCACAACAGACGCCAGGCCAACCGGTCGACAGCCAGACGCAAGTGATCCATCTCCTTCCCCAAAAACTGGCATCACACCAGCAACCTTCCAAAACCCTGGCACTCTGCCCGACTCCACCGATTCACCAAATATGGTAGACAGCGGGCCACAAAGCCCCCCTCCCGCACTCCCCAAGCACCCCGGCAAACACCCCATCCGGCCCTGGGGACCCGTCCGGTTTGAGCCCCACCACCTGCCTAAGAACATCCTCCCTGGCAACCGCCAAACTCGTCAACCCGTCCCCACCCACACAGACCTGCTCGGCCGAAGGCACACTGCCAAGTTCCTCCCCAGCAAACACAGATACAAAACACTCACCAAAAATACTACTCATCTCCTCACCACCACCTGCCACCCGACCCGTCTCAGGTTCTAACGGACCCATCCCTTCCCCAGTCCCAGCACGACACAACCGAAAAAAACCTTTAGGACCCGTCCCCGCTTGCCCCGCCACGCGAACTCCACAGTTTCCCCTTGCTTTCCCCATCTCCCCCCTAACACCAACCAGCTGCACGAACTCCTGCTCCAAAGCGACCTCCCCACCCCCAATCCCCTTGTACCAAGCTCCCCCCTCACCCACAAGGCTCCCCAAACTCTCCGCCATCCACCCCGGGTCACCGGTATTCGATCTATTCAACTTGCATGGCACACCACGCTCCTGCGCCCTGCCCAGAACACTCTTAAACAAGTTACATACCGAATCCACATCGAAATCCCCACCCACGCCACGCATCGCCGGGTCCATGCCTCGCTCCAAGACCGGCCCCCACCCCACACCCAAGACCCTCCAATCAGTTTGACCCAAAAAACCTCCAAGGCTACCAAAATCAGCTCTTCGAAAATCCGGCACTCCAACAGAACCCTCTCCCACAGGTCCACTCCACTCCACGTCAAATCTGACCCCCCCGCGACCACCGTTCCCCAGCCCACCCCCACCCCGACGTCACCAACCCGTGTTTCCCTGTTAGCCAACACCAAATCCAAAATATCACCCTCCCGCGCCGGCTCCCTAATGTGTTGCGCAAGAAAGCAATCGCCAACCAACTCCAGAAAATCCTCCGCTTCACCACCCCCTGCCTAGTTCAACCAGCTTATTCCACCAAAACTAAAGTCACTTACGACGCAAACACTGTTAGATCCAGATGCCCCAGACATCCCACCCCACAGATGCTCCACCCCCACTCTGTCCAAGCTTGGTGGCCCACACATAACTCCCATTATAATACCACTTGCTCCCTCGCACAACTCTATCCAAATAGCCTCCGCGCGCGGCCCAGCCTTGATTCCCTCTCCGAGACCACACCTCAAACTGTCCCCAACACACATGGCCACCCCCCCTCCTCGCCCAACACATCTATCTGCGTGAAATAGCCCAAATCCACCCATCCGACACTCAGCCAACAGTTCTCTATTCTCCACACCCATCCACGTTTCGGCAAGTGCAACAACATCCACTCCTTCTGTGCAGACAAGAGCACTCAATTCGTTAACCCCACCTCCCAGACCTCCACAGTTAGTGCAACACACCCCAAGTGAATTGTTACCCCGAGGCCCCCCTCTCCCCTCGATCACCCCGCCAATTCCCCTCTCCCACAAACACGCACCCCCATCATCTCCCTCCTCCAAATCAACTCCCACACTTCCATCAGCCAACAGTCCAAACCCAAACAAACACCTCCAACCCCCCCCCCCCCCAACGAGCTCGCAACAGCAACAACCCCAGCTCTTGACAGATGCACCCCACCACGAGCACACACTCCACCCCCCCCCCACAGAAGCGCTCCCAGTTGCCCATGAAAGACACCGCACCCGATCTGCAATATCTTTCCAGCCGGCAACCGACACCAAGCGCCCCCGACATCCACTCACCTCCCACTCCCCTTCCTGGAAGAACGCCACACACGATCGGGACTCCTCCCCTGCTCCCAACCAACTCAATGGCTGTCCCGAATCTCTGCACCAGCTCCCCACTTCCAACCCGTCCAACACCACCACCCCCCGCACTAACACAAACAATGGGCCCGCCTCCACCTCCCGTCACAACATCACCCATGTCTCCAACAACACCACCAACCCCAGCTCCCGGACAGCAAACCCCCAATCTGTTCCCCCTATCTCTGGCACAAAACGTTCTTTCTAAATACCTCACCTGGGAATCTCCCACAACCAAAATTCGCTTCGATTCTCCCTTTTCCTTTCGAGCAGTTTGAGGGACCTGCGCTTCAATGCTCCTCAGTACTTTGTCTTTGCCACCTCGTTGAACAACAGGTTCAACACAGCACTCGTCCTCTAATACGTCAAATGCGTTAAAAGTCCTTAGATGTAGGATATTAGTTGTCGGTTTTGCCAAGGTCTTCTTAAGACCCCTGTCTTTCACAACTTGCCAAGACGAGGACTTCTTAATACTGGTCTCGTCAGTCCTTCTTAATGAGGTCCCGTCAACACTGGTCGGATATTCTTAAACCTCTGATTAGGTTAGGTGGGGATGGATTGTCTAGTCATTTTTGAATAATAATATCAAATTCACATGCCAGTAGGACGCTAAAGGTTGCATTGGTTATCTGGTGACGTCACACATAGTTGACCAGTCAGGTGCTGTGATACCTTGACACTTATATGCTAATGACCATCAATACCTTATCCCTATACCTGAGGTCGCTTTTTGTGATGTCACTAAACAACAACTGGTTTCTAGAATGTATTTGTTTGTTATATATAATAAGCTAGGTTAGGATGGTTTGATAGGGTTTATGAATAGCAGAAAATAGGAGCAATGAGCGAAAATACGAGCCAATGTAGCTGAATATCGACTCTGGTGAAGCACAGAATACAGTTTAGGTATTAAGCCTGATTAAGAGTTCGCACTTATGTGTGAACCTCCTAGGGTCCACATTTAGCGCGTTGGCGCCTCGCACCGCATTAGGGATGATGACGTCAGAAAAGAAGGTAATTACAGAAGGCCTTATTTCAAAACATATGAGGCTTGCTTTTACTGAATGATTATTTTGATTTGATATATTCTACAGCAAGGTGTGGGAGGCATGTTTTTGAGCGAATGTGAGATGTGCATATATATTTATGCCCGTGCATATACATTTATGCGTTTATGCAGCAATATTTGGATTACTAAAGAAATTGCATTAAAGTCACCATGCCTAGCAGGGGACTGTTAGTTTATGCAGCAATATTAAATTACTACTGAAATTGCATTGAAGTCACCATGCCTGGCATGGGGACTGTTTTCATACAATGGATGATAGTGGGTTTTTCATTTTTATTTTGCCCAATACTCAATAAGCAATCTCCAAAGAAAGATGGACAAAGCTTGCATTACATTCTCTAGATTGACGAAGAAATGGATATGACATGATAGAGGTGTTAAAGAATGTATATGACAAAGGGGGATATTAATAGGCTATTAAAATTATCAACACTAGACAGAACGCGAAACAATGGGTAAAAATTGGAATAAGTTTTAGATTTAGAAAAAAGACCTGGGCAAATACTGGATTGGTTACCGGGGTGAACTCATTTCTTATGTTAATATGAAATCTTAGCTATAAAATGATCTTAGACAATGGGGAACAGTATGGTAATACCTTATTGAGAAAAACGAGCTTATAACCGTTAACGCTATTGCACATTAGGCTTGACAGAAGGCAGCATTTTAATCCCCTTTGCTGTAAATATTGAAAATGGGAATAAATACACTATAACAGAAAACGGTCTTATTCAGGGAAGATGAAGACGGGGTGACTGGCTAGCTGATGACGTCATTGACCATTAGCAATGCCTGTGCATGGCCCACCCAGGCGTAACCAAAAACATGTATGACTACGAGGGACCTTTTAATCCCCTTGAGCGAAATTTCATGGACTACAAGGCAATCACCCACTGGGGTAACGAAAAAACATGAGGCCAACGAGGGGGCCGTCGGATAAATGTCAATGACTTCGACACAACTTAGAAAACGGACACAGACGGGGAGTAAAAATCTCACCGGGGTAACGAAAAAACATGAGGCCAACGAGGGGCCGTCGGAAAAAGCAAAACGGCCCCTCGTTGTCCTCATTTATACTACTAACGCTGTGATGCATGTTTGTTAATACTCTGTGTTCCTTCACCTTGTTTCATATGAATGGGTGATGGTGGATTTCATTAGAAGCAATCACTCACCAGGGTAACGAAAATAGACCCAGACAACTCGTGACCATGGCCAAATTTAACGAAAAATACCCCGGATAAGTCGTGACCGTCGAAAAAAGCTAAACAGTCACGACTTGTCCTGGATTCCACTACTGACGTCCAGTGAAATTCAAGTCCATGAAGTTAAAACGTTCATGCATAGAATTGATGGAGAGCTGTGTAATACAGGCACAACATTGATTATGTTCCTAGACGACCCTTTACCTGATCGGGTCTGGATAAATGACTTTTACCACAAACTAGAGGAATACCACAACCAACTGAATGCTTTAAATGTAAAGAATTCAATCACAGTTCGCAAGGATGCACTAAGGATATAAGATGTGGACTTTGCTCTGATGCCCATCTCATGAAATCATGTGAATCAGAAATACTTAAATGCTCACATTGTGGTGAGCCTATGACATTAGATCAAAACAGTGCCCTTCATACATAGCTGCCAAGACTATCCAGCAGAAACATGCAATACAGTAGCGTACTCAAACAACATAACACCATCCTTTGCCAACAACCACCACACACCACCAAACAACACATTTCACGTGTACCAAATGTCCCCATCACCACTTATCCACCACATCCAGGCAACACTACAGCAACACCAAACTCACAGCTCAGTACAGACCACATTCAAACACTTCTGGCTGGCATTGAAAATGCTATGGAAAAGATTCTGGACCTGTACTTCAATTAAACTCATGACACAGCTAGTTCAACCCATTCCCGGGGCAGACTCCGCACACTCCACATCCTCGGCTACACACAGTGACACCCAAACACACTCAATTATAGGAAGCATACAAAGGACTATGAAACAGATGATGGACAACTTCTTAATTAAATACCTTGAAAACACTCAAACCCCTCCTGTTGACCAAATTGCAACCACGCTCACTAATGGCAAATAATCCCCAGTTGGTGGATTGAACACCTAACGCTCTGGCATTCAGGCTGACAGACCACAATCTCCCATGACACACCCTTCCCCCCTCCCCCGCGCAATCCACATCCAGGTATCCAACACGTACTATTGCCATGCCAATGAAACCAGACGCATCCATAAACCAAACATCTTAAATGGCTCACCTAACCTTCATAACTTGGAACGAAAAAAGAATTAAAACATCCCTCACATAACTTAATCAATTCCTTTACTCATCAAAACCGGATCTAGCTTTCGTTGCCGAATCCTGGCTCACTCCCTAATATAATCCTATTTCCGAAACTGGACAGACCTAATCGTATATGGCAAGGTGTTTTCCTCTCAACACGAAGCAAATATGACGTGTAAACCTGTAATACTTACTCATTTTGTGAACGATAAACAAGAAACATCAGCATGCTTAATAATACCCTACAGTGGTACATACACATTTATTTTCTGGGTATATACAACCCTAGTGGCACAATAAACTTAAATGAACTGGATTTCTATCTTGACCAATTACGACACCCGATCATCGTTGCAGGCGATCTCAATGCTAACCACCCCACATAGAGCACAGGTACCCAGGACACAGCAGGCACCGATCTATATAACTACTTTGACATTGCACCCTATATTCTTCTTTTGCTGCCCTACCTCGCAACTTATTCTAACTATAGAAGTAATTATGAAGCCTCACTTGACATCTGCTTTGGCTCGGCACATTTTCAACATTAATTGCAGTTTCACGCTGGACTGGATAATGGTAGTGACCACAAACCACTCATTATAAAATTTATTAACTTTCAGCCACCAACCCATCCCCTAACACTCCCCAAGTGGAAAATTAAGACTCTAGATAAACATAAATAGGCTGATACTGTCCGTATCCCAGATACAGATGATGTAGATCCTAACACATGCCTGTCTACAATCACCTCAGTCATAAATTCTGCCGCCACCCAAATGTTCAAGAAAACCTCAGGATACAGGTCTAACAAACCACTTAAACCATGTTGGAACGCAGAATGTGCACGAGCAGTTGCTTTATGCTGACGAGCCAGACAAAAACAAAGACGTCAACCCTTTCAACAGAACTGGGTCAATCTCCGGTGGGCCACAGCAGCAGCCAAAGAAACCACACTGTCAGCAATGCGAGCATCACGGGCAAAATTTTGTGAAAACCTTACACCCACTACACCACATTCAAAAGTTTGGGCTACATGTAACAGCATTAAAGGTCAACCAACACTCCCTTTATTTCCTCTAATGATTAACGGCTCACTCTGTCAAACACCTCAGGAACGTGCCAATGTTCTTGGCGAATGTCTTCAATTGACCCTCTCAACCCTTTTCTTTCATGCCCAAGAACTCTCCCTCAGACAAGAAACTGACTACCATACCGCTGGCCATGCTTGGCGTCGACAACATTTACACCTCAATCCACCAAACATTTTCACGTTTTCTAAACATGCTAAAAACGACACTTCTTTGTTTTGGGCACGTTTTAAATTATGTTTAAAATTATTAATTAATATATGTGTTTTGAGAATTTGTAAAGACGAGTATAAAATGTGAGGTCATAACGTTTTAATAAAATGTGTTTTAAATGTTACGATATAACGTTTTGGGCAAAGGTTTTCAAAACGTTAATTCTAATTATTAATTATTGAATTATTAAGTAGAATTATCTTTTTTTGCATTTAGAAAGATAGAGAGAAGGAGAACAGAGAGTAAGAGACAGTGAGAGAGGAGAGAGAGAGAGAGGAGAAAGACAAAGAGGAGAGAGGTAAGTTATGTTAAGTTAGGTTAGGTTAGGTTATACAAGTTAGGTTAGATAGGTTAGGTTAGGTAGGTTAGGTTAGGTAAGTTAGGTTAGTTAAGTTAGGTTAGGATAAGTTAGTTAAGTTAGGTTATTTAAGTAAGGTTAGGTTAGGTTATGTAATTTAAGTTTAGTAAGGTAAGGTAGGGTAGGGTAAGGTAGAGTAAGATTAGATTAGGATAGATTACGTAAGTTTGATTAGGTAAGTTACATCAGGTAGGGGGAGGAATAGGTTAGGATAAGTAAGATAGGATGATGAATTGCTGTCCAGAGAACAGTTTTAAGATAGTGACTAGAAATATATTTTAACATAAGTGTAAATTTGATATGAAAGTTGAGCTAGTTACATTTGGGAGTGTTAGTTAATGCCTGAAGATGTCTTGGAGAACAACACTGATATCTTTGAGAACAAGTTGATGATTTTGGGGAATTTTTTTAGGGAACAACTTTGATGAACGAATGTGAGTTAGAGAATAGCTTTCATGAACAAAGGGGACTTAGAGATTCACTTTGATGTCTCTGAGAATAACTTTGATGACTCTGAGAATAACTTTTGATGTCTTAGAGAATAACTTTGATGAACGAATGTGACTGAGAATAACATTGATGACTGAGAATAATTTTGATGGCTCTGAGAATAACTTTGAGGACATGAGTAGTATTTTGACGTCTCTGAGAATAACTTTTGATAGCTCTGAGAATAACATATGATGACTCCGAGAATAACTTCTGAAGGCGTGAATAGTATTCCTAGGGTCTTTGAGCTTGTTACTGATGTCTTGAAGAGAGTCTTTGAGTCTGTCATTGATGTCTTTGTATGTGTTATTGACGTCTTTTAGAGCGTCTTTGATGTTTCGAAGAGTATTTTTCTTGTCTCTGTGTGTCCTTGATGTCTTCAAGAGTGTCTTTAATGTCTTGAACAATGTCTTTGATGTCTTGAAGAGTGTCTTTGATGTCTCGAAGAGTATTTGTGAAGTCTCTGAGTGTGTCTTTGACTATATTTCTTACTCCTCAAGGTATACTGTTAATTACGAAAGTGCTGAATGAAGTTACATTTTTTACTTCTTTTGGTTAAGGAGAAGAATAATTTTAGTTAAGAACAGCGTTGAACGAAGCTACACTTGACAATTATCAGCTAAGAGAAGTGATATTTTAGTTAAGAACAGTGTTGAACGAGGTTAATCCTGACTAATTTCAGTTGATTGACGAATATTTTAGTTCAGAAATGATGGATGTTACTATTTTTTAGTTGACTGACGAATACTTTTAGTTAAAAAATGATGAGTGTGGTTATTTTTAGTTGAAGACGATGGTTAAAGTTAGTTATGAACAGTAATGGAACGTTTCCTTTGACTATTTTTTACCCAAGAGAAAGGGTATTTTAGTTAAGGACAGTGCCGAACGATATTAATCCTGACTATTTTTAGTTGACTGACGATGGATAATGTTAGTTATAAAATGATGAACGTGAGTATTTTTAGTTAATTGACAAGTAATCTTAGTTAAGAAACGAGAAAAATTTTGTCTTGGGTAAATTTGGCACTGAATAAAGTGCAGATTTGTTTAGGAACAGTGTCGGTGAGATATATTAAGATGATAAAGAGAATTACATTGACGTAGTTTTGCAAATAAAACTGAGTGACTGACTAAATTTATTAGGGTAACTGTAATGTTGTTGATAGTATTTGACAAAGAACTGTTTACTGAACGGAAGAAGCAATTGTACGTTTGATTTTATAAAACATGTAAGAGAATGTGTTGAACATAGTGAACGTATGGGGAATATGACAAAGAACACATATAACACGTAAGAGAGGTGAAAATATGATCTGAACATGCGGAGAATATGAACATGGGGGAGCATGTTAAGAACATTGAGAACATGAATATTCAGTATAAAAGTTGTACAGAGAACATGTGATGAACATGAAAACATGACAAAAAACGCAGAAAACATGGAAGCGAATACAAAGAACACAGTGACTATAGAGAGAATATACAAATATAGTAGGATTATTGAAAGTTTGGACAAGTTGGGGAATGGGCGAGGTTAAGGGGGGAGTAGGGGACGAGGGCGAGATGAAGGGGAAGCAGGCGAGATGAAGCAAGAGCAGGCAAGATGAAGGGCAAAAGAATGTTGGGGGTGGGGTAAGGGATGGGAAGGTAAAGGGGGTGGGGAAGGTAGGTGTGATTTGACTGTGTGAATATTACATGAGTAAACAAAGGCTATTAAAGATATCATAGATGAGTAAACAAAGGGTATTAAAGATATCATAGATGAGTAAACAAAGGGTATTAAAGATATCATAGATGAGTAAAAAAAGGGTATTGAAGGTAAGGTGCCATCTGACCATGTGAATTTTATTACTGTGTGAATATTAGCTCGTTAGTGATTATTTACATAGTGGAGTACAAAAAGGGTATTAAAGGACAGGATGTGTTCACTTTTGACAAAGATGATAGACTTGAGAGGGTTTTGATCTGAATTAATTTTGATGAACTAAAGCGGAGGAAAAGAGTTGAAGCTCAGTAATTTACTTATGGATTTATTTTACATGGGTCTGAAATGTAATTGGGTGTTTTTAAATATCAGGGGATTTGGTCTGATAATAAAGAACTTGTACAAATGAACTAAGGTGGGGAACAGGAGCTGAATTTCGGTAATTAAATTATTGTATTTTACTATGTCTGAAATATGATTGTTTTAAATTTCAGGGAAATTGGTCTGGTACTAAAGAAGTTATACAAATGAACTAAGGTGGGGGATGAGAGTGAGAGCTTGGTAATGGTTTGGATCTATTTTACAATGTCTGGAATACAGTGATTTTAAATCTCAGGGTAATTGGTCTGTTATTAAAAATGATACAAGAAGGGTTTAAGGTGGGGAACAAGAGCTTGAGCTCGGTAACTAAATCATTATATTTTACTACGTCTGAATTAGCTATGTTTTAAATCTCAGGGGGAATTGGTTCGATACTAAAGATGATATGTGAGGGAACTAAGGTGGGGGGGACAGGAGGTGGAGCTCGATAATTGTTTGGATCTTATTTACTGTGTATGAAATACAGTGGGTTTAAATTTCAGGAACAATGATAGGATATTAACGAAGATATGAGAGGGGGTTAAAACAGAGACAGGAGTTAGAACTCGGTAATTTTTCGAATCTTACGAATCTTATTTACTACGTTTGAAATAGCTATGTTTTAAATTTCAGGGGGATTGGACTGTTAGTATTGAATATACGACAGGGTACTAAGGTGGGGGACAGGAGCTAGAACTTACTTACTGACTCTATTAGATTTACTACGTTTGAAATATGACTGATTAAAATTGGGCTATTAGTAGCGAAACTAAACTTATAAATGCGGTTTTTAACAAATTTGGTCTTAAAATGGTATCTGTAAAATTTTTGGTGTCAACCGGACTCTGATAATATTTGAATTTCCGAAATAAGAACTCTTTAAGAATGCAGGTGTAAGTAAATCTCTGAAATATTTCGGTTTGAAAGTGGACTCTGATTAATTTTTGTCTTAAAGTGGACTCTGTCAAATTTCGGTTTTCAATCGAACTCTGCCCAATTTCGGTCTTCAAATGAACTCTGCCTAATTTTCAGTCATGAACTGGACTCTGTTTATTTTGGGTCGTTTAGTGGATTCTGTCATATTTTGGTTTCAAAGTGGAATCTAAATATTTTTTGGTCTTTGGTCTCCGATGAATTTTGGGCATAAACTGATCACTGACTAATTTTTTCTCATAAACTGGTCTCTGACTAATTTTGGTCTCTTAACAGGTCTGTCATATTTGGGTCTAAAATAATCTGTCAAAATTCTGTACATTTCGGTCTTCAAATGGTCTCTAATATTTTTTATCTTAAATGGTCTCTGAAGAAAATCAATCTTTAAATGGTGTCTGATGAAAATCGGTCTTTTTCAGGCGAAACAGCAGTAAATGGATATAAAAACTAAAAGTCACAGCTATGATGTAAATTTTCCTTAACAAAACTTTTATGACAATATTCTCTGAAAATGTCTTTTTTTTACAAATTTCGGTCTAACACTCTTAAATACACTTCAATGATTACACGAACTCTGAAATATTTTCATAACACTGAACTCTGAAAAAATTTGAATTTTTCCCATAAGAACTCTTAACAAAATTCTAAGATCCCTGAAATTATTTTCCTCATAAGAATTCTTTAACTCCAAATGAGTGATTTTCTAAAACAAACAAAATTTGTCCATAAAGTTTATTCTCAGTAAACAATTGGGCGGACTTTGCCCCAGAATTTTTCTATGATCTTTGAAATTATTTTCTCCCATAAGAACTCTGAAAAATTTTGAATTTCTTCGATAAGAAATCCTTAAGCCCACAAACTGGATTTTTAAAGTTAACTGGAAACCCGACGCTTTAAACGGGATATTTCAAATTAACTGGAAACCCGACGCCTTAAACGGGATATTTAAAAAAAAATTCCAGTTTAAGGCGTCATCCCTACTACTCACACACACACTCACACACCAAACACACATTCCAAACACAAACACACATACATACCAAACACACACACACGCACACACACATTTGAAACAAACAAACACACATACCAAACACATACATACCACACACACACATGCACACCAAACATACAAACACACCAACACAGACAATCACAGAAAGAAACTAAACAAACACAAACCACACATCAGGTAACACACAAACACACACCCAAAAATATCAAACACACACACAAACACACAAATAGGGCAAACAAACACCAACACCGACAAACACACATACCAAACACATACAAACACCAACACAGACAAAAACACCCCAAACACATATAAACACACCAAATACACACACACTATAGTAATGCTTTTACCTATCAGTACTTTCCACACACACTCACACACGAGAACCAGAGCTCAACCCCTGCATGCACAACTAGGTAAGTACACACACACACACTTTATACGTATTTTATACATTTAAAAGACGACTTTATATACATAGTTACAGTATCACCTTTATGCTACCAAATTTATACGTCAGAAAACATTTTGTGTTTACTGGGAAGTAAGCTACAATTAGCTTTAACCCACTTACCTCTTGGCAAGACACCTGGAGAGGATGGAATTACATATGAACTTATCAAATATCTTCCATCAACTGCACATAGCGCTCTTCTAAACTGCTACAACTTATGCTGGACTCACGGTAATATCCCCACACAATGGTAGACTAGTATTATTATTCTTTTCCTCAAACCAGGAAAAGACCCTCCCAACCTGTGTCATACAGACCTATCGACCTATCTCCTTGCTATCATGTCTCAGTAAAGTCATGGCAAGACTAGTATATACTCGCCTCCAATGGTACCTTGATAATAATAATAGTTTACAGAGAATAATATATTTTAAAATCAAGTTGGATTTCGACCGCAATGCTTCACACTTGGATCAAATACTTGAACACGACTCTGCACCTCTCTTAGAGGCAGTAAATTTGTTAGTGTTCACTACCAAGACCTTAAAGGAGCTTTTGATAGCATTCCTTATACTTGACTCTTGGCAAAGCTTGCACGTTTACGTGTACAGGGAAGATTACTTCTGTGGCTACAGTCCTGTCTTACGAACAGGACCTCCAAGGTCTATATACAAGGCGGTTTTTCAGATAGTATTCTAATTCAAACGGGTGTCCCACAAGGCTTCATACCAAGCCCAGCCCTTTTTGCTGTACTCTTAGCAGATTTACCTAACACCCATCCTGTTCAACTCTCGGCGTACGCTGACAATTTAGCATTGTATTATTCAGAAAATGATCTACCTAATACGGTCTCAACAATGCAAATAGCACTTGACCACCTCATTGATTGGACACAGCAATGCGGCCTTCAAGTTAATACTACAAAAATATGTTATTAGATCTTCCCTAAAAAGACTTGTTCATCTACCCACCCTCACAATACACAACACTCCCATTAAACACGAACGAGAACATAAATACCTTGGCATGCATTTCGACTTGCCCTTAATTACCTGTAAAGCACATATTCAACATCTTCAACAGACGACACAACCAAGACTCACCACATTTAAAGCCCTCACTGGAACCACCTAGGTGTAACAAGCTAAGCTGGTTTTAGAAGCTTATAGATCTTGGATCATATGATTTACAGGGAACACAAGCTAGTTTGGAGTCAGAAGGAACTTTAACCTGGATAACAGTATAAAAGGTCACACTCCAGAGAGTAAAGGATTAGCGATGAGAGGGTATAAGACCAATTGGCTAAGTTTCCCTTTGTGTTAATTAATCAATGAAGAAGAATTCAGGAAAAACATGAATTGTAGTAATAACCAATCTTGCTTAAGTATGTATGTTAGATTAACATGAATTTAGAGTAAAGATCCAGTCTCCTATGTGGTCAAAGAGACAGTTGACATTATTTAGAATAGGGGACTTGTTCGATCTGGCTCGGCTGGCTTCTTCTCTGACCCATCCTGGGTCGAGGAGGTCAGCCGGCCAGGAAGATCATAATCTTCCGTGTTGTTAATTATAAATTCAGGTCGCTATTCAATATTGTAATTGGAAATAGCCGGGTCCAAAAACCTATAGAATTATCATCAATTTCAATAGGAATTTAATCATCTGGGTGGTCAGTAAATTAGATTAGCTTTTTCAATTAACCCTGCAGACTAATCTGGCAGCCAGAGAGGGTGGCGGAGTAATCCTAGATTAGCTTCACAGTCCGGAGGTCAGGGAGTATGCTAGTGTGAGTTGGGACATCCTGGGATGAAGATCTCCTCCAGAGGTAAGGCTGAACAACTGGATTGGCTGTGGTGTTTAAGGTAAAAAGATCTGTGTCTGTTTTAAGTTCAGTGTAGAATCCACATTAATTTTTGTAGTCAATACCATTGCCGCTATTTTCGGAAGTATTTCAGTTTAGGAAGTGTTCAGTGTTCATTTGTCCCATTACTATTATTTATGTTTCAATAAACTTGTTGAGTAATTTCTAGTGGTTTAGTGAGTCCATCCCTAGGAATATGTCTTTACCACAGAATCACGAGCCGGTGGCTATTGAATGAGTCGCCGGTATACTTTTCAAGCAAGCCTAATCTATTTAACATTGCATGTATTCCCTTGGGTTTCTATTTAATCCACACTCAACATGAATTCATCCCTTTCATTTCAATTAATTAGGGGATCAACTTCCTAGGAATTTATGTTTAATTGATTGATGCAACCCATAATCAATTAATAGATAGTGCAACTCGGGTTGCACTATCTTTGTGTTCTCTTTTTTTTATATTAATGCGTTTGGTACAACACCTGCCAGAATAGTTACTGCTCTATTCCAGATCACGGCACAAGAAAAAATTATACCCAAATACCATAGTGATTTACACAGATCGATCTCGCATCCTAATAAACAACGCATCCTTGGTCACTGGCGCAGTATGGATCCCGCAATACCATCTCAAGCAGGGATGGCGGTTACCAGACCAACTATCTATTTACACTGCTGAATTATATGCCCTATACCACGCTCTCCAAATAATCTCAACATTACCAGTTTGGATATATACAATAGGTAGTGACTCCAAGAGTGCGATTCAAGCAATTACATACTCTTCCACAACGTGTAAAGAGTTTATTTACCCATGCCTTCAACTTCTTCATGAACAGCGATTGAAGGGTTATGACACCTCTCTCCAATGGATCCCAGCGCATTGTAGTATACTACATAATGAACTTGTATATCAGCTAGCCAAAGCAATGCACAACACGCCTCACATTACCCGTCATCCAATTCCTCATGCTGCACATAATGGAGCCTTCAAAGATACCATCACCCGAAATTTTTTAATGAAATGAAAAACGTCATGCCTAACTTTGTATTATGGGTCCATAAAAAAGAAACTTGGAAACATGTCAGTCATAAAAACAGATAAACTGATGTGATAAGATTTAAGGCCATACACGTTACATATGTTAAAGGAGTGTGTGAGAATTAGAGGATGATGTTGGCTCTGCTAGATCAATCTGTATTAGAAGTAGAGTTCAAGACAGAACAACAAGAGAATATCGATTAGAAGAAAATATGAAGAGAATATTATTTAATAGTCAGCTCAACAGATGTTATGACCATCATTCACTCACTAAACACCAAAGCTGGGAACACATACAACACATTACGAAAAAAGTCTTAAAAATGGTTGGTATACTCTCTAAAATCAGATATTATGTTTCAAACTCCGTTCTCATCTCATTAAACTACGCGCTAATTTATCCCTATCTTACATACGGAATCTGTGCAAAGTGGTTCAGTCACTGAAAAAATACCTCAAACCATCATCACCCAGCAAAAATCTGCTATCGTAATAATAAACTGTTTTCAGACAACATACAGCCCCTATGTTTAAATCCCTGAACATGCTAAACATAAACTCACTCCGCACATTCTCTTGTGCCACTTACATGTACAAAACTTTGCTCTTAAATGTAAATCTTGATCTGAAGCTCTTTCTTGACAGATGTAATAGAACCTATAATCACAACACTAGAAATAAATATCTCTCTGATATCCCAGTCAAACTAAATACAAATAAAGACACCTAGTCTACGGAACTCACTCCCTAACGAATTAACCTATGTCTTAGTCAAACGTAAAACCAAAAAGTACCTAATTTCATCCTCATAGTTTCCAACCTAGTGCTTCAAACTCGCACCATAACTTGTGCTACCCACTCTTCCAATATATGTGCCTAAGCCGTGAAACTTCACCATTGTAATCACTGCTTTCAACTTATATCAAGGCTATTATGTTGAACGGAAATTTCACTACAATGTACCAATTAATAATCCACAAATTTTGCTACAATGTACCTGTTCAAATTCTTCAAATTTTGCTACAAATTACCTACTTAAATTACTTGTTAGATTAAGGACCTGCCCGAAACGCTATGCGTGTTAGTGACTTTGCAAGAATGTAAAACATCAATTCTATGGACTCTCATAAACCCAATATACCTTCTTGTATATAAATAAATAACAAACAAATTAATAATTTATTGCGTCGGGGGACATGCAGCCAGAGTGTATTTATATACGTTAGTGCTACATATCGAGAGCCCCCCCCCACCCCAGGGTCTAGTTAGTGATCCCCCTTCCAGGAAGCAATCCCACAATAAGCTGACTAACTTCTGAGTAGCTACTTGCTACAAGGTGAACAGGTACATTAAGTGATAGAAAATGTGCCCAATCATTCCTGTCCCGCCCAGGATTCAATCCCGGAATTCTCGGCTGTGGGTCGAGAACGAACCCGACTGTACTACAACCTGGACCGTCTGTATAATATAGCCTATATATAATAATGGTGTTAATGATGAGAGGGAGGAGAGTACTTCCTCTCACAGCAAGTATTATGTTCACAAACTTTAAGGTCTTAATTTGTTCAGTCACATACACTATGATATCAATATAGTGGATGACCCAATACTGTGTTAAGTTTTGTGAAGTATTAACATTGTCCATTCTTGTGACTCTTCGTTATTAATGTTATAATGGACATAACATTGCGTGCATGTGTCAGTGTTATATCAAAGTAGTTACCTCAAGTGTCAAGACGAGAGGAGACGCGTCCACACAGCTAGAAGCTCGGCCCGTCACTGAGAGGCAGCTCCTGATACACTTCCTTGGGTAAGGAACCGAAAGTCATCCTTTATGTTTCATGTGGACTCCTCATGTTGGCCTTGGGTACAAGTCCAGTATGGACCTGTACCCAAGATGGACTATGTAATGCATCAGTTATACAATGTTTGTGATGTAACTATAACCTGAGCTTGTAAAAGCACTCTTATCACCTCAATTAGTTAAGTGCTCAATAACAATAGTTTCTATAGCAGCAAAGTAGGAGAGAATATATATATATATATATATATATATATATATATATATATATATATATATATATATATATATATATATATATATATATATATATATATATATATATGTCTCATTGAATATGACCGCATATTCTGTATTTACTATCTTCTAATTTAGGGCGTTCTATCCCTCTAACTATTTTCTTAGCATCAGGGCTTAGCTGAAATATGAGTTCTCCAAAACTCATTTTCGTAATTTTAAGGTGAAGAAAAGAAGTGAATTACTATAGAATGTATTACATTTATATATACAATTTGCACAAGGTTTCGAACCTTCATGGTTCATTCTCAAGTGAAAAGAATTTTCAGGACTGGTTGATTTTATACCCGCACTGGGTCAGGTGATAAGACAATAAAGGTGAACACTTGGGGGGATACATAAGGGATAAATGGGGGTGAAACATAAGAACATAAGAATAGAGGTAACTGCGGAAGGCCTATTGACCCATAGGCCCATACGAGGCAGCTCTTATCTACATACAAAGATTATTCAGATTAATCACCTGATTAATCTTTGTATGTAGATAGGAGCTGCCTCGTATGGGCCAATAGGCCTTCCGCTGTTACCTCTATTCTTATGATTCACCCCCCATTTATCCCTTATGTATCCCAACAACACTCCTCTATATAAATACTCCTCCAAATATATATATATAAATATATATATATATATATATATATATATATATATATATATATATATATATATATATATATATATATATATATATATATATATATAAATATAAATATATATATATAAATACATATATATATATATTTATATATTTTATATATATATTGTGACGGAGTTCCCCCCCTTATAATTCTCCCACGCCTGCAGTAAGAGTCATGTCTGCTTTTCCCAAGCGTTCTCTACGTTGCAGGCTACAATTTGATATATGGGAGAGAGTGAAGTGTTCTCGGAGAGCCGAGAAATTTGTGAAATAGTGATATTTTGGCCTGTGGTTTAGGCCCTTTAGGGAGCCAAGATGGCGCTGGCTTCCCTGATCTCCCGCCAAAACCGTGTGACGTCAGTGGCACCGGATTGGTCACCGACAGCAATGTGGCACCGGGAGCCAATGAAAACTTCCCGTAGCGAAAGTGACGTCACGAAGGAAGGGGGTCCGGCCAGCGCGCCGGGCTGGCGCCAGCAGTCAGACACGACACGTCATAGAGGTAGGACGTGCGACGAGTGGTCCTATCTGTCGGACAGCTGTTTCCCACTACCGTGGATTTACGCGTCACCTGAAGTCCGCCAGTACTCTGAGAAGTCTTCCCTAGTTCATGTGTTGAACCAGAAGAGGGAATTGACGGTTATTTGAGCAACAAGTGCTCCAGTCAGGTACTGTGCCAGTAGCAGTGAAGCCGTGCAGTGACGTATGTTGACGTCTGTGGCAATTCACCAGTTCGTGACAGCGTAGTGGCAGACAGAGCCACTGGGTAGCTGAGGAAGAGAGGACTATTTGGGGAAACCGAACGACTGTAGCTGAGACGTAGGCGACAGCCGTTGCTGGGAGAAGACGACGGCCAGGAGACCGACTCCAACCTTCAAGAAGTCAAGGAGGAGGACGGACCTGCAGTGAGGAGGCACGGAGACGACGCGCTGAACGGTGGGACGACGAGAGGCTCTGGTAGGACACGACGACGTGTAGTGTGGGGGCGTTCCCGACACGAGGACCAGGAGCTACATCTCGACTCTCATCGGAGGATAGGGTGAAGTAGGTGGTTCTAGTTCCCTCCCCATTCCCCTTTAGTTAGCTGTGTTATTTGGCTATATTATCTAGCCCGAAGATTTTATATGTCGTGAGCAAGTCTCACCTATGTCACGGTAAAGCACCAGGGTGCTAGACAGTACTATCAAGAGTACTTGTATTATTTATGTTGATTATTGGTGTGTACAGGCACCAGGAACCAGTGATAAATTTACTGTGTTGTGTATATCTTTCTATAGATTTTGATATGAACATATAGTGGTAAATTATATATAATATTATGCCGGTATTTGGAGGTTAGGCTATGTGCCCAGAAACTATTTATTTTCCATGTATTGATGATTGATTTATATACCATATATATGTCTATGTTCATTCAGTGAATAATCATTTGTGAGTACAGTGAATCATTGCGTTATCGCCCACGAGAGAAAGTACTGAAAACTCCCGTGTTAATATTTCATAATATATTGTTGGATAAATAACAGTGTAAGACCATTACAGTGAATCATTGTAGAATTGATTGTAGAAAAGACTGTTTGAGCCTGAGTACAGTGTAACTAAGTAATTCGGTTTATTTGTGCCAATATCGAGTGTGCGAGTTTCTAGTAATATTGGAGAATTTAAAGAAACCGCGCGCGTGAATCTAGCAAACAAGCAAATTTCGCGCGGAGAGTCCATTGCGATCAGCTGTTCTTGACACTTGATGAGGAGGGGGAGGTGTTGCCACCTAATGATCACGGACTATTCGTGGGAACTTCCGGCCGCGTCAGGATTTGCTGATTTATTTGTTGTTGTGACATCTTTCATACATTTTAAGTAAAATACAAAACTATCTTAGTGTTTTTATCATTCCCTCCATTGATCTTGTGGCTATATTATACTGGTTAACATAGAGTGATAACAACAAGTACCTGCCTGATTCCTGATCTTTGAGTGTGACCTTGCCAAGGCTACCACTGAATACACCAGTCCACTGAGGGTGTTACTGGCCACCTTAAACACCAGTTGGCGATCTTGTGAATAACCGTAGAGCCCTATTGTTGGGGAGGGCACACGACAGTCGATATGCACGAGTCGTGTTCTCACTCTTTCTTAATTAGAGGCCGTTAAGATTGACTGGGAGACTCTCCTGGCGTGCAGTGGCGCCGTGAGGATCGAGGGAAGACCCGCAGGGCTACGGTGAGTTACCTTGAGCATAACTATTGCTCACCCCAGAGTAAGGGTAGAGAATAATAGAGAGGTGAAACCCCCAACATTGGCGACCTTGCCAGGATTTCAATCGAAGTAAAGGTTGCAGTGGTGGTACTTGGCAGTGGTGTTAGAGATCAGGTGCAGGTTAACACTCGTAGCACAAGATGGAGGATGATAAAGTAGCAAGGTTTATTGACTCTAGAGACGAACAGGTGCTGGAAGAGTGCACCAAGGCACAGTTACAGGCTATAGCGGATCATTTTGGAATAAAGTTGAAATCTGCCAGAGTTGGTGAAAGAAGACTAGAGATAATGGCTCAGCTAAAGGCTCGAGACGAAGCTTTGGGGGAGGAACGGCCCCAAACACCTGCCAGTGAGGGTGAACACCTGAGTATTGGTGGAAGCAGCAGGGGATCCAGCGGCAGCAGGCACAGCATTAAGCTGGAAATAATGAAGCTGCAGCTAGAAGCACAGCAGCGTAAAGAAGAGCGAGAAGCACAGCAGCGCAGAGAAGAGCGAGAAGCGCAGCTGAGGAGAGAAGAGGCACAACAGCGCAAGGAAGAGCGGGAAGCAGAAGCGCAGCTGAGGAGAGAAGAAGCACAGCTGCGCAAAGAAGAACAGAAGCGAGAAGCACAGATGAAGCGTGAGGAGCGAGAAGCACAGCTGCGCCGGGAAGAGCAAGAGCGAGAAGCACAGCTGCGCCGGGAAGAACAGGAGCGAGAAGCACAGACGAAGCGTGAGGAACGAGAAGCACAGACGAAGCGTGAGGAACGAGAAGCACAGCTACGCAGGGAAGAACGAGAGCAAGAAGTTAGGCTGAGACAAATGGAAATAGAAGCCAACCAGGAGGTGGAGCTGAAGCGAGCTGAACTGGGACTAGGTGCCCCTGCCCCGCCACAGGAAGACCGACGAGTGAGGGAACGAGACCTGCCGGTCTTTGTGCCTAGTGAAGCCGAAAGTTTCTTCGATCACTTTGAGAGAGTTGCTGCTATGAAGAGGTGGCCGAGGGCGGAGTGGGCGGAGTTGGTCCAAGGGAGGCTCACAGGGGAAGCTCGCCAAGCCTTCACTATGCTCGACTTCCAAGAATGCACTAACTACGATGCGGTAAAACGAGCTGTGCTCCGTTCCTTTAAGCTCACACCAGAGTGTTACAGAAAGAGGTTTAGAGAATGTACCCGGTTGCCAGGAAAATCGTATGCGGAGACGGCGAGGGACATTGAAAGAAAGCTCCTTAAGTGGCTGGACTCTGAAGAAGCAAGGTCGGTCGAAGAGGTCAAGGAACTAATGGCCATGGAAAAGTTTATGTCCATGCTCTCTCCTGAGATCAGGATGAGGGTAAAGGAGGCGGACATAAAGGACCTGAGGGCCGCAGCCGACCGGGCCGACATGTTAGAAGAAGCCCTACGCCCACGCCGAGAGGGACAGAACCGACCACCCGCATACGTCGGAAACGATAGGAGTTATAGAAGGACGGATGGATGGAGGACAGGAACGAGTTCTCCCAAGTCCCATTTCTCAAGTTGGAACACCCGAGGATCAAAAGGTGCTGTAGCGCCGATAGGGGAGAACCAAGCTGAGAGCTCGGGAACTGTTACTGCAGGGAAAGAATCGACAAGTGAGGCGGGAAAGACACAGGGTGTGACGGTCTCTGGAGGCAGTGCTAAGGCGAGCGGTGGCGGATGGTCTCCGCCGAGGGGCCGCTGCTACAACTGCGGAATACCCGGACACGTCGCGCGGGAGTGCAGACGCCCGAAGCAGCGGGGACACGTTGCTTTAGTGATGTTCGAGGACCAGAGGGCCGAGGGAGTGCGGGATGGACCCGTGCTGAATGGGGAGAAGAAAGTTCACCCATTCATGTGTCAAGGAACCGTAAGGATGGGGGTCGCAGACCCCATCCCCGGTGAAGATGCTAAGAGACACCGGGGCTGACTTTACCCTGGTAAGTGAAACCCTGTTCCCCGAGGGTTACGAAAGTACCAGTGTGGGGGTGGCTAGTGTGACCACTGTGGGAGGCCCAGTGAGGATGCCCCTACACCAGGTAACTTTAAATTCCGATTATGGCTGCCAGACCCTAGTGGTGGGAGTCTGTACATCAATGCCCAAGATGGAGGCGCAGGTCATCTTGGGGAATGACGCGTGTGGAGGATACGTCCTCCCACATCTCGTGAAAGGCGAAGAGTGCCCAGAACAACACGAGGAGACAGGCGAAGATTCGAACGTCTGTGGGGACGAGAAGGGAATCGCACCGGTGGCGATCCCAGTTTGTACTGTGACACCGAGACAACGCGAAGAACCAGGAGGTTGTGGATCTGATGGGGCTGAGGAGTCGATTGACAGCCTGGGAACAGATCACCTCTGCGTAGGACCCAGAGAACGAGTGGAGGGCGAGAGTAGCCCGAATGGTGAGTTGCAGGTGACACTCACCAGTTCTCTAGGGGTAAACCGCGCTCGTCTCGGAGAGTTACAACAGGAGGGGTTCCCCGAATTGGTTAGTAAGGCCGAAGGAGGACGTGTGGGTCCTGAGAAGGCTTACTTTCCATTTATCTATATTATATATGCCGTGCTATCTATGATGAGGGAACGATGGACGCCAGGAGCAACCGTGGGAACGGTGAATAAATATGTCCAGAAGTTCAGAGAACGTCTCACTCGAGCGAAGAAACTGGCTAGGAAACTCCTGAAGAAGGCGCAACGTAAGATGTCGGAGTGGTACAACAGGAGAGCTGCGCAGAGGAATGTTCAGGCCGGATCCAAAGTATTGGTTGTGCTGCCAGGTAAAGGTAGAGTGACCAGGTCGCGGTTCAAGAGAGCATACCGAGTGCTGCGACGGTTGGGTCCAGTGTCGTACGAGATTGGGAAGCCGGATGGACCCCGAAAGAAACAGGTGTGTCACGCAGGCCGCCTGAGACATTTCTTCACTGTGGAAGGTAGAGCCGCCAAGCAGGACGGAACGGATACCCGAGAAACCCAGCGGAAGACGGGTCTGTGTGTACCGAGGAAACGAGAACTCCCGGAGGAGGAAAGTAAGTGGTCCAGGGCGAACGGCACCAGTCTCACCCGCACTGAGAGTCTGACAAGGATCAAGGTCAAGCACATCAAAGGGAAGGAAAACGTAGTAGCGGACGCCCTATCCCGCATACACTAACGAGACATGACTCTTATTTTAAGGGGAGGGGTATGTGACGGAGTTCCCCCCCTTATAATTCTCCCACGCCTGCAGTAAGAGTCATGTCTGCTTTTCCCAAGCGTTCTCTACGTTGCAGGCTACAATTTGATATATGGGAGAGAGTGAAGTGTTCTCGGAGAGCCGAGAAATTTGTGAAATAGTGATATTTTGGCCTGTGGTTTAGGCCCTTTAGGGAGCCAAGATGGCGCTGGCTTCCCTGATCTCCCGCCAAAACCGTGTGACGTCAGTGGCACCGGATTGGTCACCGACAGCAATGTGGCACCGGGAGCCAATGAAAACTTCCCGTAGCGAAAGTGACGTCACGAAGGAAGGGGGTCCGGCCAGCGCGCCGGGCTGGCGCCAGCAGTCAGACACGACACGTCATAGAGGTCGGACGTGCGACGAGTGGTCCTATCTGTCGGACAGCTGTTTCCCACTACCGTGGATTTACGCGTCACCTGAAGTCCGCCAGTACTCTGAGAAGTCTTCCCTAGTTCATGTGTTGAACCAGAAGAGGGAATTGACGGTTATTTGAGCAACAAGTGCTCCAGTCAGGTACTGTGCCAGTAGCAGTGAAGCCGTGCAGTGACGTATGTTGACGTCTGTGGCAATTCACCAGTTCGTGACAGCGTAGTGGCAGACAGAGCCACTGGGTAGCTGAGGAAGAGAGGACTATTTGGGGAAACCGAACGACTGTAGCTGAAACGTAGGCGACAGCCGTTGCTGGGAGAAGACGACGGCCAGGAGACCGACTCCAACCTTCAAGAAGTCAAGGAGGAGGACGGACCTGCAGTGAGGAGGCACGGAGACGACGCGCTGAACGGTGGGACGACGAGAGGCTCTGGTAGGACACGACGACGTGTAGTGTGGGGGCGTTCCCGACACGAGGACCAGGAGCTACATCTCGACTCTCATCGGAGGATAGGGTGAAGTAGGTGGTTCTAGTTCCCTCCCCATTCCCCTTTAGTTAGCTGTGTTATTTGGCTATATTATCTAGCCCGAAGATTTTATATGTCGTGAGCAAGTCTCACCTATGTCACGGTAAAGCACCAGGGTGCTAGACAGTACTATCAAGAGTACTTGTATTATTTATGTTGATTATTGGTGTGTACAGGCACCAGGAACCAGTGATAAATTTACTGTGTTGTGTATATCTTTCTATAGATTTTGATATGAACATATAGTGGTAAATTATATATAATATTATGCCGGTATTTGGAGGTTAGGCTATGTGCCCAGAAACTATTTATTTTCCATGTATTGATGATTGATTTATATACCATATATATGTCTATGTTCATTCAGTGAATAATCATTTGTGAGTACAGTGAATCATTGCGTTATCGCCCACGAGAGAAAGTACTGAAAACTCCCGTGTTAATATTTCATAATATATTGTTGGATAAATAACAGTGTAAGACCATTACAGTGAATCATTGTAGAATTGATTGTAGAAAAGACTGTTTGAGCCTGAGTACAGTGTAACTAAGTAATTCGGTTTATTTGTGCCAATATCGAGTGTGCGAGTTTCTAGTAATATTGGAGAATTTAAAGAAACCGCGCGCGTGAATCTAGCAAACAAGCAAATTTCGCGCGGAGAGTCCATTGCGATCAGCTGTTCTTGACACTTGATGAGGAGGGGGAGGTGTTGCCACCTAATGATCACGGACTATTCGTGGGAACTTCCGGCCGCGTCAGGATTTGCTGATTTATTTGTTGTTGTGACATCTTTCATACATTTTAAGTAAAATACAAAACTATCTTAGTGTTTTTATCATTCCCTCCATTGATCTTGTGGCTATATTATACTGGTAAACATAGAGTGATAACAACAAGTACCTGCCTGATTCCTGATCTTTGAGTGTGACCTTGCCAAGGCTACCACTGAATACACCAGTCCTCTGAGGGTGTTACTGGCCACCTTAAACACCAGTTGGCGATCTTGTGAATAACCGTAGAGCCCTATTGTTGGGGAGGGCACACGACAGTCGATATGCACGAGTCGTGTTCTCACTCTTTCTTAATTAGAGGCCGTTAAGATTGACTGGGAGACTCTCCTGGCGTGCAGTGGCGCCGTGAGGATCGAGGGAAGACCCGCAGGGCTACGGTGAGTTACCTTGAGCATAACTATTGCTCACCCCAGAGTAAGGGTAGAGAATAATAGAGAGGTGAAACCCCCAACAATATATATATATATTTTATATATATATATATATATATATTTTATATATATATATATATATTTATATATAGGGTATTAATTTCATCAACACAAGACAGAACAAGAGGTGGCATTAATAGGGTATTAATTTCATCAACACAAGACAGAACACAAAACAATGGGTATTGAATAGAAGTGATTGTAGAAAGCCTATTGGTCCATATTTCTTGATGCTTCTATATTGGAGCGGAGTCTTGAGGTGGGTAGAATATAGTTGTGCATTAATTGGCTGTTGATTGCTGGTGTTGACTTCTTGATGTGTAGTGCCTCGCAAACGTCAAGCCGCCTGCTATCGCTGTATCGATCGATGATTTCTGTGTTGTTTACTAGGATTTCTCTGGCGATGGTTTGGTTGTGGGAAGAGATTATATGTTCCTTAATGGAGCCCTGTTGCTTATGCATTGTTAAACGCCTAGAAAGAGATGTTGTTGTCTTGCCTATATACTGGGATTTTTGGAGCTTACAGTCCCCATTTGAAGGCATAGACGACGTTAGTCTCTTTTAAAGCGTTCTGTTTTGTGTCTGGAAAGTTTCTCATGAGTAGGCTGGCCGTTTTTCTGGTTTTATAGTAAATCGTCAGTTGTATCCTCTGATTTTTGTCTGTAATGATAACGCTTCTATTAACAATATCTTTCAGGACCCTTTCCTCCGTTCTATGAGCTGTGGAAAAGAAGTTCCTGTAAAATAGTCTAATAGGGGGTATAGGTGTTGTGTTAGTTGTCTCTTTAGAGGTTGCATGGCGTTTCACTTTCCTTCTTATGATGTCTTCGACGAAACCATTGGAGAAGCCGTTGTTGACTAGGACCTGCCTTATCCTACAGAGTTCTTCGTCGACTTGCTTCCATTCTGAGCTGTGGCTGAGAGCACGGTCGACATATGTGATAACAACACTCCTCTTGTACCTGTCTGGGCAGTCGCTGTTGGCATTTAGGCACATTCCTATGTTCGTTTCCTTAGTGTAGACTGCAGTGTGGAAACCTCCGCTCTTTTCCATGACTGTTACATCTAGAAAGGGCAGCTTCCCATCCTTTTCCATCTCGTAAGTGAAACGCAGCTCGGAACTCTGCTCAAATGCCTCCTTCAGCTCCTGCAGATGTCTGACATCAGGTACCTGTGTAAAAATGTCGTCAACATACCTGCAGTATATGGCCGGTGTCAAGTTCATGTCGACTAAGACTTTTTGCTCGATGGTACCCATGTAGAAGTTTGCAAACAGGACACCTAGGGGAGAACCCATGGCGACCCCATCTACTTGCTTATACATGTGCCCATCCGGGCTCAAGAAGGGTGCCTCTTTAGTACAAGCTTGGAGTAGTTTCCTCAGAATATTTACTGGTATGTCAAGAGGAGTACAGGCTGGATCACGATACACTCTGTCGGCTATCATCCCGATTGTCTCGTCCACAGGTACGTTGGTCAACAGCGATTCTACGTCCAACGAGGCTCATATGCCTGTGGCCCGTGTGCCCCACAGTAAGTCAACAAATTCCTTTGGAGACTTCAGGCTGAAGGCGCAAGGAACATAAGGAGTCAGCAGGCCATTGGCTTCTCCAATGGTTTCGTCGAAGACATCATAAGAAGGAAAGTGAAACGCCATGTAACCTCTGAAGAGACAACTAACACAACACCTATACCCCCTATTAGACTATTTTACAGGAACTTCTTTTCCACAGCTCATAGAACGGAGGAAAGGGTCCTGAAAGATATTGTTAATAGAAACGTTATCCCTACAGACAAAAATCAGAGGATACAACTGACGATTTACTATAAAACCAGAAAAACGGCCAGCCTACTCATGAGAAACTCTCCAGACACAAAACAGAAGGCTTTAAAAGAGACTAACGTCGTCTATGCCTTCAAATGCCCTCTTGGGGACTGTAAGCTCCAAAAAAACCAGTATATAGGCAAGACAACAACATCTCTTTCTAGGCGTTTAACGATGCATAAGCAACAGGGCTCCATTAAGGAACATATAATCTCTTCCCACAACCAAACCATCGCCAGAGAAATCCTAGTAAACAACACAGAAATCATCGATAGATACAGCGATAGCAGGCGGCTTGACGTTTGCGAGGCACTACACATCAAGAAGTCAACACCAGCAATCAACAGCCAATTAATGCACAACTATATTCTACCCACCTCAAGACTCCGCTCCAATATAGAAGCATCAAGAAATATTGACCAATAGGCTTTCTACAATCACTTCTATTCAATACCCATTGTTTTGTGTTCTGTCTTGTGTTGATGAAATTAATACCCTATTAATGCCACCTCTTGTTCTGTCTTGTGTTGATGAAATTAATACCCTATTAATGCCACCTCACCCCATCCACCTCTCTCAAATGCAGATATTTATATATATATATATATATATATATATATATATATATATATATATATATATATATATATATATATATATATATATATATATATATATATATATTATATATATATATTTTATATATATATATATATTATATATATATATATATATATATATATTTTATATATATTTATTTATATATATATATTTATATATATATATATATTTTATATATATATATAAATATATATATATATTTTATATATATATATATTTTATATATATATATATATATATATATTATATATATATATATATATATATATATATATATATATATATATATATATATATATTGTCGGGGTTTCACCTCTCTATTAATTCTCTACCCTCACTCTGGGGTGAGCAATAGTTATGCTCAAGGTAACTCACCGTAGCCTTGCAGGTCTTCCCTCGATCCTCACGGCGCCACTGCACGCCAGGAGAGTCTCCCAGTCAATCTTAACGGCCTCTTACCAAGAAAGAGTGAGAACACGACTCGTTCATATCGACTGTCGTGTGCCCTCCCCAACAATTGGGCTCTACGGTTAATCACAAGGTCGCCAACTGGTGTTTTTAGGTGACCAGTAACACCATCAGTGGACTGGTGCATTCAGTGGTAGCCTTGGCAAGGTCACACTCAAAGATCAGGAATCAGGCAGGTACTTATTGTTATCACTCTATGCTTACAGGTGTAGTATAGACACAAGATCAATGGAGGGGATGATAAAAAAAACAAAGATAATTTTGTATTTTACTTAAAATGTATGAAAGATGTCACAAGGCTAAACAATAACAAATAAATCAACTGATCCTGATGCGGCTGGTAATTCCCACGGATATTATGCGATCATCAGGGGGCAACATCTCCCCCCCCCCCCCCCTCATCAAGTGTCAAAAACCAGCTGATCGCGTGGCCTTTCCGCGCGGAAGCTCTTTGCTTGTTTTCTAGAGTCACGCGTGCTGTTTCATTAAATTCTCCAATATTACTATGAACTCGCACACACGATATTGGCTACTACAACACGTATCACTTGGTTACACTGTACTCAGGCTCAAACAGTCTTTTCTACAATCAATGCTGTAATGATTCACTGTAATGGCTTTACATTGTTCTTCACTCAGCAATACATTAAGAATTATTAACACTGGAGTTTTCAGTACTTTCTCTCGTGGGCGATAACACAATAATTCACTGTACTCACAAATGATTATTCACTGAATGAACATAGACATATATATGGTATATAAATCAATCATCAATACATGGAAAATAAATAGTTTCTGGGCACATAGCCTAACCTCCACATACGGGCATAATATTATATATAATTTACCACTATATGTTCATATCAAAATCTATAGAAAGATATACACAACACAGTAAATTTATCACTGGTTCCTGGTGCCTGTACACACCAATAATCAACATGAATATTACAAGTACTCTTGATAGTACTGTCTAGCCCACTGGTGCTTTACCATGACATGTGTGAGACTTGCTCACGACATATAAAATCTTCAGGCTAGATAATATAGCCAAATAATATAGCTAACTAAAGGGGAATGGGGAGGGAACTAGAAACACCTACTTCACCCTATTCTCCGATGAGAGTCGAGATGTAGCTCCTGGTCCTCGTGTCGGGAACGCCCCCACACTACACGTCGTCGTGTCCTACCAGAGCCTCTCGTCGTCACACCGTTTAGCGCGTCGTCTCCGTGCCTCCTCACTGCAGGTCCGTCCTCCTTCTTAACTTCTTGAAGGTTGGAGTCGGTCTCCTGGCCGTCGTCTTCTCCCAGCAACGGCTGTCGCCTACGTCTCAGCTACAGTCATCCGGTTTCCCCAAATAGTCCTCTCTTCCTCAGCTACCCAGTGGCTCTGTCAGCCACTACGCTGTCACGAACTGGTGAATTGCCACAGACGTCAACATACGTCACTGCACGGCTTCACTGCTACTGGCACAGTACCTGACTGGAGCACTTGTTGCTCCAGTCAATAACCGTCAATTCCCTCTTCTGGTTCAACACATGAACTAGGGAAGACTTCTCAGAGTACTGTCGGACTTCCGGTGACGCGTAAATCCACGGGAGCTGGAATAACTGTCCGACTGACAGGACCACTCGTCGCACGTCCGACCTCTATGACGTGTCGTGTCTGACTGCTGGCGCCAGCCCGGCGCGCTGGCCGGACCCCCTTCCTTCGTGACGTCACTTTCGCTATGGGAAGTTTTCATTGGCTCCCGGTGCCGCACTGCTGTCGGTGACCAATCCGGTGCCACTGACGTCACACGGTTTTGGCGGGAGATCAGGGAAGTAAGCGCCATCTTGGCTCCCTAAAGGGCCTATACCACAGGCCAAAACATTACTATTTCACGAATTTCTCGGCTCTCCGAGAACACTTCACTCTCTCCCATATATCAAATTGTAGCCTGCAACGTAGAGAACGCTTGGGAAAAGTAGACATGACTCTTACTGCAGGCGTGGGAGAATAATAAGGGGGGGGAACTCCGTCACAATATATATATATATATGCCTAAACATGCAAGTTTGAAGTTAAACAACTTTAGACTCGCCCACCACCAGGGGACTCGAACCCTCGCCAGCACAGATGCTTCACAACACCTGGCATGGCTGGTATGCATTAAACCCACTACACCAATCTCGGAGCCTTAAAAAGGATACCCTGAAGTTTCCATCCCTTTTAAGGCTCTGCAGCATGTCAGAGCTAGTCACAGTCGTAACCAGTTAGAGGCAGCCATGGTCGAGTCACAGTCAGGCGTTCAGGCAGAAGTCACAGTCCGGCAGGCATTCACAATCACAGGTCAGTCAGGCCTTCACAGTCAGTCATAATCGGTGACAAGTCACAGTCAGTCATAACCAGTTACAAGTCACGGTCAGTCATAACCAGTCAAAGGCAGTTAGGCATTCGCAGTTGTGGTAGCAATCAGTCGCAGTTTGTAGACAACATGAGTCTGTTGCTTACACAACACCAAGGCCACCGTATGGCAGGAACGAAGCCATGCATCTGAACCGTATTAATTTGTATCCGTCATCTAGACTCAGCTGGAGAGGTCGGGGATATATATGGAAGGGTCCGGCGTGGAGAACGAAGGGGGAGAATAATGTGCGGATGAGGGAGCTGATGGGTGAATCAGGCGTGACCGCAGCCAGTCAAACCCAGCCCGACTATTTGACGGGTGGGCGAATAGCCGCCCACCCGTCCGCCCAAATAGCCAGATCCCCCAAGCTCGCCCGTAAAGCCTGCCCGCCCGTCCGCGTGAACCGAGACCCGCACGAACCCAGAACGCCCTCCCATAAACACAACCCAGCCCGCGCCCACCCATCCACGCTGCCTGCCCGCCAGTCAGCCACCAATCCATCCATCCACCCATCCCGCCCACCCATTTACCCAGCCAGCCCGCCTGCCCATGATTTATACCCACGCAACCCGCCTTCCAGCCAGCCACTAATCCATCCCGCCCATCCACCTGCTAACCCTGCCCGCCTGCACTGAGTCAGCCACCTCAACGCCTGCTCACCCACTCGGCCAGCCATCCCCAAACACCCACCCACCCTGTCTGCCTGCCTGCCCATCCACCCACCAGTTAGCAACCAATACTTACACCCCCACCCTGCCCACTAACCAGCCAGTTCACCTGCCCGCCCACTAACCAGCCAGTTCACCTGCCCGCCCACTAGCCAACCAGTCTACCTGCCCGCCCACTAGCCAGCCAGTCCACCTGCCCGCCCACTAGCCAGCCAATCCACCTGCCCGACCACTAGCCAGCCAGTCCACCTGCCCGACCACTAGCCAGCCAGTCCACCTGCCCGCCCACTAGCCAGCCAGTCCACCTGCCCGCCCACTAGCCAGCCAGTCCACCTGTCCGCCCACTAGCCAGCCTGTCCACCTGCCCGCCCACTAGCCAGCCAGTCCACCTGCCCGACCACTAGGCAGCCAGTCCACCTGACCGCCCACTAGCCAGCCAGTCCATCTGGCCGCCCACTAGCCAGCCAGTCCACCTGCCCGCCAGTCCACCTTCCCGCCCACTAGCCAGCCAGTCCACCTGCCCGCCCACTAGCCAGCCAGTCCACCTGCCCGCCCACTAGCCAGCCAGTCCACCTGCCCGCCCACTAGCATGCCAGTCCACCTGCCCGCCCACTAGCCAGCCAGTCTACCTGCCCGCCCACTAGCCAGCCAGTCCACCTGCCCGCCCACTAGCCAGCCAGTCTACCTGCCCGCCCACTAGCCAGCCAGTCCACCTGCCCGCCCACTAGCCTGCCAGTCCACCTGCCCGCCCACTAGCCTGCCAGTCCACCTGCCCGCCCACTAGCCTGCCAGTCCACCTGCCCGCCCACTAGCCAGCCAGTCTACCTGCCCGCCCACTAGCCAGCCAGTCCACCTGCCCGCCCACTAGCCAGCCAGTCTACCTGCCCGCCCACTAGCCAGCCAGTCCACCTGCCCGCCCACTAGCCAGCCAGTCCACTTGCCCGCCAGTCCACCTTCCCGCCCACTAGCCAGCCAGTCCACCTTCCCGCCCACTAGCCAGCCAGTCCACCTGCTCGCCCACTAGCCAGCCAGTCCACCTGCCCGCCAGTCCACCTTCCCGCCCACTAGCCAGCCAGTCCACCTGCCCGCCCACTAGCCAGCCAGTCCTCCTGCCCGCCCACTAGCCAGCCAGTCCTCCTGCCCGCCCACTAGCCAGCCAGTAAACCTGCCCGCCCACAAGCCAGCCAGTCCACCTGCCCGCCCACTAGCCAGCCAGTCCACCTGCCCGCCCACTAGCCAGCCAGTCCACCTGCCCGCCCACTAGCCAGCCTGTCCACCTGCCCGCCCACTAGCCAGCCAGTCCACCTGCCCGCCCACTAGCCAGCCAGTCCACCTGCCCGCCCACAAGCCAGCCAGTCCACCTGCCCGCCCACTAGCCAGCCTGTCCACCTGCCCACCCACAAGCCAGCCAGTCCACTTGCCCGCCCAGTAGCCAGGCCACCCACTAGCCCGTCAGCCCACCTGCCTGTCCACTAGCCAGCCAGCCCACCTGCCCGCCCACTAGCCAGCCAGTCCTACTGCCCGCCCACTAGCCAGCCAGCCCACCTGCCCGCCCACTAGCCAGCCAGCCCACAAGCCTGCCAGTCAGCCAGTTAGTCATTCATCCATCCATCATACCTGGATAGGGTTTAGTAATGAGGAAAAAAGGCCAGGATTGATTTATGAGAACTACTTAGAACTTGAACTACACTAGATTAAAAATTGCTGTATGTAAGAATAATACAGCAAGTCCTTAGCTAAGGTTGTAATTCTTACTCTAGTGCTAATGATGGACTGTTACGAACCCTTCGTAACCGGGTTCTTTTTAAACTATGATCCTACTCAAGTTCTGAGGACCCTAATCTTGGTGGAAATATAGTGTGATGTTTAAGGTAAATAAAAATAATATCACTTAAAATAACCCGTTATTATCACCCAACACCATAATATATATAAGTTCCTATGTGAGGTCATCCAGAGCGACATCACTAGCCCTCATGCTAGCTAACTTCACAGATGACGGGCACTATATGCCTCTGACGAGGTCTTCAAGGTACCACTAGCCCTTACGCTAGCTGCCGTTATGGAGCCATCTTCAAATGCTCCCCGTCCTCTGCGCACTCGCTAGTACGCTCACACGGCAATGCCGAAAGCACTCACCTAGCTCCAATGGTTAGCACCTTTATGGGTGAAGTCCACCGCACCCAACCACAGCGATCATCTAGCCCTACTGGCTAGTACCTCCAGGAGTAAAGTCCACAACGCTCATCTAGCCCACTCGGCTAGCACCTTCAGGTCAACCCAAGCACTCTTTCACTCTCCTGGCTTCACTAACTTCCATTGCCGATCCCTGGCTGGTCGATCGTCACTTTCCAGCCCAGTCGACTGGAAGATGGGAAACTACGATTAATGGGAGGGTCAACTCCGTGGTGTAGGGGTATCTTATCTTGAGATTATCTTGAGATGATTTCGGGGCTTTAGTGTCCCCGCGGCCCGGTCTTCGACCAGGCCTCAAAAGACACTCGCCTGGCGTTCCGCGAGCGCTATGTCATGGGTTCGTATCCTGGCCGGGGAGGATTTACTGGGCGCAATTCCTTAACTGTAGCCTTGTTTAACGCAACAGTAAAATGTGTACTTGGATGAAAAAACGATTCTTCGCGGCAGGGGATCGTATTCCAGGGACCATAGGATTAAGGACTTGCCCGAAACGCTATGTGTACTAGTGGCTGTACAAGAATGTAACAAATCTTGTATATATCTAAAAAAAAAACTGCTATAGTTCGGCACCTGGATCATAGATGGCGCCGAGGTCCGTCACATGGACAGTGGGATAGGTCCTTAAGGGTGAATGGAATTGTTGATTGAAGATCTACAACCCACCTGCAGTCATTTCAACACATGAGCTTGTATTTTTATATAAGGATTAGCTTAAATAACTCAGTTATGTGACTGAACACGGGTTCTGTTCTAGATCAAGAATCTGAACAATATACACAGTCTAGCCTGGCTCTATTATTATTACAACAGCCAATAATCACACTAATAAAGGCAACAATTTGTATTATACAAGTATGATATATGTATGCAATTATGCAAACAAGAAATTATATTTAATTTGATAAACTAATATGATAAATTAATGATAACTAAGTTAGCAATGGTTAACCTTATGAATATGATAAATTATATATACAGATATATTCAAATTTATATGAAGAGATTCAGGTACTGAGTAAATTTAGGCATGAGGTACAAGATTCAAGTAAAAGATTCAGTTGCTGAAAAATTAAATCAAATCTTACTGAAATTTAAGGCTTTGCCCCACAGTATAACGACTAACAATTTATATAGACATATTAAGGTTATGTTATGATGCATGCAAATGGCCAATCAACATATTACAAATAACATTCAATACTCATCCACAAATTGAGAACCGGAGCTTTATCTGACTAGTTGCCAGGCTGTATGATCTCTCTTGAAGAGATAGGCTCTGTATTTTGATGTCACAGGGTCGGCATTGTTATTTTGATATAACTGCTTTGCTGTTGAGGATTCTAGTAGCTTTGCTAGGATAGATGATGTGGTGGAAGCGGCTTCACGTTGTGAGCCACTCTTCACTCTTATTTAAAAAAATGTATTAGGAATTTTTCCTCATATAAAGTCCAGGAACTCCCCCAGTATCTAGAGAGTTACGACTGGTGATATAAGATTAGTTTGTGCGTAGCGTCATGCTTATATTTTGTCTAAAGCACCGCACACGTGATTGTACTGTTTACAAACAAAACATTCTGGCCCCGGGTGCTCCAGTCGTGGGCTTTTGCTGTCCAAGTTGGCTCCTCCCTTCCTTGGAGAGGGTAGCCTTCAGTGTATATTGATTGATTATTTTTATTGTCTAGACAGAATATTGAGATAAAATGTGATTATAATATAATTAGATATAGGATTTAAAGATTATAAGTAGTACTTGATTGTACCATTGATTCTAATTAAGGATTTGATTTAATCCTCACCGAAAATCGATTGATGTTCAAATTGTTTTTTTAATTAAATAAGTTCTTTTCGAACCTTCTAGATCGTTGAACAATCATTTCACAAAGTTACGTAGATGCCTATGGGCTCAATGGCATACGTGATCATGGTGGGATTATCGTGAAGGATCCAGATGTAGGATTTAATGGATCTGATGTGATTCTGATATGATATAGAAATAATACATTTCTTAGATAATAATATTGATATAGTAGATAAAATTTCCCACATAATGACTGAACTTGTATAGCTGCTGATTGGTGCGAGAGGGTAACCAAACAAACATAGGCAAAGCAATATTTATTAATTTAAATAAAATATTTGCAACTGTAAGATGCATGGAAATTTGCAACTGCAGTTGCTAGAATTTGCAAATGCGAGTGGCAGGCTATGGTGTGCATGTGCAGGGATACATGTTAAGTGACCTTAAAAACTACTATACTGTACCTGTATACCTATTCTCTCTTTTTTTTTTTTTTTGATATATACAAGATTTGTTACATTCTTGTACAGCCACTAGTACGCGTAGCGTTTCGGGCAGGTCCCTGGAATACGATCCCCGCCGTGAAGAATCGTTTTTTCATCCAAGTACACATTTTACTGTTGCGTTAAACAGAGGCTACAGTTAAGGAATTGCACCCAGTAAATCCTCCCTGGCCAGGATACGAACCCATGACATAGAGCTCGCGGAACGCCAGGCGAGTGTCTTACCACTACACCACGGAGACTGACAAATACATATTACATATTTACATATTATTAAATACTTACATATTCTATGTAAGTAGGGGCACATGCACCTGAACATAATAGTTTTCGGCGAGGAGCGCTTGGCTTGGACGTGTGCGATGAGTGAGTGGGCCAGGAAGAGTGTCCCACTGGCATTAATTACCCGTCGAGCCGGGTACTTAATGCCAGTGGGTCGCCACTCACTTTACAATGTAGAGAAAAGCCTAAAGCCTTGTGCTCAATTTCCACCCTTCACCCAAAAAACTTGCGATGCGCCCTTTAACACATCTTTTCTTGAGGTTATCTTGAGATGATTTCGGGGCTTTTAGTGTCCCCGCGCCCTGGTCCTCGACCAGGCCTCCACAACCAAACAAAACAAAACATAGGCAAAGCATAGGGTAACCAAACAAAACATAACCAAACATAGGGTAACCAAACAAAATAGGCAAAGCAATTTTTATTAATTTAAATAAAATATTTGCAACTGTAAGATGCAAGATGTAAGATCACAGCCATATATCTGCCATGTTAAAACTGAAAACAAAATTATTCCCTCTGTTTATCTAGTTAAAATTACTATCTTCTGTTCTGTTGCAATTTCTGCTGATCCATTCAAGATGTAATTATTGTCTTTTTTTTATTTTTCTGCTCCAGTTAAATTTTTGCTTTTGATATCAATTAGTTTTAAGTCCTAGGTTTTAAGTTTAATTTTTCCACATCATGTGGGAAACAGTGTGTAATACAGAAGGCTTTAGGCACAGTGAATACTTTCCCTATCTTGATATCCAACGTTTTGCTTGTAGCTCATTTTGTATCTATGTACTTTCCATACATAAACATTATTATTATAATTATTATTATTACTATTACTGTTATTATTATTATTAGTATTATTATTATTATTATTATTATTATTATTATTATTATTATTAATGTAATTATTATTATTATTATTATTATTATTATTATTATTATTATTATGTTGGCTCTTTAATATGCTGTTTCAGGAAGTGTTTGTCTGCTGTCTACCAGTTTTGCTCTCATTGTCTCATCACCTCCATGGGGGTCCTTTTTTATCGAGTCTATTTATATGTGATTGAAATCCCCATGTATTAGAATCCTATCTCTCATCTTTCCCTGCCACTGTGGCTGCTTTTTCTGTTACCTTTAGCCAAGTCCCATTGCATTTATCATATTGTCCCCTTGGCCTCCTGTTACGTGTAAATCACCGCTACCACTGTCTTCATGTCTTCGAATGTTATTCCCCGCACTTACTTCAGCTTCATCAGATTCCTCTGACAGTTTCACTTCCTCACTGCTCCATTGAAGTTGTAGCAGTAGTCAAATCTGCATTGTGTACATGCAGGGCTCACATTCTTGTACAGCCACTAGCACGCGTAGCGTTTCAGGCAGGTCCTTGATGCTAATTTTCTCCAGAATATGACCTGTCAAATGGTTTAACAACCAGGTTGTTATGCTCTTGATGTCTCGTCTTCCCAGTACATACGTAAGTACTTGCGTGTGCGTGCTTGTGTGTGTGTGTGTGTGTGTGTGTGTGTGTGTGTTTGTATGGGTGTGTGTATGTGTGTTTTACCTATTTGTAGTCACCGATATGGTCTGCAGGATTTGGCTTTCAACTTTAGGACCCCGTCATTTCAAAACTCAGGTTTTGCCAAAACAATGGAAACTCTTGGGTTGCAAGAGCAGGAAAAGTCCTAAACAGACTACATTTAAAAAACATGATTCTTGATAGAGAGGGTGATCATCCACACCCAAATTACACTCCTTCCGCGCCGTGGGAAGAGCCTACTTTCAAAATAGTAATAGAAAGTCTCCCAATGAAAAAGGCTGCCTATGATCCGACAATCCTAAGGCGCATAATGGAAGAGCAAATGTATAGCATAGCAGTAGCAGGAGCCACCCAC
>NC_091165.1:5065073-5240073 GCF_040958095.1 Procambarus clarkii
GGAGGAGGAGGGCGAAGAAGGAGGAGAGCGAGGAGGAAGAAGGAGGAGGAGGGCGAGGAGGAAGAAGGAGGAGGAGGGCGAGGAGGAAGAAGGAGGAGGAGGGCGAGGAGGAAGAAGGAGGAGAGCGAGGAGGAAGGAGAAGGAGGAGAGCGAGGAGGAAGGAAAAGGGCGAAGAGGGAGGAGGAGGAGACGGAAGGAAAAGGGCGAAGAGGGAGGAGGAGGAGACGGAAGGAAAAGGGCGAAGAGGGAGGAGGAGGAATGGAGAGGAGGAAGCAGGAGTAGGGCGAGGAGGAAGGAGGAGAAGGGCGAGGAGGAAGGAGGAGTAGGGAGAGGAGGAAGGAGGAGAAGGGCGAGGAGGAAGGAGGAGTAGGGCGAGGAGGAAGGAGGAGAAGGGCGAGGAGGAAGGAGGAGTAGGGCGAGGAGGGCAAGGAGGATGGAGGAGGAGGGCAAGGAGAAAGGAGGAGGAGGGCGAGGAGAAAAGAGGAGGAGGAGGGCGAGGAAGGAAGGAAGTGGGCGAGGAGGGCGAGGAAGGAAGGAAGTGGGCGAGGAGGAAAGAGGAAATCAAAGAGGAGAGCGAGGAGGAAGGAGGAGGAGGAGGATGAGGCGGGTGAGGAGTAAGGAGGAAGGCGGGAAGGAAGGAATAGGAGGACGAGGAGGAAGGCGAGGAGTGAGGAAGGAGGAATAGAGCGAGGAGGAAGAAGGAGGAGGAGGGGCGAGGAAGAAGGAGGAGGAGGAGGGCGAGAAGGAAGAGGGCGAGAAGGAAGAACGAGGAGGGCGAGGAGGAGGGCGGAGGGAGGAGGGGGAGAAGGAAGGAGGAAGAGGGCGAGGAGGAAGGAGGAGTAGGGCGAGGAGGAAGGAGGAGGAGGGCGAAGAGGGAGGAGGAGGAGGGCGAGGAAGGAGGAGGAGGGCGAGGAGGAAGGAGGAGGGCGAGGAGAAAGGAGGAGGAAGTAGGAGGAGGGCGAGGAAGAAGGAGGTGGAGGAAGAAGGAGGGCAAGGAGGAAGGAGGAGGAGGAGAGCAAGGAGGAAGGAGGAGGGCGAGGAGGAAGGAGGAGGGCGAGGAGGAGGAAGGAGGAGAGTAAAGAGGAGGAGGGCGAGGAGGAAGGAGGTGGAGCAAGGAGGGCGAGGAGGAGGAAGGAGGAGGGCGAGGAGGAAGGAGGAGGAGGAGGCGAGCGAGGAGTAAGGAGGAAGAGGCGAGCGAGGAGGAAGGAGGAAGAGGGCTAGGAAGATGGAGAAAGAGGAGGAGGGCGAGAAGGAATAGGAGGAAGGCGGTGGAGGAAGGAGGAGGAGGAGGGCGAAGAAGAAGGAGGAGGGCGAGGAGGGAGGAAGGAGGAGAGCAAGGAGGAAGGAAGAGGAGGAGGACGTGAAGGAAGGAGGAGGGCGAGGAGGAAGGACGAGGAGGGCGAGGAGGAAGGAGGAGGAGAGCGAGGAGGAGGGCGAGGAGGAAGGAATAGGAGGGCGAGGAGGAAGGAGGAGGAGGAAGGCAAGGAGGAGGAGGGCGAGGAGGAAGGAGGAGGAGGAAGGCAAGGAGGAGGAGGGCGAGGAAGAAGGAGGAGGGCATAAAGGAAGGAGGAGGAGGAGGGCGAAAAGGAAGGAGGAGGATGTTAAAGAGGAGGTTAAGGAGAAGAGCCAGGAGAAAAGGAGGAGTAGGAGGTCGAAGAGGAAGGAGGAGTTGGTAAGGTAGGAAGGTTGCGGAGGAGGAGATCGAGGAGGAAGAGGGAGTAGGAGGTCGAGGAGGAAGTGGGAGTAGGAGGTCGAGGAGGAAGTGGGAGTAGGAGGTCGAGGAGGAAGAGGTCAAGGAGGAAGGAAGAAAAATTCCAGGTAGAAGGATGAGGTCGAGGAGGAGGAGATCGAGGAGGAAGGAGGAGATCCAGGAGGAAGGAGGAGGAGGAGGTCGAGGCAGAGGAGGAAGGAGGATGAAAAAGAGGAAGGAGTAGGTCTAAGAGGAAGGAGGAAGAAGGAGCAGGACGTCTGGGGGGGGGGGTTAAGGGGGGAATTAGATAATAGAGGAGAAGAGGAGGGGGAAGAATAGCAGGGGTAGGAGTAGTACAGGTAAGAGGGGGGAGGGGGAAGAGGAGAAGGAGTAACCCAGCAAACAATTTTAGGTTGCCACAACATATCTGGAAAGTATTTGAAAGTATTGGAAACGTTTGTTTTATCGTATCAGATACGATATTGTGTGTGGACTTAAATAGGTTTCCAAAACTTATAACCAAGACATATGTATCTAACACTAATTTGAGATGTTGTGGCAACTTTACACTCCTAACATGAGTCATTCATAATCCATTCATATACCAATATGAATCTCTTATGAAAGGTTTGAGCCAATAATCTGAACCCTTTTCACATCTTTGTGTTTAAAGTTAAATTTCTTGAAATTAAATTATATTTTATATTATATTATTTTTATTATATTTTATATTATATTATTTTTATTATATTTTATATTATATTATTATTTTCAATTTAAATATTAAAACCAATTTAAGGGTAAAAAAAATCTAATAATTTATATTTCTTTTATTATTTACTAACAATTATAATTATTTACTAACGGAGAGAGGGGAGGCTGTACGGCGGAGAGTGGCGGCTGTGGCGGAGAGTGGCGGCGGTGGCGGATAGTGGCGGCGGGCGGACAGTGGCGGCGGCGGGCGGACAGTGGCGGCGGGCGGACAGTAGCGGCGGTGGCGGATAGTGGCGGCGGGCGGACAGTGGCGGCGGCGGACAGTGGCGGCGGGTGGACAGTGGCGTCGGGCGGACAGTGGCAGCGGTGGCGGATAGTGGCGGCGGGCGGACAGTGGCGGCAGGCGGACAGTGGCGGCGGTGGCGGATAGTGGCGGCGGGCGGACAGGGCGGCGGCGGGCGGACAGTGGCGGCGGGCGGACAGTGGCGGCGGGAGGACAGTGGCGGCGGTGGCGGATAGTGGCGGCGGGCGGACAGTGGCGGCGGGCGGACAGTGGCGGCGGGCGGACAGTGGCGGCTGTGGCGGATAGTGGCGGCGGGCGGACCGTGGCGGCTTTGGCGGCGGTGGTGGACAGTGGCGGCGGGCGGACAGTGGCGGCGGCGGGCGGACAGTGGCGGCGGCGGGCGGACAGTGACGGCGGCGGGCGAACAGTGGCGGCGGCGGGCGGACAGTGGAGGCGGCGGGCGGACAGTGGAGGCGGCGGGCAGACAGTGGAGGCGGCGGGCGGACATTGGAGGCGGCGGGCGGACAGTGGAGGCGGCGGGCGGACAGTGGTGGCGGCGGGCGGACAGTGGTGGCGGCGGGCGGACAGTGGTGGCGGCGGGCGGACAGTGGTGGCGGCGGGCGGACAGTGGTGGCGGTGGCAGACAGTGGTGGCGGTGGCGGACAGTGGTGGCGGCGGGCGGACAGTGGCGGCGGTTGCGGACACTGGCGGCTGTGTCTGGCGGTGGAGGCGGGCGGTGGCGGGTGGCGGCGTCTGTGATGAGTGGTGGCGGCTGGCGGTGGTGGGTGGCGGCGGTGGTGGTGGGTGGTGGTGGCGGCGGCGGCTGGTGGTGGTGGGTGGTGGCGGCGGTGGTGGTGGGTGGTGGTGGTGGTGGGTGGTGGTGGTGGTGGCGGCGGCGGCTGGTGGTGGTGGGTGGTGGCGGCGGTGGTGGTGGGTGGTGGTGGCGGCGGCGGCGGGTGGTGGGTGGCGGCGGCGGCTGGTGGTGGTGGGTGGTGGCGGCGGGTGGTGGTGGGTGGTGGCGGCGGGTGGTGGTGGGTGGTGGCGGCGGGCGGTGGCGGGCGGTGGCGGGCGGTGGCGGGCGGCGGCGGCTGTGGTGGGTGGTGACGATCGGCGGTGGGGGAGGGCTGGTGGCGGCTGGCGGTGGCGGCTTGCGGTGGCGACTGTGGCAACGGGCGGTGACGGCTGATAGCGGGCGGTGGTGGCGGCTGGTGGCAGGTGGTGGTGGCGGTGGTGGCGGCTGGTGGTGGCGGCTGGTGGTGGTGGCAGCTGGTGGCGGTGATGGCGGCTGGTGGTGGTGGCAGCTGGTGGCGGTGATGGCGGCTGGTGGTGGTGGTGGTGGCGGCTGGTGGTGGTGGCAACTGGTGGCGGTGATGGCGGCTGGTGGTGGTGGTGGTGGTGATGGCGGCCGGTGGCGGGCGGTGGCGGGCGGTGGCGGCTTGTGGCGGCTGGTGGTGGCGGCGGTGGTGGGTGGTGGTGGTGGGTGGTGGTGGCGGCTGTGGTGGGTGGTGGCGGTGGTGTCGGCGGCGGCTGTGGTGGGTGGTGGCGGCGGCGGCGGTGATGGGTGGTGGCGGCGGCGGTGGTGGTGGGTAGTGGTGGCGGCGGCGGTGATGGGTGGTGGCGGCGGTGGTGGTGGGTGGTGGTGGCGGCGGCGGCTGGTGGTGGTGGGTGGTGGTGGTGGGTGGTGGCGGCGGGTGGCGGTGGTGGGTGGCGGTGGCTGGTGGCGGGTGGCGGCTGGTGGTGGGTGGCGGGTGGCGGCGGGTGGTGGGTGGTGGCGGCGGGTGGTGAGTGGCGGCGGGTGGTGAGTGGCGGTGGTGGGTGGCGGTGGCTGGTGGCGGGTGGCGGCTGGTGGTGGGTGGTGGCGGGTGGCGGCAGGTGGTGGGTGGTGGCGGGTGGCGGGTGGCGGCTGGTGGTGGGTGGTGGCGGGTGGCGGCTGGTGGTGGGTGGTGGCGGGTAGCGGCTGGTGGTGGGTGGCGGCTGGCGGCTGGTGGTGGGTGGTGGCGGGTGGCGGCTGGTGGTGGGTGGTGGCGGCGGGTGGTGAGTGGCGGTGGTGGGTGGCGGTGGCTGGTGGCGGGTGGCGGCTGGTGGTGGGTGGTGGCGGGTGGCGGCTGGTGGTGGGTGGTGGCGGGTGGCGGCTGGTGGTGGGTGGTGGCGGGTGGCGGCTGACGGTGGGTGGTGGCGGGTGGCGGCTGGTGGTGGGTGGCGGTTGGTGGTGGGTGGCGGCGGGTGGCGGCGGGTGGCGGGTGGCGGCAGGTGGCGGGTGGCGGCGGGTGGCGGCTGGTGGTGGGTGGCGGGTGGCGGTGGGTGGCGGCTGGTGGTGGGTGGTGGCGGGTGGCGGCTGGTGGTGGGTGGTGGCGGCTGGTGGTGGGTGGTGGCGGGTGGCGGCTGGTGGTGGGCGGCGGGTGGCGGCTGGTGGCGGCCAGCTGGGACACACCCTTCACCACTGAAGGTCTGAGCAAAACTAACCATATGTCTCTCTCACCCACCAGCCCAGTGTTGCCAGCTCGCGCTCTCAAAATGTTTCCTTCAAAGATTGTATATTATCTTTGAACAACAAGTTTGATTATCAAGGAAATAATGCATATATTATTGTCACATTAATACTGTGCAATATCTTATTACATTCCTGCTAAATAATTATAATTTGAAACAGGACAAAAAATCCCACATATATATAAAAACCAACATTAGAGATCACGAGGCCTAGGCCTCGCCTGTGACCACACATCATGCCTCCCTGGCCTTCTACTCTCTCACACCTCACACTCTTAACTCTCTCATAATCACTCTCACTCTCTTACTCTGTCACTCTTACTCTCTGTCACTCTCTTACTCTGTCACTCTTACTCTCTGTCACTCTTACTCTCTGTCACTCTTACTCTCTGTCACTCTTACTCTCTGTCACTCTTACTCTCTGTCACTCTTACTCTGTCACTCTTACTCTGTCACTCTTACTCTCTGTCACTCTTACTCTGTCACTCTTACTCTCTGTCACTCTTACTCTCTGTCACTCTTACTCTCTGTCACTCTTACTCTGTCACTCTTACTCTCTGTCACTCTTACTCTCTGTCACTCTTACTCTCTGTCACTCTTACTCTCTGTCACTCTTACTCTGTCACTCTTACTCTGTCACTCTTACACTCTGTCACTCTTACTCTCTGTCACTCTTACTCTGTCACTCTTACTCTCTGTCACTCTTACTCTCTGTCACTCTTACTCTCTGTCACTCTTACTCTGTCACTCTTACTCTGTCACTCTTACACTCTGTCACTCTTACTCTCTGTCACTCTTACTCTGTCACTCTTACTCTCTGTCACTCTTACTCTCTGTCACTCTTACTCTCTGTCACTCTTACTCTCTGTCACTCTTACTCTGTCACTCTTACTCTGTCACTCTTACTCTCTGTCACTCTTACTCTCTGTCACTCTTACTCTCTGTCACTCTTACTCCCTGTCACTCTTACTCTGTCACTCTTACACTCTGTCACTCTTACTCTCTGTCACTCTTACTCTCTGTCACTCTTACTCTCTGTCACTCTTACTCTGTCACTCTTACTCTCTGTCACTCTTACTCTCTGTCACTCTTACTCTCTGTCACTCTTACTCTCTGTCACTCTTACTCTGTCACTCTTACTCTCTGTCACTCTTACTCTCTGTCACTCTTACTCTCTGTCACTCTTACTCTCTGTCACTCTTACTCTGTCATTCTTACTCACTCTCAGTCACCCTTACCCATTCATACTCACTCTCTCACTTTTACTCTCATACTCTTACTCTCAATTACTCTTACTCTCAATCACTCTTACTCCCAATCACTCCTACTCCCAATCACTCCTACTCTCAATCACTCCTACTCTCATTCTTACTCTTACTCTTACTCTCAATCACTCTTATTCTCATTCTTACTCTCACTCTTACTCTCACTCTTACTCTCTCTGTCACTCTTACTCTCTGTCACTCTTACTCTCTGTCATTCTTACTCTCTGTCACTCTTACTCTGTCACTCTTACTCTCTGTCACTCTTACTCTCTGTCACTCTTACTCTCTGTCACTCTTACTCTGTCACTCTTACTCTCTGTCACTCTTACTCTCTGTCACTCTTACTCTCTGTCACTCTTGCTCTCTGTCACTCTTACTCTGTCACTCTTACTCTCTGTCACTCTTACTCTCTGTCACTCTTACTCTCTGTCACTCATACTCTCTGTCACTCTTACTCTGTCATTCTTACTCACTCTCAGTCACCCTTACCCATTCATACTCACTCTCTCACTTTTACTCTCATACTCTTACTCTCAATTACTCTTACTCTCAATCACTCTTACTCGCAATCACTCCTACTCCCAATCACTCCTACTCTCAATCACTCCTACTCTCATTCTTACTCTTACTCTTACTCCCAATCACTCTTACTCTCAATCACTCTTATTCTCATTCTTACTCTTACTCACTCTTACTCTCAATCACTCTTATTCTCATTCTTACTCCTACTCCAAATCACTCTTACTCCCAATCACTCCTACTCTCAATCACTCTTACTCCCAATCACTCTTACTCTCAATCACTCTTACTCTCAATCACTCCTACTCTCAATCACTCTTACTCTCATTCTTACTCTTACTCACTCTTACTCTCAATCATTCTTATTCTCATTCTTACTCCTACTCCCAATCACTCTTACTCCCAATCACTCTTACTCTCAATCACTCTTACTCCCAATCACTCTTACTCTCAATCACTCTTACTCTCAATCACTTTTAACATAAGAACATAAGAACATAAGAACAAAGGTAACTGCAGAAGGCCTATTGGCCCATACGAGGCAGCTCCTATTCTATAACCACCCAATCCCACTCATATACTTGTCCAACCCGTGCTTGAAACAATCGAGGACCCCACCTCCACAATGTTACGCGGCAATTGGTTCCACAAATCAACAACCCTGTTACTGAACCAGTATTTACCCAAGTCTTTCCTAAATCTAAACTTATCCAATTTATATCCATTGTTTCGTGTTCTGTCCTGTGTTGATACTTTTAATACCCTATTAATATCCCCCCGGTTATGTCCATTCATCCACTTGTAAACCTCTATCATGTCACCCCTAACTCTTCGCCTTTCCAGTGAATGCAACTTAAGCTTTGTTAATCTTTCTTCATATGAAAGATTTCTAATTTGGGGAATTAACTTAGTCATCCTACGCTGGACACGTTCAAGTGAATTTATATCCATTCTATAATATGGCGACCAAAACTGAACTGCATAATCTAAATGGGGCCTAACTAGAGCAAGATATAGCTTGAGAACCACACCAGGTGTCTTGTTACTAACGCTGCGATTAATAAATCCAAGTGTCCGATTTGCCTTATTACGAACATTTATGCATTGATCCTTTTGTTTTAAATTCTTACTAATCATAACTCCCAGATCCCTTTCGCAATCCGACTTCGCAATCACAACACCATCTAGCTCGTATCTTGTAACTCTATCATCATTACCTAACCTCAGAACTTTACATTTATCAGCATTAAACTGCATCTGCCAATCCTTTGACCATTTCAAAACCCTATCTAGATCAACTTGAAGTGATAGTGAGTCCTCCTCCGAATTAATTTCCCTACCGATTTTCGTATCATCGGCAAATTTGCAAATGTTGCTACTCAAACCTGAATCTAAATCATTTATATATATTATAAACAACAGAGGTCCCAGGACAGAGCCTTGAGGCACTCCACTTACAACATTTTCCCACTCTGACTTGATTCCATTTATACTAACTCTCTGTTTCCTTTGGTATAGCCATGCCCTAATCCAGCTTAATATAGCACCCCCAATACCATGAGACTCTATTTTTTTAATCAGTCTTTCATGTGGCACTGTATCAAAAGCTTTGCTAAAGTCAAGGTATACAACATCGCAATCCTTACCACTATCAACTGCCTCAACAATGCTAGAATAAAAAGATAACAAATTTGTTAAACATGAACGGCCATTTATAAAACCATGTTGCGACTCAATTATTAATTTATGTTTTTCAAGATGAAGACGAATTTTATTTGCTATTATAGATTCGAGTAACTTTCCCACAATAGACGTTAGGCTAATTGGTCGATAGTTAGACGCAAGTGATCTATCTCCTTTCTTAAAAACTGGTATCACATTAGCAACTTTCCAAAACTCTGGCACTCTGCCTGACTCTATTGATTTATTAAATATGGTTGACAGTGGGTCACAAAGCTCCTCTTTGCATTCTTTAAGCACCCTAGCAAACACTTCATCCGGCCCTGGGGATTTGTTTGGTTTGAGTTTTACTATTTGTTTAAGAACATCCTCCCTGGTAACTGCTAAACTCGTCAACCTGTCCTCGTCCCCACCCACATAGACTTGTTCGGCTGAAGGCATATTGTTAAGTTCCTCTTTAGTAAATACAGATACAAAATATTTATTAAAAATACTACTCATCTCTTCATCACTATCTGTTATTTGACCTGTCTCAGTTTTTAATGGACCTATCCTTTCCCTAGTCTTAGTACGATATAACTGAAAAAACCCTTTAGGATTTGTCTTTGCTTGCCCTGCTATGCGAACTTCATAGTTTCTTTTTGCTTTCCTTATCTCTTTTTTAACATTTCTAACCAGTTGTACGAATTCCTGTTCTAAAGTGACCTCCCCATTTTTAATCCTTTTGTACCAAGCTCTCTTTTTACCTATAAGGTTCTTCAAATTCTTTGTTATCCACTTTGGGTCATTAGTATACGATCTATTCAATTTGTATGGTATACTACGTTCCTGTGCTTTGTTTAGAATATTCTTAAATAAGTTATATATTGAATCCACATCGAAATCCCCATTTAAGTCACCTATCGCTGGGTTCATGTCTCGCTCCAAGACCGGCCCACACCCCATACCCAAGCCTTTCCAATCAATTTGACCCAAAAAATTTCTTAGGCTATTAAAATCAGCTTTTCGAAAATCTGGCACTTTAACAGAATTTTCTCCTACTGGTCTATTCCATTCTATGCTAAATCTGATTTCTTTGTGATCACTGCTCCCTAGCTCACTCCCTATTTCGATGTCATTAATTTGCGTTTCCCTGTTAGTTAACACTAAATCTAAAATATTATTTTCCCGTGTTGGTTCCTTAATGTGTTGCGTAAGAAAGCAATCGTCAATTAATTCTAGAAAATCTTCTGCTTCACTATTCCCTGTTTTGTTCAACCAGTTTATTCCGCTAAAATTAAAGTCACCCATGACATAAATACTGTTAGATCTAGATGGTCTAGATATTTCATCCCATAGATGCTTTGCTTCCATTCTGTCTAAATTTGGTGGCCTATATATTACTCCTATTATAATATTATTAGCTTTTTCGTTTAAGTCAATCCAAATAGTTTCTGTGTGTGGCTCTGTTTTGATTCCCTCTTTGAGACTACATTTCAAATTGTCCCTAACATATATGGCTACTCCACCTCCTCGTCTAATATATCTATCTGTGTGAAATAGTTTAAATCCATATATTTGATATTCAGCTAATAGTTCTCTACTTTCTACATTCATCCACGTTTCGGTAAGTGCAATAATATCTATTTTTTCTGTGCAGACAAGAGCATTTAATTCGTTAATTTTATTTCTTAGACTTCTACTGTTAGTGTAATATACCCTAAGTGAATTGTTATTTTGCGGACCTTCTCTTTCCCTGATCGTTTTGCCAATTCCTTTCTCCCACAAACACATACTTTTATTACCTCCTTCCTCCAAATCAATTCCCATACCTCTATCTACTAACAGTTTAAACCCAAACAAACACCTCTAACCACTTCTTCTAGCGAGTTCGCAACAGCAACAACCCCAGCTCTCGATAGATGCACCCCATCACGAGCATACATTTCATTTCTTCCATAGAAGTGTTCCCAGTTGTCTATGAAAGATATTGCATTTGATTTGCAATATCTTTCCAGCCGGCAATTGACACCAAGTGCCCTCGATATCCATTCATTTCCCACTCCCTTTCTTGGAAGAATGCCACATATGATCGGGATTCCTCCCTTGCTCCTAACTAACTCTATGGCTGTTTTATACCTCTGAATCAGTTCCTCACTCCTGACTCGACCAACATCATTTCCTCCCACGCTAATGCAAATAATGGGATTGTTCCCATTACCAGCCATAATATCATTCATGTTGTTTATAATATCACCAATGCCAGCTCCGGGATAGCAAACCCTTAACCTGTTCCCCCTATCTCTAGCACAAAACGTTCTATCCAAATACCTTATCTGGGAATCTCCCACAACTAATGTTTGCTTAGGTACTTCCTTTACTTTCTGAGGGGCCTGCGCTTCCTTTCTCTTCGTTGCTTTCCCTTTTGCGCGATCCACAGTCTCTCCACAGCACTCGTCCTCCAAAACGTCAAATGAATTTGAAGTTGCTATGGCGTTTGAAGGCGGCTTTATCAAAGTCTTCTTAAGGCCCCTGTCTTTCGCAACTCTCCAAGACGAGGTCCCTTTACTGCTGGTCTCCTCCTTCGTTACTTCTCGTTGTTTTTTAAGCTGACGCACCTCCTCCCGCAGAGAGTCCAACTCTGTCCTCAGGGCTCCCACTAGAGTCACCAGGTCCTTCACTACAACTTCCATATTGCTATGATAATATAACAACACTCAGGAGCTCCGGTTAACACAACCTCTCACTGTGACTTCACCTGACCGACGTAAGGGGTTTTACTCTCAATCACTCTTACTCTCAATCACTCTTACTCTCACTAACTCTCAATCACTCTTACTCTCACTCTAACTCTCAATCACTCTTATGCACTATTACTCACTCTTTCTCTCAGTCATCCTTACTCACTCTCATACTCACTCTTACTCTGTCACTCTTACTCTCTGTCACTCTTACTCTCTGTCACTCTTACTCTCTGTCACTCTTACTCTCTGTCACTCTTACTCTGTCACTCTTACTCTCTGTCACTCTTACTCTCTGTCACTCTTACTCTCTATAACTCTTACTCTGTCATTCATACTGTCACTCTTACTCACTCTCAGTCACCCTTACCCATTCATACTCACTCTCTCACTCTTACTCTCATACTCTTACTCTCAATTACTCTTACTCTCAATCACTCTTACTCCCAATCACTCCTACTCCCAATCACTCCTACTCTCAATCACTCCTACTCTCATTCTTACTCTTACTCTCACTCTTACTCCCAATCACTCTTACTCCCAATCACTCTTACTCTCAATCACTCTTACTCTCAATCACTCTTACTCGCAATCACTCTTACTCTCATTCTTACTCTTACTCACTCTTACTCTCAATCACTCTTATTCTCATTCTTACTCCTACTCTCACTCTAACTCCTACTCCCAATCACTCTTACTCCCAATCACTCCTACTCTCAATCACTCTTACTCTCAATCACTCTTACTCCCAATCACTCTTACTCTCAATCACTCTTACTCTCAATCACTCTTACTCTCAATCACTCTTACTCTCAATCACTCTTACTCTCACTAACTCTCAATCACTCTTACTCTCACTCTAACTCTCAATCACTCTTACTCTCATACTCACCCTTACTCTCAATCACTTTACTCTCACTCTTACTCATTCTGTCACCCTTACTCTCACTCTTACTCTCAGTCACTCTTACTTATACTCACTCTTACTCACACTTACACACTCTCTGGCACTCTCACTCACCTTCAGTCACTCTTACTCACTCTTACCCACTCTCGCTCACTCTTACTCACTCTAGTTAATAAGAACACGCCAATATAAGACAACAAAACGTTTTCAGATTCTTTCTCACCACTTTCCAGCAACTTTTATAATTTATATAAATTATCTTAGGGAATAATACATAAATTATATATTTAAACATGATATTAGTGTTTAGTGGAATGCATAAGGAGTCAAATTGTGTTAAAAAGAGCGATTTTTAGAAAATTTGGAAAACTACTTTTTTCTGTTCATATTATAACTAAATGGATTTTAAAGGTTTCACTCAGCCAATATATATCATTCACAATTTATTAATGAATTTTACAAAAAAACACCATAAATTTTATATTTAAACATGTAAAAACTATTTGTTTTACATTTGGAAGAAAATAATTGTAGAAAAACAATTTATAATTAAACCTTTGTGTTTGGATTTTTTGAGTAAAAGTTTCTCAAAGGCTCTCCTGCACCATTCTCAATGCAAATCATTCCCACACCTATGGGAAGAGATAGGCGAACGTTGTGTAGATGATTTGTGTTTGCTGGGAAGAGAAGGGGGATGAGAAGGAAGGGGAAGAACAGGGGGAGGGGTAAGAGAAAGAAGGGGAAGAGCAGGGGGAGGGGTAAGAGAAGGAAGGGGTAGAGCAGGGGGAGGGGTAAGAGAAGGAAGGGGAAGAGCAGGGGGAGGGGTAAGAGAAGGAAGGAGTAGAGCAGGGGGAGGGGTAAGAGAAGGAAGGGGTAGAGCAGGGGGAGGGGTAAGAGAAGGAAAGGGAAGAGCAAAGGGAGGGGTAAGAGAAGGAAGGGGAAGAACAGGGGGAGGGGTAAGAGAAGGAAGGGGTAGAGCAGGGGGAGGGGTAAGAGAAGGAAGGGGAAGAGCAGGGAGAGGGGTAAGAGAGGGAAGGAGTAGAGCAGGGGGAGGGGTAAGAGAAGGAAGGGGAAGAGAAGGAAGGGGAAGAGCAGGGGGAGGGGTAAGAGAAGGAAGGAGTAGAGCAGGGGGAGGGGTAAGAGAAGGCAAGGGTTGAGCAGGGGAGGGAGGGGGTGATGGTCACTACGCGCAGGTATAAACACTGTCCCACCCGGGTGATGGTCAGCTGGCTACTACTGACCCTCGCCTGGTGAGACCCTCACGACAACCGTCGCTGCCTCACCAACCTGCATGTTCACTTAATAATATTAATTTAATTCATTAGTAAAATCAGAGATAAATTAATGTAAAACATTATTATCTGATTCTTTATTTTTCTTGCTGTATTTTATGAAGATGAACACACCATAGTCATCTACCAAGACATGCCTGTTTAATCCAGCGCCCTAACATGTCATGGCAACTCTGTAGGCCTATAGTGTACATGCCCCAGCCGTCACACAGGTCCCGTTATACTCCCTCCCCATGTTCTCCTCCCCACCTTCCTCTCTTCCCTGCTACCCTCTTCCCCTTCCTCCTTCTCATTCCCTTTCTCTTACCCCTCCCCTCTTTCCCTTCCTTCACATCCCCTCTTCTCTTACCCCCTCTCCACTCCTCATTCCCCTTCCCTTACCCCTCCCCCTCCTCCTTCTCTTACCCCTACCCCATTCTCTTTCCCTTTCTCTTACCCCCTCCCTTCTTCCCCCTCCTCATCCCCCTTCTCTTTCCCCCCTCCTCTTCCCCTTCCTCCTCATTTTCATCCTCCTTCTCTTCCCCATCCTCCTCATCCTCCCCTCCTTCCCCCTTCTCTTACCCCGTCCCCTCTTTACCCCCTTCTCTTACCCCTCTCCCTCATCTTCCCCTTCTCTTACCCCTCCTTTCTCCCCCCCTCTTCTTCCCCTTCCTTCTCATCCCCTTCTCTTTCCCCCTCCTCTTCACCCCCCTTCTCTTTCCCCTCCCTTCTTTCCCTCCTCATCCCCCTTCTCTTTCCCCCCTCCTCTTCCCATTCCTCCTCATTTTCATCCTCCTTCTCTTCCCCATCCTCCCCTCCTACTCATCCACCCTTCTCTTACCCCTCCCCCTTTTTACCCCCTTTCTTTTACCCCTCCCTCTCCTCTTCCCCTTCTCTTACCCCTCCTCTCTCCCCCCCCCTCCTCTTCCCCTACCTCCTCATCCCCGTCTGTTACCCCTCCTTTTCACCCTCCTCCCCATCCCCCCTTCTTTTACCCCTCCCCCTCCTTACCACCCCATTCTCTTACTTCTTCCCCCTACCCTCACCCCCTCCACTTCCCCTTCCCCTTCTTTCTCATCCCCCTTCCCTCACTCCTCCTCTTCGCCCTCCCCCGTTTACCTCTACTACTTCTACCCCTGCTATTCTCCCCCCTCCTCTTCTCCTCCGTCACTTAGTTCCCCCCTCCCCGAGGTCCTCCTCCTTCACCCTCTCCCCTCTTCCTCCTTCCTCCTAGACCTACTCCTTCCTCCTCTACCTCATCCTCTGTCCTCCTAGCCCTCCTCCTTCTCCTTCCTCGTTCTATTCCTTACTCCTCGCCTTCCTCCTCCTCCTTCCTCCTCGCCCTCTTCCTCCTTGCCCTCCTCATTCCACCTCTCCTTCCTCCTCCTCCTCCTTCCTCCTCCTCCTCCTTCCTCCTCGCCCTCCTCCTCCTCCTTCCTCCTCGCCCTCCTCCTCCTTCTTCCTCCTCCCCCTCCTCCTCCTCCTTCCTCCTCGCCCTCCTCCTCCTCCTTCCTCCTCCCCCTCCTCCTCCTCCTTCCTCCTCACTCTCCTATTCCCCCTCGCTCTTCTCCATCCTCCTCGCCCTCCTCCTTCCTCCTCACCATCCTCCTTCCTCCTCATCCTCTTCTTCCTCCTCCTTCCTCCTAGCCCTCCTCCTCCTTTCTCCTTGCCCTCCTCCTCCTCGCCCTCCTCCTTCCTCCTTGCTCTCCTCTAATATAAAAGACAACAAAATGTTTTCAGATTTTTCCCACCACTTTCCAGCAACATTTATAATTTATATCAATTATTTTAGGGAATAATACATAAATTATATATTTAAATATGATATTAGTGTTTAGTGGAATGCATAAGAAGTCAAATTGTGTTAAAAAGAGCGATTTTTAGAAAATTTGGAAAACTACTTTTTTCTGACCATACAATAACTAAATGTATTTTGAGGTTTCATTCAGCCATTAAATATCATTCACAATTTATTAATGAATTTTACAAAAAACACCATAAATTTTATATTTAAACATGTAAAAACTATTGGTAATACATTAGGAACAAAATAGTTGTAGAAAAACAATTTATTATAATACCTTTGTGTTTAGATTTTTGTATTAAAAGTTTCTCAAAGGATCTCCTGCACCATTCTCAATGCAAATCATTCCCACACCTATGGGAAGAGATAGACGAACATTTTCTAGACGATTTGTGTTTGCTGGGTAGGGACGATATATATATATATATATATATATATATATATATATATATATATATATATATATATATATATATATATATATATATATATATATATATATGTATGTATATATATATATATATATATATATATATATATATATATATATATATATATATATATATATATATGTCGTACCTAATAGCCAGAACGCACTTCTCAACCTACTATGCAAGGCCAAATTTGCCTAATAAGCCAAGTTTTCCTGAATTAATATATTTTCTCTAATTTTTTTCTTATGAAATGATAAAGCTACCCATTTCATTATGTATGAGGTCAATTTTTTTTTATTGGAGTTAAAATTAACGTAGATATATGACCGAACCTAACCAACCCTACCTAACCTAACCTAACCTATCTTTATAGGTTAGGTTAGGTTAGGTAGTAGAGAAAGTTAGGTTAGGTTAGGTTAGGTAGGTTAGGTAGTCGAAAAACAATTAATTCATGAAAACTTGGCTTATTAGGCAAATCGGGCCTTGCATAGTAGGCTGACAAGTGAGTTCTGGCTACTAGGTACGACATATATATATATATATATATATATATGAATGAAAACTCACACCCCAGAAGTGACTCGAACCCATACTCCCAGAAGCAACGCAACTGGTAACTACAGGGCGCCTTAATCCGCTTGACCATCACGGCCGTCAAAAGGAAGTGATAGCCGAGGCTATTTGAGCCACTTCCCCGACGGCAACTCGGATGGTAATCTTGGGCATAGCATTTCACCAAATCACCTCATTCTTTGGGGCACACGTGAGGAACACAAATGCGAACAAGCCTGAATGGTCCCCAGGACTATATGCGAATGAAAACTCACACCCCAGAAGTGACTCGAACCCATACTCCCAGAAGCAACGCAACTGGTAACTACAGGGCGCCTTAATCCGCTTGACCATCACGGCCGTCAAAAGGAAGTGATAGCCGAGGCTATTTGAGCCACTTCCCCGACGGCAACTCGGATGGTAATCTTGGGCATAGCATTTCACCAAATCACCTCATTCTTTGGGGCACACGTGAGGAACACAAATGCGAACAAGCCTAAATGGTCCCCAGGACTATATGCGAATGAAAACTCACACCCCAGAAGTGACTCGAACCCATACTCCCAGAAGCAACGCAACTGGTAACTACAGGGCGCCTTAATCCGCTTGACCATCACGGCCGTCAAAAGGAAGTGATAGCCGAGGCTATTTGAGCCACTTCCCCGACGGCAACTCGGATGGTAATCTTGGGCATAGCATTTCACCAAATCACCTCATTCTTTGGGGCACACGTGAGGAACACAAATGCGAACAAGCCTGAATGGTCCCCAGGACTATATGCGAATGAAAACTCACACCCCAGAAGTGACTCGAACCCATACTCCCAGAAGCAACGCAACTGGTAACTACAGGGCGCCTTAATCCGCTTGACCATCACGGCCGTCAAAAGGAAGTGATAGCCGAGGCTATTTGAGCCACTTCCCCGACGGCAACTCGGATGGTAATCTTGGGCATAGCATTTCACCAAATCACCTCATTCTTTGGGGCACATGTGAGGTACACAAATGCGAACAAGCCTGAATGGTCCCCAGGACTATATGCGAATGAAAACTCACACCCCAGAAGTGACTCGAACCCATACTCCCAGAAGCAACGCAACTGGTAACTACAGGGCGCCTTAATCCGCTTGACCATCACGGCCGTCAAAAGGAAGTGATAGCCGAGGCTATCACAAGAATGAGGTGATTTGGTGAAATGCTATGCCCAAGATTACCATCCGAGTTGCCGTCGGGGAAGTGGCTCAAATAGCCTCGGCTATCACTTCCTTTTGACGGCCGTGATGGTCAAGCGGATTAAGGCGCCCTGTAGTTACCAGTTGCGTTGCTTCTGGGAGTATGGGTTCGAGTCACTTCTGGGGTGTGAGTTTTCATTCGCATATAGTCCTGGGGACCATTCAGGCTTGTTCGCATTTGTGTTCCTCACGTGTGCCCCAAAGAATGAGGTGATTTGGTGAAATGCTATGCCCAAGATTACCATCCGAGTTGCCGTCGGGGAAGTGGCTCAAATAGCCTCGGCTATCACTTCCTTTTGACGGCCGTGATGGTCAAGCGGATTAAGGCGCCCTGTAGTTACCAGTTGCGTTGCTTCTGGGAGTATGGGTTCGAGTCACTTCTGGGGTGTGAGTTTTCATTCGCATATAGTCCTGGGGACCATTCAGGCTTGTTCGCATTTGTGTTCCTCACGTGTGCCCCAAAGAATGAGGTGATTTGGTGAAATGCTATGCCCAAGATTACCATCCGAGTTGCCGTCGGGGAAGTGGCTCAAATAGCCTCGGCTATCACTTCCTTTTGACGGCCGTGATGGTCAAGCGGATTAAGGCGCCCTGTAGTTACCAGTTGCGTTGCTTCTGGGAGTATGGGTTCGAGTCACTTCTGGGGTGTGAGTTTTCATTCGCATATAGTCCTGGGGACCATTCAGGCTTGTTCGCATTTGTGTTCTTCACGTGTGCCCCAAAGAATGAGGTGATTTGGTGAAATGCTATGCCCAAGATTACCATCCGAGTTGCCGTCGGGGAAGTGGCTCAAATAGCCTCGGCTATCACTTCCTTTTGACGGCCGTGATGGTCAAGCGGATTAAGGCGCCCTGTAGTTACCAGTTGCGTTGCTTCTGGGAGTATGGGTTCGAGTCACTTCTGGGGTGTGAGTTTTCATTCGCATATAGTCCTGGGGACCATTCAGGCTTGTTCGCATATATATATATATATATATATATATATATATATATATATATATATATATATATATATATATATATATATATATATATATATTAGTATATTTTGGTAGCAGTCTTTCCTGTAGACATATATTATTAAATATGACCGAAAAAGTAAGATTAATAATTCTAACACGAATTTTCTCAATCTTTCGTACATATCTTTTCACTGTTGGAGGTAAATCAAAAATCAATTCTCCAAAATTCATTTTTATTTCTAGTCTGACGCGACACGAGCGCGTTTCGTAAAACTTATTACATTTTCAAAGACTTTAGTTTACACATACACAACTGAATAGAACTTACACATCTCCGATTTTATATCTACATTTTAGTGAGGTGGATGGGGTGAGGTGGCATTAATAGGGTATTAATTTCATCAACACAAGACAGAACATGAGGTGGCATTAATAGGGTATTAATTTCATCAACACAAGAGAGAACATGAGGTGGCATTAATAGGGTATTAATTTCATCAACACAAGACAGAACACGAAACAATGGGTATTGAATAGAAGTGTTTGTAGAAAGCCTATTGGTCCATATTTCTTGATGCTTCTATATTGGAGCGGAGTCTTGAGGTGGGTAGAATTTAGTTACGCATTAATTGGCTGTTGATTGCTGGTGTTGACTTCATGATGTGTAGTGCCTCGCAAACGTCAAGCCGCCTGCTATTGCTGTATCTATCGATGATTTCTGTGTTGTTTACTAGGATTTCTCTGGCGATGGTTTGGTTGTGGGAAGAGATTATATGTTCCTTAATGGAGCCCTGTTGCTTATGCATAAGCAACTGAAGGATGCCTACAAAATATATATATATATATATATATATATATATATATATATATATATATATATATATATATATATATACACATATATATACATATATATATTTTGTAGGCATCCTTCAGTCTCGGGAGACTATGGAGTTGCGCCCTAGTTGTCAATTCTGGTGCAGCGTCTGGTGTAACTGATGAGGCCAATCCGAGAGTGGCAGTCCTTCCCACACCGAGCACAAACGAAATCTGATTCTGGTCTGTCTTTCTGGCTACCGGCTTTCCTTCTTTGTCTCTTTGCCTCCGATTCCTTGGCAAGTGACTCCTCGAACTTGGAGAGACCTCTTTGAACAGACTGCCTCCAGGCTGAACGGTCTGCAGCCTGTGTCTCCCATATAGCTAGATCGACGTCCATGGCTTTCAGGTCCCTCTTGCATACGTCTTTGTACCGTAGCTGGGGCTTGCCTGTTGGACGCTTTCCCTGCATCAGCTCTCAGTACAGGAGATCCTTGCGGATCCTGCCGTCGCCCATTCGCACAACGTGCCCTAGCCAGCGCATTCGTCTCTGTTTCAGCATTGTGTACATGCTGGTGATTCTTGCTCTCCCCAAGACGTTGTTGTTTGTCACCTTGTCCTGCCAGGTGATGTCCAAGATGTGTCGAAGGCAGCGCATGTGGTAGGCATTCAGCTGTCTTTCCTGACGGGCACGGAGTGTCCAAGACTCACTGCCATAAAGGAGAGTGCTCAGGACACAGGCTCTGTAAACCTGAATCTTAGTATACTCAGTTAGCCTATTGTTGGTCCACACTCTCTTTGTCAGTCTGGACATGGTAGTAGATGCCTTACCGATGCGTTTGTTTAGCTCCGTATCAAGAGAGAGGGAGTCAGAGATTGTGGAGCCCAGGTACACGAAGTCGTGAACTACTTCCAGTTTGGAATCAGAGATGCCGATGTCAGGTGGGGAGTCCACTCCTTGTCCCATGACTTGTGTTTTCTTCAGACTGATGGTGAGTCCGAAAGCCTGAGAGGCCTCGCTGAAGCGGGTTATGAGCCGTTGGAGGTCTTCAGCTGAGTGGGCAGTGACTGCTGCGTCGTCGGCAAAAAGGAAGTCGCGCAGACACCTCAGCCGAACCTTTGTCTTGGCTCTCAGCCTGGCGAGGTTAAAGAGCTTTCCATCCGACCTGGTCCGGAGGTAAATGCCTTCCGTGACAGATCCGAAGGCGTGCCGCAGCATAACTGCGAAGAAAATCCCGAATAGGGTTGGAGCCAGTACGCAGCCCTGCTTTACTCCACTTCGGATGTCAAAGGCGTCTGATGTTAGGCCATCAAAGACCACGGTGCCCCTCATGTTCTCATGGAAAGATCTGATGATGCTGAGGAGCCTGGGTGGGCATCCGATCTTGGGGAGGATCTTGAACAGGCAATCCCTGCTGACGAGGTCGAAGGCCTTCGTCAGATCTATGAAGGCTACGAAGAGTGGCTGCTTCTGTTCCCTGCATTTCTCCTGCAGTTGTCTGAGGGAAAAGACCATGTCGATGGTGGACCTGCCAGCTCTGAATCCGCATTGTGATTCTGGATAGACTCTCTCTGCAAGTACTTGGAGCCTCTTCAATGCGACTCGAGCAAACAGCTTTCCGACAATACTGAGGAGGGAGATTCCACGGTAGTTGTTGCAGTCGCCCCTGTCACCTTTATTCTTATACAGTGTGACGATGTTGGCATCCCTCATGTCCTGTGGCACCTCTCCTTCTTCCCAGCAGAGGCAGAGAATTTCATGCAGCTCCATGAGCAGGCTACCTCTGCAGCACTTCAAGGTCTCAGCAGGAATGCCATCTTTGCCAGGAGCTTTACCAGAAGCAAGGGAGTCTAGGGCATCGCTGAGTTCTTCCAGGGTCGGTTCGCTGTCGAGCTCCATTAACACAGGCAGACACTCAATGGCGCTCAGGGCATCTTCGGTGACCACATTGTCCCTGGCGTATAGCTCAGAGTAGTGCTCGACCCAGCGCTTCAGCTGCAGCGTCTGGTCCTGAATCACCTCACCAGTGGCAGATTTCAGAGGAGCGGTCTTCCTCTGGATTGGGCCGAGGGCCTGCTTGATGCCGTCATACATTCCCCTTACATTGCCTGTATCCGCTGCAGTCTGTATCTGGGAGCAGAGCTGGAGCCAATAGTTGTTGGCACATCGCCTGGCGCTCTGCTGCACTTTGCAGCGGACGGCCCGAAGGATCTGTAAGTTGCGCTGACTTGGGCAGGCTTTATAGGCTGCCAAGGCGTTTCTCTTCTCTTCGATTACAGGTGTCATCTCTTCCGAGTGAGCCTCGAACCAGTCTGCCGATCTGCTGGTCTTCTTGCCAAAGGTGGAAATGGCAGCGTTGAACACAGCGTCTCTGAAGTGCTCCCATCTTTTACAGGCAGTGACCCCAGCTGGGCCAGGGAGAGCTTCCTCGAGCACGTGTGCAAAATCTTCCACCTTGTCCTGGTTGCGGGTCTTGGTGGTGTCGATGCGAGGTCTGCCCGCCTTTTTCGAGTGATGAATCTTCTTTGGTTGCATCTTGACCCTGCTACATACCAGGGAGTGGTCGGTGTCACAGACAGCACTCTGGTAGCAACGCGTAATCTCGACGCTGGGTAGACTTGCACGCCTGGTAAGAATCAGGTCAAGCTGGTGCCAGTGCTTGGATCTGGGGTGTCTCCAAGATACTCGGTGTTGAGGCTTTGTGCCGAAGAACGTGTTGGTGACACAAAGACCATGAAGGCAGCAGAGTTCTAGCAGACGTTGCCCATTCTCATTCATCCTTCCTATGCCGAATTGACCCAGGCAAGTGGGCCAAATGTTGTGCTCGGCACCCACTCTGGCGTTGAAGTCGCCGAGGATGAACAGTGGCTCCTTTGCAGGGATTCTCGCTATGACTCTGTTGAGGTCATCGTAGAATTTTTCCTTTGCCTCTGCTGGAGAAGTCAGGGTTGGTGCATATGCACTAATTACATTGACTGGTCCTGTTTGGGAGTACAGTTGCAGAGACAGAATTCGTTCGGTTTCCCCCATCGGTGGCATAATGTGTCCCAACAGTGCATTCCTGACGGCAAATCCCACACCATGTTCTCTGGTCTCATCAGGAGGTTTTCCTTGCCAGAAGAAAGAGAAGGTCCTCTCTCTCACAGATCCTGATCCTGGGAGCCTGGTCTCTTGGAGAGCAACAATATCCATCTGCAGCTTGCTCAGCTCCCTATCGATGATTGCTGTTTTTCGGGCGTCATTGATTTCTTGCAGGTCGTCAGAGAAACCTGGTGTCAGTGTTCTGACGTTCCATGTGCCCAGCTTTAGGGCAGTTGATATTTTCTTCTTTGGTTTGGTATTGCTTGGTGCAAAGTTGTCGGGCCGCTTGTCAGTTTTCACCCTAAACCCCACGCACCCAGTGAGGTTAACGGACCGTGGCGAGGCAACACCTTATTGGCTGGGGTTTGCCCAGCTTGAAGCGGGCGGTAGCTGCCCAGTGGGGCGTGATGACCCCTCCCACCGTCGGAAGCAACCCCTGGCGTCACACTCTTCGCCAATCGAGCAGAAGACTTAAAACCGGTAGACTGTCGCTTCCCGTGTTGGTTCGACGCTGTGAGGCGAAGCTGGAGTGTCCTCTCCAGGGCGCAAAGCCTGGGTAGGTAGATATGGAGGAGAAGCTGTTACCCATGCAGCAGGTCCCCCCCTCTCCACGTTGCTGAAATTATCCAATAGAAAGGCAAATGCCAATACGCATGGTTCCAGCAACGTCGCAGGAGCTGCCAGAACGAGGTCGACGTCAACAACGAACTGCCTTAGGGGCTCCAACTCCGGATTTTTCCTCGAGGTTGACTCCTGAAGCCTTCCCAAAAAAAGGGTATGGCCGCAAGGCAGCGGAGGTTTAAAATCAGGGTTTTCCTTCCCCTAGATGGGCTGCCTTCCCAGGCTATCGAGTCCCATCTACCCGGAGCAGCTGGTTTTAAGGCGCCAGAGGCACGCCCTCGCCCCTTCTCCTGTCGGTAAAAGCAGTTCCGCCGGACGTAGACTAAGCCACCCGTGCAGGCCAGGAGTTGGACTTGGTTGTCAGAAGCTATTTGAGACGCATGCCGTATAGGAGCATTTTATAGGTCATGGGAGCTCGTCCCTCATTACCACCCCCTGGCTATGACAACCCCTTGGAACCTTATATATATATATAAGGTTCTTGGAATAATATATATATATATATATTATATATATATATATATATATATATATATATATATAATATATATATATATATTGCAGGGACCCACATCCTCGAAGAAGAAAACAAAGAGCATTTAGAGAAGATCTTGTGGATTCTCACTGAATACTTTAATCTTTTCTTCTCCTACCTCTCCTATTATTTTTTTTGTATGTTTTGTTTGATTTTGTTTTATTTAATTGTAATGCTACAGTTTAGAGAGAACACACTCACACACACAAATATATAACAATCAGCATTCGAAGACCTCGTCCAGCTCCTTGGAGTTTGGGTGCGTACCCAGGATACAGCACACATTTCCCATCTGAACTGCGACACTGAGGTGCTGGAACAGGAAACTGGCTGTTCGTGGGTCTCTAGTTTTCCCAATGAGTTCCTCACCCACCTCCTTTAAAAACTTGAGTGCACATTTACCCCAGGCACCCGAGTCTCAGAGCCTATTGCACGAACCTGTAACAACGTTCTAGGTCTCTGTACTTGTTAGTTTTCTGGGTCTCCCTGAAGGTGGCTGCCTCATCTCCCTCCGCTGAGTTGTAACGTAGGTAGGTATCAGCCAATGTAGATGCACAGGTGTAATCCAATATGACCTTTTTACCTTCCCTCCATGGCTGCAGGGTGACTCCATCTGGGCGTTTTTGGTTGTTGTCAGGTCTGCACAACTGGGGTTCCCGTTGTGCTGGACAGCCAGCTGTAGCCAAACTTCTCTTGATGATGTCATTGACTGCTTCGTGTCTGGCAATCTTTCCCTGTGTCTTACAACAGATGAGACCATGGCTGCTGTATTGGTCTGCCCGTGCATGGCCGCAAATACACCGGTGTTCGGTGGAAATAGGGGTGGCAAGGTGCAGAGCAACATCAATAATTAGGGCCTAATGGTCCAAGTGGGTGCCCAAGGCAGAATTAGGGACTGCCAACAGGAAGTCCCCGGCATGGGGGGCTTGCACAGCTAGGAAACGCACTTTGTCCTTCTGAGAAGCTGCCTCCAGCAATGCTTTGGTGATGTTCTCCACTATGGGGCTATCCCATTTGGCCTGTTTATTGTCGTTTGAAAAAGTTGGTCGAGTGTGTGAATTGGCAAGAGTGTCCCACTGACCAGCTCCTTCCACAAGTTTGGGATCACGAATCCCAGTGAAGTTCCTTAGGTATTCTGGTAGTATTTCATTCACTAATTCATTTGTAGCACTGGTCGAGGATAAGAATGCCGACAATGCTAACTGTGTCGCCTTGCGAATATCTGTACCCTTGAGTCTAACTGGGAGCGTTGCTTGAGTCCATTGGTCATCTTGCAGGGAAAGGTTTAACACTTTCATAGTTATTGTCTTTAGAAGTGAGTCGTATTCCGTTAATTTTGGGTTGTCGAAGGAAGGAGCACACCTGAGGAGCCAGGCACCTTGTAAGAAGGTAAAAGCATCATGAGCATCCAAAGCCCCTATTCTCGCCTCCATCCTCCTCAGGTCTTTAAGCTTTTCTTCGAGGACTACCTCAATAGCATTCGAGCCCAGAGGTGCCCCTAGCAGCACACTGTCGGTGGGAGCGATCACTAGGGCTCCTGGAAATAAGATTCGTACTTCATCTATGATTGGTTGGCTGGATGAGATGATTTCACACTTTGATGGATTTAGTGTAAGGCCTAACTCCTCTCCCTTAGTTTTCACTAGCTGAAGATCTCCTAGCAGGGATTCCTGTGTCCCTGCCAGGGTGCCATCGTCCAGGAACCAGATGTTGAATTCGCTGGACAACCTGCTTGTGACCTCCTTAGCTATCAAGCAGAAAAGAAAAGGGGCAAGTGGGTCTCCCTGCTGGACACCCTGTGCGGAAATAACTTTGTGTTCCCCAAACAACAGTGTCGATTCCCTACTGTACCCTGCTGAAACGAAGGGAAGTAGACAAGGAAAGCTGGTTCGAACTGCTTCCAGTACCACATCCCTTTTTACCTGGTTCTAGGCATTTTTAAAGTATAATTTAATTAATGTCTTATTTTCTGGGAGGTGCTTGATATAGGCTCGTGCTGCATGAGCTGCTGCTTCACAGCCATGGGGGGCACCAAAATCTTATTGCTTGTTGATGGGGTCGAAGCATCGTTGCAGCGTCTATGCTAATTTTTCTGACAGCTGCCCTAGCAACAAGGCGCCGAAGTGCTTCCAGTACCACATCCCTTTTTACCTGGTTCAACGCATTTTTAAAGTATAATTTAATTAATGCCTTATTTTCTGGGAGGTGCTTGATATAGGCTCGTGCTGCATGACCTGCTGCTTCACAGCCATGGGGGGCACCAAAACCTTATTGCTTGTTGATGGGGTCGAAGCATCGTCGCAGCGTCTATGCTCATTTTTCTGACAGCTGCCCTAGCAACAAGGCGCCGAAGTGTGTTACCCACGGCAATGGGTCTGACTCCACCATCTTTCTTCTTTAGGGCACAAAGGGATGCTCCGAAGAAGAAGGGTTTAATTGTATCTGGGATCATCCCAGAGAGGCAATCGTTGACAAACTTCGTGACCTCTGACAGTAGTGTCTCGGCAACTTTGCCGAGAACTGGGTTTGTCATCTCCTTGAGGTGCTGAGGTCTTACTCCAGTGTATCCCCCTGCAGAGAATGGCGAAAATGACATGATGATTTTGTATACCTCTGACGCTTGGAGGAATAAAGGTCCCATGTCTGGGGCATTTGTGTCCTGAGCAGTGGGTTCCCATGGTACTCTGGGAGGGTGCTTCTCTCTCAGTGAGTCGGCAGTTGCAGTATTTCTAGGGGCGATTGTTTCTTCACTGGTAAGTAACCTAATTGCCCCAACTGTGTTGCTGTTACAGCCCTACTGGGACGCAACCGGGTTCTTCTCAGATGGTATTAGAGTTTTGGAATCCAGCCCCAAGTTAGTAGAGGCTTTCAAGGGGTGTGTTCCATAACTCAAGTTAAATTAAAGGGGGAGGGATACAAATGTTCCAATTTATATATATATTAACCACCACCATAAATAAATATCAGTCACACACGGGGATTATAACTACACGATTATGTACAGGTTCGTCTTCCTGCGAAGACACTGGATGCTCAACGGTGCTCACTCTGGGTAGCCTTGGTTCCTTCTTCCATGGCCCACGATGAATCCACTATGATTCTATGACGAATCTACCCTGGCCACAGGCCAGCCAAATCACAGTCCCACTGGGTGCTCCGTCGCGGAGGCCTTCAACCACAATCCAGCCTGTAGCTGGCAGGTACCGATCAGCTCCGCTGTGTAGGCCACTCCACGACCGATACTAGGGTTACGAGCCCTAGGCAGGAGCCTCGTGTGATCCCGCTGATCACTCTCCTCACTAAGCACCACAGTGGCTAGTCTCTTCCACCAGCCAGCCCCGGATAAGGCGATTCCCGACACTGCCATGCCACAGGCAGGCTAATACTCTCAACAGAGTTCGTCCGGGGGTGACTCACAGCTTCTTCAAAGCAGACTGGTGAAGAGACCTTGGCTGCCTTGGGTAGACTGATCCATCATCCAACACAGCAGTCCCAGTTCGACTCTGCAATCAGATACGTCATTAATACTGGGACGCTCTAGGGAACCTCACTTACAGGCTTAGACACAAACGTCCACCTCTTCATTCCAGAGATGGCGTTGCCGTCTAAGCGCCACCTCACCAGAGGTCAGCAGCGGCTATGTTACGAGCTGATTAAGACGGGAATCCAGCACCTGTGGCCGGTATATCCCGTCCTCACTAGATGACGTCGTCCATTTGGAGGGGGTTTCGGGAGCGGACTCACAGATGGCGTTGTTGTCACTGCTCCGTGCTCCGACGATGGACTCGGGTCCGTAACACCTCCCCACCAAAAGGAATTTGGTTTGGGTTTCTATAAAAGAAAACAAACTAAATTAGTACGTGGGTACAACTCCAAACAGACTCACGTAAACAATGGACTGGAGTCGCGAGGATGTCTTGTCCGCAAGATTGCCCTAATGGGAGAATCTGGCACAAGGAAAACTTGAGGATCCTAGGTGATGTCCTGCCTAGCGTGACTTCATACAACCTCACTGAGATGTTAATCAGGGGCATAACCATCTTACATGTCTTGAGTAAGGATATCTTCTTGAGGTTATCTTGAGATGATTTCGGGGCTTTTTTTAGTGTCCCCGCGGCCCGGTCCTCGACCAGGCCTCCACCCCCAGGAAGCAGCCTGTGACAGCTGACTAACTCCCAGGTACCTATTTACTGCTAGGTAACAGGGGCATTCAGGGTGAAAGAAACTTCCCATTTGTTTCTGCCTAGTGCGGGAATCGAACCCGCGCCACAGAATTACGAGTCCTGCCCGCTATCCACCAAGCTACGAGGCCCCTATCGGCACAGGCACAGGCGTGATCTGGGGTGAATCTACACCTCCCTGTGTTGTGGCACTGTTGATGGCTGGTCACAGACGGCATTTCTTGTACCAGTCCGGTAGTCCTTCAGGGAGACAGGAACCTGGAATACAGGGGTCTGATAATTTAGAGTGACAGCGATAGTTGTTAAGTCAGTACTTACAGCATAACCGCTTACTTGGCCTACGCCTAGTCCCAGCAGGGCTGCTTGTACATTGAAGATGGTGTTCGCTCTGCCACCGTCAGGTCGACCAACGTTCCGTATAACGCTGAATCCAGGCTCAGCAATCACACGAGGGGTGTCAACCTGTCGGAAACAGTCACTCATAATATCATTTCTCATACCTCCTGTATCCGCCATCACCTTCCAGGTCCCTTCTTCGACTGCAATACTCACAGTGCAAGTCTAATCCCTGGGGTCTCTTTACGATGTTCATAGGAGCCATCATCTGTCGGGTCGTCCACTGGTCCTTACGTAAAACACACACGAGAAGAAAACAAAATACTGCCAAGAAACATTTGGCTAACTTAGGGATAAGTTTCACGAGACTGTAATGTCCATAGCCGGCTATATCCATTAGCCTGGTTTAGACCGAAGAGGGCACTAGAACCTTCGCACATACCTCACATACCTCTGACGTCTGGGGAATCTCTGGCCGGTTCAGTGAACGTTGTACCTTGCCATACCGCAAGTACTCATCCGCCGACACTCCAGACTCTTGGGTATCCGTGGGTACTTGTACACGAGGCCTCTCCTCTTGCTCAGTCGCTTCTGTCACCATAACCTCATGTTTCTTGTCGGGAGAAGAATCAGGAGACCCTGTTAGAATGCTGTCAATCTGTTGGTGAGAGGGAGAATTAAACATGTTATATAATCTCACGTCTGCCTGTACCTGGGTATTACTGTCTCTTAATTGTTGTTACCTCATACCTTTTCGCCATTCTGGCTGACTCGTCCGCAATCTTGAGATGTTTGTTGCTCCAACCTGTCACCAAGTCGTTGGCTAGTATTATGTCAATCCCAGCTATAGGCAGGGCGTCAACTACTGCCAACGCACATGTGCCGCTGAAGTAAGGCGAGTCTAGATGTACCAGCACTAAGGGGGCAACGTACCGCGTCATAGGAAACCCAACCAGGACAACCTTTTGTCTCCCATCTACACTCACTCCCTCGGGTAACGAGTCTCTCACGATCAGGGATTGGGCTGCTCCACTATCTCTGAGCACTACAACTGATCTACCAGTATGATCACTCGTTACATACCCGCCTGAAGTGTGAGGGGCAAACAATCCTGGTCCTTCCTGACTAGTCATCAGAGACTGGGTTCCTACTGATGGTGTTACACAGCCCATCAGCATCACCTCCCTACGTGGACCGCTACCTCTTCTGCCTCGGCACATAGCAGCAACATGTCCTTTCTGCCCACAAGTCCAACACACTACATTCCTCCTCGGACTACGGTCTTTCGGACTGCTAGGACTAATCCTTCGGGGGCTACTTGGGGGCGTCTTCATAGCGCTTTGTGGGACGGGTCTCTCTTCGTCTTGACGAGGTTTGCCAAACAGACGTGGGTAACTCCTAGGGACATACCTAGTGGAAGACCTATGCGTTAGGATGTATTCTTCAGCCATAGTGGCTGCTGCACGTAAGGTTGTTGCTCTTCTAGGTATGTCTTCAGATCTCCAGACAGACATTCCTTAAAATCCTCGAACAAAACGAGCTGTTCGAGTTCTTCTTTCGTCCTCACCTTCCGAGAGGCGCACCACTCCTGGAAAAGCCGTTCCTTGATGGTCGCAAACTCGGTGAACGTGTGCTCTGAGGTCTTTTTCAGGTTCCTGAACTTCTGCCTGTAAGCCTCAGGTACCAATTGGTAAGCCATGAGCACTACCTTCTTCACCTTGTTGTAATCACTGGAGTCATCAAGGGACAACGTGGAGTAGGCGATTTGGGCCTTCCCAATCATGACAGACTGTATCATGATGGCCCAATTCTCCTTTGGCCATTCCAAAGAGGCTGCAACTTTCTCGAAGGCTGCGAAGAACTTCGAAACTTCCCTTTCGTTGAATTTAGGGACCATTTTGATGTTCCTTACCGGATCGAAACCACTCGTTTCCGTTGTTTTCCTCCGACCACCTAATCGCAATACTTCTAACTCGTGTCTTCTTTCTTTCTCCTTTTCTTCTCTCTCTCGCTCTTCTGTTTCTCTTTCTCGCTCTTCTCTTTCTCTTTCTCTTCTTTCTTCTCTTTCTAATTCTAAACGCCTCATCTCCATTTCTTTTTCTTGCCTCTCTCTTCCCAGTTCTAACTTCTTATCTTCTCTCTCTCTCGCTTTCTCTTCTCTCTCTCTAGCGAGTTCTAGCTTTTTCCATTCTATTTCACGGTGGATCTCTAATTCACGCATTTTCACAGTGAGTAAACTTATATTCAGTTCACTCTCATCACTTTCAATATCACTACCTTTATCTTCGTTTTCAGTGGAAGCTACCACCTCACTTTCTTTTATACTCTGTGCCTCGCTTTCCTGTTTCTCCCCGGCCTTCAAATGTTTGTGAAGCTTGGACAAGATCTCAACACGGGAATCACTTTCACGTATTTTGATCTCCAGAAAGGCACTCACTAGCACAAGTTCTTGTTTTCCCAGGTATTTCAATCTGGCAAGACAGTCCTTCTTGTTCAGAAAATCCTGAACACCGTCCAGATCCTCGATGGTCACTTTTTCTGCCATTGTCACTTAAGTGGTGCACGAGCACTTAATACACCTCTTCACTTGAGCACTTAACACACCGAGCACTGTACTAAGCCAATATTGCTCTTTATCGCACCTAGCACCTCACTTGCCAATGTTGTACATAATCACACCGGGCACCGCACTCTACAATATTGCACTAAATCACACCGAGCACCGCACTCTACAATATTGCACTAAATCACAGCGAGCACCGCACTCTACAATATTGCACTAAATCACAGCGAGCACCTCACAGGATGTACAACGTCCAAATAATTATAAACAGGGGGAATTATTTACAGGGGATTGCGCTACATCACCACCCCTGTCAAACATACTTGACAAGGGGTCGGATCCCGCTGGGGATGCCAATTATGTTACAGCCCTACTGGGACGCAACCGGGTTCTTCTCTGATGGTATTAGAGTTTTGGAATCCGGCCCCAAGTTAGTAGAGGCTTTCAAGGGGTGTGTTCCGTAACGCAAGTTAAATTAAAGGGGGAGGGATACAAATGTTCCAATTTATATATATATTTACCACCACCATCAGTCACACACGGGAATTATAACTACACGATTATGTACAGGTTCGTCTTCCTGCGAAAGCACTGGATGCTCAACGGTGCTCACTCTGGGTAGCCCTGGTTCCTTCTTCCGTGGCCCACAATGAATCCACTATGATTCTATGACGAATCTACCATGGCCACAGGCCAGCCAAATCACAGTCCCACTGAGTGCTCCGTCACGGAGGCCTTCAACCACAATCCAGCCTGTAGCTGGCAGGTACCGATCAGCTCCGCTGTGTAGGCCACTCCATGACCGATACTAGGGTTGCGAGCCCTAGGCAGGAGCCTCGTGTGATCCCGCTGATCACTCTCCTCACTAAGCACCACAGTGGCTAGTCTCTTCCACCAACCAGCCCCGGATAAGGCGATTGCCGACACTGCCACACCACAGGCAGGCTAATACTCTCAACAGAGTTCGTCCGGGGGTGACTCACAGCTTCTTCAAAGCAGACTGGTGAAGAGACCTTGGCTGCCTTGGGTAGACTGATCCATCATCCAACACAGCAGTCCCAGGTCGACTCTGCAATCAGATACATCATTAATACTGGGACGCTCTAGGGAACCTCACTTACAGGCTTAGACACAAACGTCCACCTCTTCATTCCATAGATGGCGTTACCGTCTAAGCGCCACCTCACCAGAGGTCAGCAGCGGCAATGTTACGAGCTGATTAAGACGGGAATCCAGCACCTGTGGCCGGTATATCCCGTCCTCACTAGATGGTGTCGTCCATTTGGAAGGGGTTTCGGGAGCGGACTCACAGATGGCGTTGTTGTCACTGCTCCGTGCTCCGACGATGGACTCGGGTCCGTAACAGTTGCCCTCTTCAATTTTCTTGGTCACTTGTGTTCCAAGCTTAAAATTATCATTGGAACTTTTCGGTCTGCCACGACGGTTTTTGCATTGAGGAGGGATGGGGATCAAGTTGTCAGCTCTGGGGAAATTATTTATTGCCCATGTGACTGAGGAGGCTAGTGACTTGCCTCCTCTTGCAGGTACGCCTAAGCAAATATTGCCAAACAGGAGCAAATTATGCCATGCTTTGATGGTGGCCACGGCATTAAGATTTTCAGACCTTTCATTCACTTTGCTTAGAAGTTCTGTATATTTCCCTGCTGCAAATGGGCGCGCTGCTTTAGGAATGTGGGAAAGAGTTCTGGTGGTGGATGCTTTGATGGCCCCCAGGAAGTCATCTGATGACATGACAATTGCTGGCATGTGTGGGGGTGCCGGAGAGACCTGTGGGCCTTCTCTCTCTCTACAGGTTCCGTCCATGAACCCTCACAGCCGATGTGTTGACGAAGGGTTCCATCGTTTCTAAGGCTGTGAGACTCGTCACAAACCCGACACGTTCCTCTGGGTCTGGCTCCCACTCTGGGTGCGCCTCTGGGTGCATTGTTCCCAGGACCGTGTTCTTGGCTGAGGGGTTCCTGGTTAGTTGGGGATGTCCCCTCCATCCCCTGGGCGGGCTGTGACATCGGCGGGGCGAGGGAGGGTGGACATGGATGGTGGCAGCAAGGGTGGTTAGCTGTCCCTCGCTCTCACCACTCATGTGGGTACTTGTGTCTCCCTCCCTTTTGGGAGGAACCTGAATGCTTGCTGTGACCTGTGCCATATCTGGGTGCATGGAGGGTGACACATCTCTGCAACAGGCACTGTGTGGGCGGTGAATAGGTGGGTGGGAGACGCCCAGGCGCAAGGTGGGTGGAGTGGGATGGCAGGTGGTACAGTGGTGCGGTGAGGCCGGCGGGTGGGGAGGGGGTGGGGGATGACCGTACACCGCTCGCCTTGAATTGAGAGGGGTGTCTGGGTGACACTTAAACACTGGTACAATTTCCTTGTATATCCCTGCACAATAGTGAATGAATCATACATTTTGTAGTCTGACACACTGTGAGCTCCATTACACTGAACAAGATTGCTTATTTCTGTTTATATATATATATATATATATATATATATATATATATATATATATATATATATATATATATATATATATATATATATATATATATATATATATATACACATATGTATATATATATATACATATGTGTATATATACTTGCACATTAGTTGATTGACAGTTGAGAGGCAGGACCAAAGAGCCAGAGCTCATCCCCTGCAAGCACAACTAGGTAAGTACAACTAGGTAAATACACCTGGCATGGCTGTTACACCTTTAACCCACTACGCCCCTCAGACCCTTAAAAGAGATGGGAAATTTGGGGTATTTAACCCACTAGATTTCCCCACCTCTCAAGGGCACCAGAGCAAGTGAGAGGTCACTCACGTTTTTCATCAAGCACCTGTTAATATGGGAGATCACCATGCCTATGCTTTATGCACTTCTTATTAACAGGAGCTTGATGAAAAACTTGAGTGACCTCTCACTTGCTCTGGTGCCCTTGGGAAGTAGGGAATTTTTTTTTTTTTGGGGGGGGGGGGGTTAACTACCCCAAAATTCCCATCTCTTTTAAGGGCCTGAGTTGTGTAGTGGGTTAAAGGTGTACCAGCCATGCCAGGTGTTGTGAAGCATCTGTGATGGCTAGGGTTCGAGAGTCTCCTTGTTTTGTTTAGTATCTTGTGTATCTACACACAAGTTTGTGTGATCACACTATTAATTGGGATTGGGCGAAAAGCATTACCAATTGCAATGGCTTTGTGGAACGGATTTTAATTGAGTCTATGCTAATTAGTCAATGTCCAAATCTTCTCAATGTTAGTACTGGTACGTACAAACTTGACCCAGTTTTTAGTTACAATATTGCACAGCAGTTTAAGAAAAAACTATGATAGGCAGAGTTACATTGTCTCATAACAATTTTATATTAATATATTATATGAGTGTTCAATGAGGCTTTTTCTTAAATCTTTTATTCTTACCGCTTATATCTTTCTGCCCACTCTAAGCTAATGTATACCTTTTTCTGGTTAATTCTTTCCCCATGAGATGGTGGTCAGGATCTAGTGTCTGCCTCCACTCTTTGCGATTTCTTTCAGTCAGGTGTTGACAAAGGCCCAGATCGGCCAAAACGTACATTTCTCTTTTTCATTTCTCTGTGGATTTTTCACACACACACACACACACACACACACACACACACACACACACACACACACACACACATATATATATATATATATATATATATATATTATATATTTTATAATATATATATATATATATATATATATATATATATATATATATATATATATATATATATATATATATATATATATATATATATATATATATATATATATATTGAATAATATATGTCTCATTGAATATGACCGCATATTCTGTATTTACTATCTTCTGATTTAGGGCTTCTATCTCTCTAACTATTTTCTTAGCATCAGGACTTAGCTGAAAGAGGAGTTCTCCAAAACTCATTTTCGTAATTTCAAGGTGAAGAAAGAAGTGCATTACTATAGAATGTATTACACTTATTTATACAATTTGCACAACGTTTCGAACCTCCATGGTTCATTCTCAAGTGAAAAGAATTTTCAGAACTGGTTGAATTTATACCCACACTGAGTCAGTCGATAAGACAATAAAGGTGAAAACATGGGGGATACATAAGGGATAAATAGGGGGTGAAACATAAGAACATAAGAATAGAGGTAAATGCGGAAGGCCTATTGGCCCATACGAGGCAGCTCCTATCTACATACAATGATTACTCAGGTGTAATTGGCCTGTTATGTTGAACAGTGTCTTCTGTGTTGGCATCGTTATGTTCTGGTCTTGTCCTTACTCTCATGGTGGGTAGAGTAAATAGTTCCGGTATTTGGGTGTTCATGGTAGGTTGTTCTATTCTTATGTGAATTGCTTCAAGAATATGTAATCTTCTTGCATCTTGGGTTTTGTCTATTATACAGATATTTTTGTTCAACATTTCTCTTGTTAGGGTGATGTCATGGGCTTGTCTCGTGTGATTCCTAGGGGGACCGGATTGAAGATGGCATGTCAAACGCCTCGTCAGCTTGGTCGACGTCATACCTTTGTAATTAGATTGAAGGTTACATCCTTCGTGGGGGCAAGTGTACATGTATACAACACTTGACTGCTGTAGAGGGTTCTCTGTCGGCTTCGGGCTGTTTTTGATAAGGAGTTCGGAAGTCTTCTTGGTTTTGTAGAATAAGATCAGGTCTATGTTTTGGTTAGGAGTAATGCTTTTTACTCCTTTACGGATTATTTCTTTCATTATTTTTCCTCTTTTATATGTTCCCTGTGCATGGTTGATTTGAAATATAATTTTATTTTTGGATATATATATATATATATATATATATATATATATATATATATATATATATATATATATATATATATATATATATATATATATATATATATATATATATATATATATATATATATATATATATATATATATATATATATATATATATATATATATATATATATATAACTGAAAACTCACCCCAGAAGTGACTCGAACCCATACTCCCAGGAGCAACGCAACTGGTATGTACAAGACGCCTTAATCCACTTGACCATCACGACCGGATATAATGAGGTGATAGCCGAGGCTATTTGAACCACCCCACCGCCGGCACTCGGATAGTAATCTTGGGCATAGCATTTTACCAAATCACCTCATTCTTTGGGGCACACGTGAGGAACACAAATGCGAACAAGCCTGAATGGTCCCCAGGACAATATGCAACTGAAGGAGGTGATTTGAGGTGAATGAGGTGATATGGTAAAATGCTATGCCCAAGATTACTATCCGAGTGCCGGCGGTGGGGTGGTTCAAATAGCCTCGGCTATCACCTTATTATGTCCGGTCGTGATGGTCAAGTGGATTAAGGCGTCTTGTACATACCAGTTGCGTTGCTCCTGGGAGTATGGGTTCGAGTCACTTCTGGGGTGTGAGTTTTCTGTTGCATATTGTCCTGGGGACCATTCAGGCTTGTTCGCATTTGTGTTCCTCACGTGTGCCCCAAAGAATGAGGTGATTTGGTAAAATGCTATGCCCAAGATTACTATCCGAGTGCCGGCGGTGGGGTGGTTCAAATAGCCTCGGCTATCACCTCATTATGTCCGGTCGTGATGGTCAAGTGGATTAAGGCGTCTTGTACATACCAGTTGCGTTGCTCCTGGGAGTATGGGTTCGAGTCACTTCTTGGGTGTGAGTTTTCAGTTGCATATTGTCCTGGGGACCATTCAGGCTTGTTCGCATTTGTGTTCCTCACGTGTGCCCCAAAGAATGAGGTGATTTGGTAAAATGCTATGCCCAAGATTACTATCCGAGTGCCGGCGGTGGGGTGGTTCAAATAGCCTCGGCTATCACCTCATTATGTCCGGTCGTGATGGTCAAGTGGATTAAGGCGTCTTGTACATACCAGTTGCGTTGCTCCTTGGAGTATGGGTTCGATTCACTTCTGGGGTGTGAGTTTTTAGTTGCCTATTGTCCTGGGGACCATTCAGGCTTGTTCGCATATATATATATATATATATATATATATATATATATATATATATATATATATATATATATATATATATATATATATATATATATATATATATATATATATATAGTTTGTGAGGGTACCACCTCTGGTGCCAATGTGGGGACCCATAGCCTCGGAGAAGAAAATAAAAAGTATTCAGAGGAGACCTTGTGATTTCTCACTGAACACTAATATTATCTTCTCCTACCACCCCCATTCTTTTGTATGTACACATATATATTTACTTTATTTGAACTTTGTTACAAAAAAGGAGTTACATATGGGTTACAAAGATGGTTGTCATAGGTTGTCGAGTTCCTCCAGCTCCTCAGATGGCGGGCAGGAACCCTGGATGCAGTGTGCATTTCCCCTCTGTATCGCCACACTGAGGCGCTGGAAAAGAAAGCTTGCAGCTCTCGGGTCCCTTGTTGTTTCAATGAGCCTAGAACCCAGTTCCTTCAAAAAACTGGTAGCACTTTTACCCCAGGCGCCGGGTGTCTCAGAAGCAATGGGGACAAAATTGTAGTGGTGATCCAGTTCTCTATACTTACGGGATTTGGCCGCTTCCCTGTGGGTGGCAGCGCCACCTGGTTGTGCAACACTGAGGTTAATGTAGGTGTTAGCCAGGGTTGATACGCACGTGTAGTCCCATACCAACTGCTTGCCATTCTTCCAGGGGTTCACTGTGATACCATCCGGGTGACCAATAAGAGCATCAGAGTTACGGGGCGTTAGGTAACGGGGCTCTCCTTCAGCTGGGCATCCAGCTGTGGTGAGGCTCCTCTTGATGATGTCGTTAACTTCACTGTGCCTCGAGTGCCATCCCCCTGTGCTTTGGCAGAGTAGGCCATGGTGGCCGTACCTGTCAGCCACCACCTCGCCGCAAATACACCTATATCTGGTGTGGATTGGGGCAGCAAGGCGGAGGGCCACAGCAATTCGGAGGGCGTGTGGTGTGAGACGCGTGCCAGTTGCCGACATTGGGGTTGCTAACAGGAAATCCCCTGCATGTGGTGCTGCTACTGCTGTGAGGCGAGCAATGTCGTGTTGTGTTGTTGCAGCACCCAGGCACTTTGCAGCAACTTGGTCTACAATGGGACCATCCCAGCTGGATTGCTTGTGGGCTTTTGGGGATGGTGGTTGAGGTGATTGGCCTGCACGAGAGGCCCACTCTGTGGCACAGCGTGTAAAATTGGGATCATGTACACCTGCCAGCTGATGTAAGTGGGCAGGTAGAATTTCCTTCACAAGGTCGTCGGATGCTGATAAGGAGGACAGGAAGGCTGGAACAGCGATTTGCGTTGCTGTTCGAATTCCGAGGCCCCCAAGTCTTACGGGAAGAGAGGCTTGTTTCCACTGTAGGTCATCGAGAGAGAGGTTAAGGGCTTTTTCTAGCATTGATTTCAGTAACCGGTCATACTCACTTAGTTTTTGGCTACTGTAAGATGGTGAACACCTCAGAAAGTAGGTTAACCTGGGGAGGGACAGACATCTGGTGATGAGGTAGAGTGCATCATGAGCATCAATATCCTCAATCCTCCCATCCATCCTCTTAAGGTCGGCGATTTTCTTATCAAGGACCTCATCGATGGCTTTCAACCCCAGGGGAGCTCCTAGGAGTGTGCTGTCTTTAGGTTTAGTTTTATGGATATTTGGCAGAAGACCCTCTACTCTCTCTACGATGCCCTGGTTGGAACATATTATTTCACATTTAGAAGGGTTCAGGGTGAGGCCTAAAACTGCACCTTGCTCCTGGATTTTTCTGATGTCCTCCAGGAGGGAGTCTTGTGAACCAGCTAGGGTACCATCATCCAAGAACCAGATGTTAAGCTCGCTGGACAGGACCTCTGTGACTTGTTTGATGACTAAGCAGAAAAGGAGAGGAGCAAGGGGGTCACCCTGTTGGACGCCTTCTCGCGAGTCAATTTCATGTTCGCCAAAAAGTAGCTTAAGATCCATACTGTAGCATGAATGTACAAAAGGGTAGAGGGAAGGGAAATGACTATGAACCGCACGGAGTACAGCATCCCTAAGCACCAAATTGAAGGCATTTTTGAAATCTAGCTTGATAAGGGCCTTTTCGTCTGTGATGTTGGCGATGAAGGCTCGAGCTGCATGGGCTGCCGCCTCACACCCTTGTGGAATGCCAAACCCGAGCTGTTTTGCCTTCAGCATGTTGGCCGCTGCATCACTAACTGTTCTTGCAGCTGCCTTTGCGACGAGACGCCGGAGAGAATTGCCCACAGCTATTGGCCTGATCCCTCCATCCTTTTTCTTTAGAGCACAGAGAGATGCTCCAAAAAAGATAGGTCTTATGGACGCTGGTATGTTGCCAGCTAGACATGTGTTGGTGAATCTGATTAGTTCCACCAAGAGGTTCTTTGCAATGTCACCCAGTGCAGGGTTGAGCATTTGCTTGAGGTGGTTGGGTTTTAGTCCTGTGAACCCACCTGCTGATCCTGTAGGGAAGGACATGGCTGCTTTATGGACCACAGAAAACTATATATATATATATATATATATATATATATATATATATATATATATATATATATATATATATATATATATATATATATATATATATATATATATATATATATATATATATATATATATATATATATATATATATATATATTTCTTCAGTGTGTCCAGGTAGTCTCTTGCTGTCCTTCTGGAAGATCATTCACGTATATTAGAAAGAAGATAGATCCGAGTACAGAACCCTGCAGGACTCCGCTGGTGGCATCACGCCAGCACCATCACTCATAATTTTGACATCGTCAGCAAACATTGATAGGAATGAGTATGTACCCTCCGGGAGATCATATATGTATATCAGAAACAGGATAGGACCGAGTACAGAGCCCGTGGGACTCCACTGCATACTTCTCGCCAATCTGAGGTCTCACCCCTCACTGTAACTCTCTGCTTCCTATTGCTTAGTCTTATAGTACTGTGGGTTGGTTGTGTTGTCGTGTTGATCCTTCTCTACGGACAACCCAACCCACAACTCGGTAGAGTGCTTATACCTCTCTAGGAGATCACCCTTGGCGCTTCTGGCTCTTGGAGAGGGGCTCAACGTCACACGTTTAGGGGATGCGGCTCCAACACTTAGCCTCGTTGTCACGTGCACACACCCACTCGAGCCGCTGTGACTCCCCACTCTCTCCTTAGGTGATATGATCTCCTCAATCCCCCTTTGACTTATTAGAATTACCTTCTGCCCTGTCCACAGCAGTGGTTCTCGGTTCTTTTTCTCTCTCTCCCTCCTTCTGTACTATTTCATGGGAAGCCTCACTAGGACAAGGTCAAATACCAGCAAATTGGAATACATTTACTGGACAAAGCACATACACGATACATACACACATATAATAATAATGAATCCTATACTCTATAATATTACAATCAGGTTGCACTCCAACACCATCAGAACTCTATTATCAGCTTATCAAGTGGTATCCTATCTCCTGGTTCACCACCTGATACTATCAACCTCCTCAAGTTGATCAAGTCTACATACACTGTTGCACCATCAGCAAGATAATATATATATGTATCTATAAATGTGTACAAAGAAAATCAGCATTTGAATGCAATAACATATAACATTATAAATGTTCATTGATACACAACAATGATCAATCGATCACTCTATCAGTCCTAGAACACATACATCTGTAGGTAATCCAGCCTACGACTGTAACTCTAAACTTCAGTATAAAACACTCCTTGACATAAGAATGCCAACAATTACTCACCTCTCACTGCGTCTTGCACGCTAATGACAATCAAACACTATCAACTCCCTACCAGTAATCCACCAGAACTTCCCTTCCACATCTGGAAGTTCACTACCCTGATATCTTCAGGTTCTTCCGGGCTTCACTACCAGGATCCTCTGCAGCTCTTCCAGGCTGCTATCATGAAGTTTCCTTGAGCAACTACGGTGCCTCACCCTTCTGCTAGGGTCCTCCACAGCTCTCCTGGCTGCTACACCATGAAGTTCCCTCGAGCAACTATGGTGCTTCACCACCTCTACAGAAGCACGTGACACTCTTCTTCACTGCTTCTCCTCACAGCTCGAGGTCCTCGCCTCCACTACCTTGGAGTCTCATCAATTACTTCATCTGTGCTGGCTTCGAAGTTCTCAGCAACTTCTTCCCCAAAGACGCTTCTTCCCCAGAGACTGCAACCCATCGACACTCCAATAAAATGTTCCCCTTTAACACATAAACAAAAATAATCACACAATATGTTTGCCTCAAACCTCTATCTGTCCTCTACATACAGTTAGAGTGGACTCCCCCATTTTGGGCGGGTCCATACTCCACCTCGCCCGGCGGTCCTCCTCACTCAGAGAGGGTCCTTCGCCGTCAGGAGCCGGGCTCCCTCAGTTGCCTGCCAGCGCTCAGAGGGGACGGACGTCGCTCCGTGTTCCTCCCTCTCCACTCTCTTATTTCAGGCTTTCTGCCTTATTAAAGCATGTCTAACTTATCAATAAACGTTGCTACTGTCGCTGGGCACACGACCAACTACAAGCAATCACTATGAACTGGCGTATATCGTGCTTACCACAGATCGTCTGGTCGAGGGCGCCCCTTCCTCTGACGAGGCTTGGTCATGGCGCTGCCACGGCCCACAATAATGTCTCTGGCCGGCTTGATACTCTCTTCTTCGACCAGGACTTGAGACCACAACGTTCCCAGCTCAGTTCCACAGCTGGCACGTCTACACACTTCTCTTCTCTTCGAGATATATCACTAGGGGTTCCCTTCTGACGGGAGCTCAATGGAGCGCGGCTTTCCCCCTGCGATGTCTGGCACTCAAGTGAGGTCAAAGCCCCTCCAGAAGCGAGCCTCATGCCTCCAGCAAAATGTCCACATCTCCTAGCCAGTGATTTATCTGTTTTCTTCTTCATTGCCCATAATCTTAAACTGTCCATTGAATCCAACATACTATTTTTCATCTGTGTTATCGCCTCTATATTTCTTAGACCTTCTGGTTAGATCAGGCTTGATGAATAACTCTCAAGGAGGGAGACTCGTTTCTCCTGCAGGCTGAGATCATAACATTAGGTACTCCCTTATCCACTGGAGCACCTTACCATTCACTCCTGCCTGTCTCTTCAGCTTATGTACCAGACTCTTATGGTACTGTGTCACAGGCTTTCCGTCAGTCCAAGAAAATGCAGTCTGCCCTTCCTTCTCTATCGTGCTTAATCTTTGTCTTCTGGTCGCAGATGACACTCTATTAAACCTGTAAGGCAAGATTTACCCTCCCTGAAACCATGTTGATGATTTGTCACGAAGTCTCGTCTCTCCAGATGTGTAACTAGTTTTTTTCTCACGATCTTCTCCATCACCTTGCATGGTATACAAGTCAAGAACACTGGCACTGTTCAGTGCTTCTTGTCTGTCACCCTTTTTGTATGTTGGGACCACATTAGCCATTTTCCATATTTCTGGTAGGTCTCCCGTCTCCATTGACCTACTATACACTATGAAGAGTGGCAAGCAAAGTGCCTCTGCACACTCTTTGAATACCCATGGTGAGGTCCCGCCTGGACCAACAGCCTTTCTCACATCCAGATCCAACAGATGTCTCTTGACCTCATCTCTCGTAATTTCGAAACCTTCCAAGGCCGCCTGGGTTACTGCCCCCTCTGCTAGTGCTATGACCTTACCTAATTCTATTGTGAAGATCTTGTGTGTGTGTGTGTGTGTGTGTGTGTGTGTGTGTGTGTGTGTGTGTGTGTGTGTGTGTGTGTGTGTGTGTGTGTCTGTGTGTGTACTCACCTAGTTGTACTCACCTAGTTGTGTTTGCGGGGGTTGAGCTCTGGCTCTTTGGTCCCGCCTCTCAACCGTCAATCAACAGGTGTACAGATTCATGAGCCTATCGGGCTCTGTCATATCTACACTTGAAACTGTGTATGGAGTCAGCCTCCACCACATCACTTCCTAATGCATTCCATTTGTCAACCACTCTGACACTAAAAAAGTTCTTTCTAATATCTCTGTGGCTCATTTGGGCACTCAGTTTCCACCTGTGTCCCCTTGTGCGTGTTCCCCTTGTGTTAAATAGACTGTCTTTATCTACCCTATCAATCCCCTTCAGAATCTTGAATGTGGTGATCATGTCCCCCCTAACTCTTCTGTCTTCCAGCGAAGTGAGGTTTAATTCCCGTAGTCTCTCCTCGTAGCTCATACCTCTCAGCTCGGGTACTAGTCTGGTGGCAAACCTTTGAACCTTTTCCAGTTTAGTCTTATCCTTGACTAGATATGGACTCCATGCTGGGGCTGCATACTCCAGGATTGGCCTGACATATGTGGTATACAAAGTTCTGAATGATTCTTTACACAAGTTTCTGAATGCCGTTCGTATGTTGGCCAGCCTGGCATAAGCCGCTGATGTTATCCGCTTGATATGTGCTGCAGGAGACAGGTCTGGCGTGATATCAACCCCCAAGTCTTTTTCCTTCTCTGACTCCTGAAGAATTTCCTCTCCCAGATGATACCTTGTATCTGGCCTCCTGCTCCCTACACCTATCTTCATTACATTACATTTGGTTGGGTTAAACTCTAACAACCATTTGTTCGACCATTCCTTCAGCTTGTCTAGGTCTTCTTGAAGCCTCAAACAGTCCTCTTCTGTTTTAATCCTTCTCATAATTTTAGCATCGTCCGCAAACATTGAGAGAAATGAATCGATACCCTCCGGGAGATCATTTACATATATCAGAAACAAGATAGGACCGAGTACAGAGCCCTGTGGGACTCCACTGGTGACTTCACGCCAATCGGAGGTCTCACCCCTCACCGTAACTCTCTGCTTCCTATTGCTTAGATACTCCCTTATCCACTGGAGCACCTTACCAGCTACACCTGCCTGTCTCTCCAGCTTATGTACCAGCCTCTTATGCGGTACTGTGTCAAAGGCTTTCCGACAATCCAAGAAAATGCAGTCCGCCCAGCCCTCTCTTTCTTGCTTAATCTGTGTCACCTGATCGTAGAATTCTATCAAGCCTGTAAGGCAAGATTTACCCTCCCTGAATCCATGTTGGCGATTTGTCACGAAGTCCCTTCTCTCCAGATGTGTTACCAGGTTTTTTCTCACGATCTTCTCCATCACCTTGCATGGTATACAAGTCAAGGACACTGGCCTGTAGTTCAGTGCCTCTTGTCTGTCGCCCTTTTTGTATATTGGGACCACATTCGCCGTCTTCCATATTTCTGGTAGGTCTCCCGTCTCTAGTGACTTACTATACACTATGGAGAGTGGCAGGCAAAGTGCCTCTGCACACTCTTGCAGTACCCATGGTGAGATCCCATCTGGACCAACAGCCTTTCTAACATCCAGATCCAGCAGGTGTCTCTTGACCTCCTCTCTCGTAATTTCGAACTCCTCCAAGGCCGCCTGGTTTACCTCCCTTTCTCCTAGCACAGTGACCTCACCCTGTTCTATTGTGAAGACCTCCTGGAACCTCTTGTTAAGTTCCTCACACACCTCTCTGTCATTCTCTGTATACCTGTCCTCGCCTGTTCTAAGTTTCAATACCTGTTCTTTCACTGTTGTTTTCCTTCTGATGTGACTGTGGAGTAGCTTTGGTTCGGTCTTGGCTTTGTTTGCTATATCATTTTCAAAATTTTTCTCTGCTTCTCTTCTCACCCTGACGTACTCATTCCTGGTTCTCTGGTATCTCTCTCTGCTTTCTGGTGTTCTGTTATTCCGGAAGTTCCTCCACGCCTTTTTGTTCAGTTTCTTCGCTTCCATACATGCCCTATTATACCATGGATTCTTCTGTTGCTTCTCGGATTTTTCCCTTTGGGCCGGGATGAACCTGTTTACTGCCTCCTGACACTTTTGGGTAACATAGTCCATCATACCCTGTACAGACTTGTCTCTGAGGTCTGTGTCCCAAGGTATTTCACTTAGGAAACTTCTCATCTGTTCATAATTCCCCTTTCGGTATGCCAGCCTTTTGATTCCTATTTCTTTTTGGGGGGAGATAAGTCCTAGCTCTACCAGGTACTCAAAGTTCAATACACTGTGATCACTCATTCCCAAGGGCGCTTCCATCTTAACTTCCCTTATATCCCATTCATTTAGGGTAAATATCAAATCAAGCATTGCTGGTTCATCTTCTCCTCTCATTCTTGTTGGTTCTTTGGTGTGCTGGCTTAGAAAGTTTCTTGTTGCCACGTCCAGCAGCTTAGCTCTCCATGTTTCTGGTCCTCCATGCGGGTCTCTGTTCTTCCAATCTATCTTCCCATGGTTGAAGTCTCCCATAATTAGTAGTCCAGATCCATTCCTGCTAGCAACAGAAGCTGCTCTTTCTATTATGTTAATGGTGGCCATGTTGTTTCTATCATATTCCTGTCTAGGTCTTCTGTCATTTGGTGGTGGATTATATATGACTGCGACTATAATTTTTTTCCCTCCATTTGTTACAGTACCTGCTATGTAGTCACTGAAACCTTCGCAGCCCTGAATATCCATCTCCTCAAAATCCCAGCCTTGTCTTACCAGCAGAGCTACACCACCCCCACCTCTTCCTTCCCTCTCTTTCCTCATAACATAATAGTCCTGTGGGAACACTGCATTTGTTATCGTTTTCGTGATCTTTGTTTCTGTGAGGGCTATTATGTCTGGGTTTTCCTCTAGTACCAGTTCTCCAAGCTCATTTGCTTTATTTGTAATTCCATCTATGTTTGTGTACATCGCTTTGAGGCTCACTTTCTTCTGTCCCTTCTCAAATCGCCTCCTTGGTGAGTGTTCTGCTGGTGGGGGAGGCTGTTCCATGGGTGTGAGGACCTGTGAGGTGGATAACAGGGTCTCAGAGGATACTGGGATGAGGGGCGGGGGATCCAGTGAAGGGGGAGGGACAGGGAGGGTATGGGGTGAAAGGGGAGGGAGGACGGGAAGGAAAGGGGGGGAGGGAGGACTCGGGAGGAGGGGAGGGGTAGAAGGGTGGGGATTGGGTGTGAGGGGAGGGAGATTTTGCTGAACATTTGAGTGGGGGCAGGGAGGGTTTGGGGTAGGGGGGTTTTCTATGCAGTGGAGGGAGGCGGGGTTGTCCTCCCTTCTGGTGTTACTGGGTAGCTGGTTGTGGGTTCCCACCTCGCCTCTGGGGGTGTTGGGTTGGGAGCTGTTACTTCCTGGTTTTCCCCTCTCGCCCTGCGCCTCTTCCTTGCTTCTGCCGCCACGGCTCTCTCCTCCCTTGTCATGTCTCTCTGGAGGAATACATTTTTTAATTTTCCCACGTTTTTCAGGGAGCTCTTCCTTGATAGGATCTTCTCCTTTGTGTTCTCGTTTGCAAACACTATCTTTATCATTCGGTCTCGGTCTTTGTTGTACCGGCCTAGCCTGAAAACCTTCTCAATGCTATGCTCAGCCCCTTCCATGTCTAGTGCCTTTAGTACTTCATTCACTGCTGCTTTGTCCTTGTCACTCCACTCTGTGTGTGTGTACTCACCTAATTGTACTCACCTAATTGTGCTTGCGGGGGTTGAGCTCTGGCTCTTTGGTCCCGCCTCTCAACCGTCAATCAACTGGTGTACAGATTCCTGAGCCTATTGGGCTCTATCATATCTACATTTGAAACTGTGAATGGAGTCAGCCTCCACCACATGATGTGGTGGAGGCACACACATCACTGTGTGTGTGTGTGTGTGTGTGTGTGTGTGTGTGTGTGTGTGTGTGTGTGTGTGTGTGTGTGTGTGTGTGTGTGTGTGTGTGTGTGTGTGTGTGTGTGTGTGTGTGTGTGTTTGTGAGTGTGTGTGTACTCACCTATTTGTGCTTGCGGGGGTTAAGCTTTGGCTCTTTGGTCCCGCCTCTCAACTGTCAATCAACTGGTGTACAGATCCCTGAGCCTACTGGGCTCTATCATATCTACATTTAAAACTGTGCATGGAGTCAGCCTCCACCACATCACTGCCATCCGTTAACTACTCTGACACTGAAAAAGTTCCTTCTAACGTCTCTGTGGCTCATGTAGGTACTCAGTTTCCACCTGTGTCCCCTTGTTCGCGTCCCTCCAGTGTTGAATAGTTTATCCTTGTTTATCCGGTTGATTCCTCTGAGGATTTTGTAGGTTGTGATCATGTCTCTCCTTACTCTTCTGTCTTCCAGTGTCGTAAGGTGCATTTCCCGCAGCCTTTCCTCGTAACTCATGCCTCTTAGTTCTGGGACTAGTCTAGTGGCATACCTTTGGACTTTTTTCCAGCTTCGTCTTCTGCTTGACAAAGTACGGGCTCCATGCTGGGGCCGCATACTCCAGGATTGGTCTTACATATGTAGTGTACAAGATTCTGAATGATTCCTTACACAGGTTCCTGAACGCTGTTCTGATGTTAGCCAGCCTCGCATATGCCGCAGACGTTATTCTCTTTATGTGGGCTTCAGGAGACAGGTTTGGTGTGATATCAACTCCTAGATCTTTCTCTGTCCGTTTCATTAAGTACTTCACCTCCTATTCTGTATCCTGTGTCTGGCCTCCTATTTCCACTGCCTAGTTTCATTACTTTGCATTTACTCGGGTTGAACTTCAACAGCCATTTGTTGGACCATTCACTCAGTCTGTCTAGGTTATCTTGTAGCCTCCTACTATCGTCCTCAGTTTCAATCCTCCTCATAATTTTTGCATCATCGGCAAACATTGAGAGAAACGATTCTATACCCTCTGGGAGATCATTTGCATATATCAGAAACAGTATAGGTCCAACGACTGACCCCTGCGGGACTCCACTCGTAACGTCTCGCCAATCTGAGACTTCACCACTCACACTGACTCGTTGTCTCCTGTTGCTTAGGTACTCCTGTATCCAATGCAGTACCTTCCCTTTCACTCCAGCCTGCATCTCCAGCTTTTTCACTAGCCTCTTGTGTTGCACTGTATCAAAGGCTTTCTGACAATCCAAAAATATGCAGTCTGCCCACCCTTCTCTTTCTTGCCTTATTTTTGTTGCCTGGTCATAGAATTCAAGTAACTCTGTGAGGCAGGACCTGCCATCCCCGAATCCATGTTGATGCTGTGCTACAACTTTTTTCGCTCCAGGTGCTCCACTAGCTTTCTTCGCACAATCTTCTCCATCAGCTTGCATGGTATGCAGGTTAGGGACACTGGCCTGTAATTCAGTGCCTCCTGTCTATCCCCTTTCTTGTATATCGGGACTACGTTAGCTGTTTTCCAAATTTCTGGCAGTACCCCTTGTTCCAGTGATTTGTTATACATTATGGAGAGTGGGAGGCACAGTTCTTCTGCTCCTTCCTTTAGTATCCAAGGGAAGATTCCGTCTGGGCCTATAGCCTTTGTCACATCCATTTCTAGTAAACACTTCCTTACTTCCCCGCTGGTAGTCTCAAACTCTTCCAGTGGTTCCTGATTAGCTATTCCCTCTCTTATCTCTGGGATTTCTCCTTGCTCTAAGGTGAAAACCTCTTGGAATTTCTTGTTCAGTTCCTCACACACTTCCTTGTCGTTTGTAGTGAATCCTTTTGCCCCTATCCTTAATTTCATAACCTGTTCCTTTACTGTTGTTTTTCTCCTAATGTAGCTATGCAGCAATTTAGGCTGAGTCTTTGCCTTGCTTGCGATGTCATTTTCGTATTGTCTTTCTGCCTCTTTTCTCATCCTGACATATTTATTCCTGGCATTCTGGTATCTTTCTCTGCTCTCCAGTGTCCTGTTATTTCTATAGCTTCTCCATGCCCTTTTACTTTGCTGCTTAGCTAGCCTACATCTCTGATTAAACCATGGGTTTCTCATCTTCATTTCACTGTTTTCCTTTTTGGCTGGGACAAACTTGATTACTGCATCCTTGCATTTTTGCGTGATGTAGTCCATCATATCTTGGGCCGTCTTTTCCCTGAGCAATGTTTTCCATGCTATATCTGTTAGGAATTTTCTTATCTCCTCATAGTTTCCCTTTCGGTATGCTAACCTTTTGGTTTCGGTATCCCTTCTCGAGTTCAATAACCCTTCTTCAATCAGGTACTCAAACACCAATACACTGTGGTCGCTCATTAGTACTGGGGCCTCAAAACCGATTTCTCTTATGTCAGAGTCGTTCAGGGTGAAGACCAGGTCAAGTCTCGCTGGTTCGTCATTTCCTCTCATCCTTATGGGTTCTCTGACATGCTGGGTTAAGAAGTTTCTAGTCACCACCTCCAGTAGTTTAGCTCTCCACATATCCTCGCCTCCATGCGGTTCCTTGTTCTCCCAATCAATCCTTCCGTGATTGAAGTCCCCCATGATGAGCAGGTGGGATCTATTTCTACAGGCAGCAGAGGCTGCCCTCTCAATTATAGTTTTAACTGCCATGTTGTTGTTTTCGTACTCTTGACTGAGTCTTCTGTCATTTGGTGGAGGGTTATATATTACTGCTACTACTATCCTTGGTCCTCCCATTGTCATGGTGACTGCTATGTAGTCTCTGAAACCCTCACAGCCTGGGATAGCCATTTCCTTAAAATTCCATTCCTTTCTCATGAGTAGGGCCACTCCGCCTCCTCCCCTACCTTCCCTCTCTTTCCTTATTACTGTGTACTCCTGTGGAAACACGGCATTCGTTATGATTCCAGAGAGTTTTGTTTCAGTGAGTCCGATTACATCTGGGTTCACTTCTTGTGCTCTTTCCCTTAGTTCACTTGCCTTGCTTGTGATCCCATCTATGTTCGAGTACATTGCCCTGAAACTGACTCTCTTCTGCTTCTTCTGTGGGGGGACCTGTGGGGTCTGGGGTGAGCGAGAACTGGGAGGATCTGGTACGGGGAGACTGGTGGAGGAGGAAGTGCTTGGGGGGTGGGGGGGAGGGTAGGGGGAGTGAGTGAGAGGGGGAGGGTTGGGGGGGGTTGTGAGGGGGGAGGGTTGGAGGGGGTGAAAGGGGGAGGGTTGAGGGGGTAAGAGGAGGAGGTTTGGGGGGATGGGGGAGAAGGGGGGGTTTTGGGGGGCAGTAAAGGGGGAGGGCTTGGGGGGCATGGGGGAAAGGGAAGGCTGAGGTGGGTGAGGAAGAGGGGAGGGTTTTGGGGTGTGGTGGAGAGGGGAAGGCTTAGGTGGGGTGGGGGAGAGTGGGGGGGCTTAGGGGGGCGGGGGAGAACGGAGGGCTTGTGGGTGGGAGAGACGGGAGGGCATGTGGGAGAAGGGAGGACTTTTGGGATGGGGGAGAAGGGAGGTCCTGGGGGGAGGGGGGAGTGGGAGGAGATGGGTGGGTGGGGGGAGGGTGCCTTAGGTGGGTACTTAGTGGGGGGCTGACAGGGGTTGGGGCAGGTAGGTTGTCTGTTGGGTAGAATGAGGGGGTGGTGCCGCACTCCCTATGGCTGTTTGAGGAGGCATACCTTGTCATATCCCTTTGCAGGAATACTCTTTTGAACTTCTCTACATTTGCTAGACAGCACTTCCTTTCTAACAGTTCCTCTTTCGCAATTTCGCTCATGATTACCACCTTTATCATTCGGTCTCTGTCCTTGTTGTACTTTCCAAGCCAGAAAACCTTTTCAACATTTTGTTCAGCTCCCTCCATCCTTACCTCTTTAAGGATCTCTTTAACCATGTTTTTGTCCTTGTCTCTCCGCTCCTTTGGTCTGGTCCCTGTTTCCTCTTTAATGCCTGCTACTACTACTGCTCTTTTTCTCTCTATCAGCCGGCTAGTACATCTAGCTGCTTCCTGAGAGGAGGCCACTTCCATGGCAACTTCCTTAACTGCAGACCTAGCTTCAGGGCTCGTTTTAAGTATTTCAGCAAATGAGAGCTGAGGTGTGGAGGTCCCCTCCACAGTAGCATTCATGTCTATCTGAGGCACGGTTTGTGTCTGGTATTGTGGAGAAGTCTCCTTCAGGCATCTTATCTCCACCTTTGCTGCCCTTAGGTCATCCTGCAGGTGGGCAACTGTCTCCCTCATTACCCTCAGTCCTTCACTGAATTCATCCCACATTTGCTGGAATACTCCCTTCATCCAGGCTTCCTGTTCTACCCCATCCTCTGAATTTGTTACAGCCGCAATTGTCAACCTGCGTTTGTCACCCCGAGTTCGTGTCCCTTCCATGTCTTCCCTATGAGAGAGAGAGAGAGAGAGAGAGAGAGAGAGAGAGAGAGAGAGAGAGAGAGAGAGAGAGAGAGAGAGAGAGAGAGAGAGAGAGAGAGAGAGAGAGAGAGAGAGAGAGAGAGAGAGAGAGAGAGAGAGAGAGTTAGAGAGAGAGAGAGAGAGAGAGAGAGAGAGAGAGAGAGAGAGAGAGAGAGAGAGAGAGAGAGAGAGAGAGAGAGAGAGAGAGAGAGAGAGAGAGAGAGAGAGAGAGAGAGAGAGAGAGAGAGAGAGAGAGAGAGAGAGAGAGAGAGAGAGAGAGAGAGAGAGAGAGAGAGAGAGAGAGAGAGAGAGAGAGAGAGAGAGAGAGAGAGAGAGAGAGAGAGAGAGAGAGAGAGAGAGAGAGAGAGTTAGAGAGAGAGTTAGAGAGAGAGAGAGGGAGAGAGAGAGAGAGAGAGAGAGAGAGAGAGAGAGAGAGAGAGAGAGAGAGAGAGAGAGAGAGAGAGAGAGAGAGAGAGAGAGAGAGAGAGAGAGAGAGAGAGAGAGAGAGAGAGAGAGAGAGAGAGAGAGAGAGAGAGAGAGAGAGAGAGAGATGTGTGTGTGTGTGTACTCGCATACGTGTGTGTACTCGTATGCGTGTACACACACTCGTGTGTGTACACGCATATTTGTACTTGCAAGATTGACCATTGACTCTTGGCTCCCACCTTTTTAGCCGTCGGTTGTTTAAAGCAATGACTCCTATGTCCCTATCATATCTAGTTTTAAAATTAAGAAGAGTGTTTGGTTCCACACTCTGTTCATAAGCTCATTCCATTTTTCCAATATTCTCACACTAAAAGTAAACTTCCTAACATCTCTATGATTCATCTGAGTTTCCAGCTTCCATCCATGTCCCCTTTTTCTCTTAGTATTCAGTGTGAACATTTCGTCAATTTCCACTGTCAATCTCCCGAAGTATTTTATGTTTCTATCATATCCCTGGCTCCTTTGCAGTGTCGTCAGTTTTACTTCCTTCATTCGCTCTTCATATCCCATCCCTGGCAACTCTGGGACGAGCCTGTCGTAAAATTCTGAACATTTTTCAGTTTCCTTAGGTGTTTCTTCCGGTGGTGGCTCCATGATGGGGCAGCATACTCTAAGACTGGATTCACATAGGCAGTGTAAAACGCCCAAAATGCCTTCTTACTTAGGTTTCTGATTGATGTTCTCACTTTGCCAGCATAAAGAATGCTGCTGTCATTATCCAATTTATATTTGTCTCAGGAGTTAGATTAGGTTTAACATCCACTCTCTGGTCTCTCGAACTGTCACATGCAGGTAGGTTCCCTTCATTGTGTACTGTCCCTTTTGGTCCCCTGTCCTATTTCCTATTTCCATAAATTTACCTTTGCTAGTGTTGAACTCCAATAGCCATTTATCTGACCATCTCTGCAAACTATTCAAGTTCTCTTGGAGAATCCTTAAATCCTCATCTGTCAAAAATCTTCTCATAATTTTTGTCATCCGCGAACATCGACATAGAAGACTCTACTCAGGAAGACATGTCGTTCACGTTTATTAGAAATAGAACTGGTCTCAGCACCGATCCTTGAGGTATTCCACTCGATACTGTTCACCAATCTGACTTCTCACCTCTGAGTGTTACTCTTTGGCTCTTTCCGGTTAGATCGTTCCAGCAGCCCGTCCTCTAAACAAAGACCCAAAGTCCATTCCATGCATCTGCTAGACCCCCTGTTAATGAATGATAAACGGTTTACACACGACTCACAACTCATGATGTCCGAGCACATCCGAAACTAGTGCTTTGCTGAAAATTTTTGTTTGATCCACAACGCTATAAACAGCCCGTCCTCCAAACAAAGACCCGAAAGGGATTCCATGCATCCACCAACCCCTGTTTATGAATGAAAAACGGTTTACAAACGACTCACAACTGATTTCATTCGAACACTTGCAGAACAAGTGCTTCACAGATGAATTTTGTTCGAACCCACAACGCTGCAAATGCTTCACCCACGTACTACAAATACAAATAATCGAAACAGAACCTAAGCACTTAACCTAACCTAACCAGTGCCTAAATATGTACAATATGCTAATATATATTAATATTAATTTATATATGAGAAAAGTTTTGTTTTGCATGGACCGAATGTTAAAACTGCATCTTTGGGGTCCACATCTCTGTCGACCCATCTGCATTTGTAGATGCATCTTTGGGGTCGACCGGTGGATAGAATGAAATTGGTCTGAGGACAGGTTGTTTTCCAGACCCCATGGTAGGGCTTTTCCGTTTATTCGCACCTGCCTCTCAACTTTGAATAGCAATCTCCTGTGTACTACTGAATTAAAGGATTTTTAGCAGTCCAGAAATATGTAGTCTGACCATCCTTTTCTGTCTTGCCTTATTTTTTTTACATTATTATTGAATTCCAAAAGCCTTGTTAACGAATAATTTCCCTTCCCTGAACCCATGTTTTCCAGCAACTGGAAAAAAAATTGTGTTTATATATTAGTTATATAGTAGACTTGGGAAAACCCTCATTGCGTGCTGCATTTAGGTTATAGGTTTGATGTCGGTGACAAACGTTTAGTCACAGTTTTTAACTGCGTGCAGTCAATGCGGGATGGCTCAATCAGTCCTTCCTCCAGGGAGCAGAAGTCCAATGTGGCGTTGACCACAAAACCCAGACGAAGGAGGATTTTCTCAGAGAGTGGGTTTGTGACACTTATTCGGACCATTTTGTAGTTCGCTTCGTGGCGACGAGGAGACACATCTAAAAGTTAATGAAACAGAGATAAGATTTTTAGTACATTCAATTACGTAAACTTAAAATAGTTTAATACTTACTAAGAATTAAACAATCTAACGTTCCCACTTCTATTATGTTACTATGCAGTTTGCTTTATAAGTTAAATATCCTGATTCCTAACCAGAATTTATTATGGTTACTCATGACTCAAAATTTATTCTGTTTATTTAATTGTTTAGTGTTTTATTTTGTGCTTGTATATTTAAAGCCTTTTATTAGGAGGCGACCTTATACTCTTGTTTAGAGTCGAAGGTTCGCTTCCTTTCCTCTGCTCCTCTTGTGTCTGACCCAATCTTGTTATCGTGTAGGGGGTCTCATGGGCTGAGGGCGCTCTTCACTACATCCCTGGTGACACTCTTATTGTTCTCACTTATCTCTTATCTGTTATTCACACAATTTCCTCTCGTTCGTCTCATCTCTTATTCACACAACTTTCTCTTGTTCGTCTTATCTCTTATTCTCTCCACTTCAAATATTTACGTAATTTTCCATTGTATTACCTCAGCTGGTTCACCACTTACATCATCTCTCTAACCATTAACATTACTTCAGCTGCTTCACCACTTACATCATCTCACTAACCTTTAACATTACCTCAGCTGGTTCACCACTTACATCATCTCTCTAACCATTAACATTACCTCAGCTGGTTCACCACTTACATCATCTCTCTAACCTTTAACATTACCTCAGCTGGTTCACCACTTACATCAATATAGTAAGTTTCATGAGTTTCAGAGTCGATGTTACCTTGCTCTAAATAGTAATCCAACAACAGATTGTGTAGGTCACTTTTGTTGGCTTGGTAGGGAACTTCTAGTTGATACTCATGTGCAAGAGTTTGTAATTCAGTCCTCTTGGCACGACTTAAAGTCCCTATTTCACCTGCTGGATTTGCACGGAAAGCTTGGAGACGAAACATGGTGAAATTAGCAAATAAATGTAACACGAATATTCAGTAAATAAATGTACAACGAATATACTGTTGTGATATGGTGAATGTCAGAAACAGGACAACGTGGCAACTGGTACCTATCCTGTGGGATCTTTAACAATTAAAGTTAAGTACAAGATGTTAAATGATTAATTTAAATCAAGGGCGCAGGAAATCTTGTACCCGGTACTCATGTAAGAGGATAAGGGCAAGAAAATCCTACTAACAAATGAAACAGAGTTTCGAAAACAAATGAAACAGTTAATTGCCTCAAAAGTAAAATTGGTAGTCCAAGGATGTAGGCATACCTTGCCGAGTCTCTATAGGACATAAAGCAAGATTTTCCTACTGAATTTAATATGATACTTACAGAATTAGCGAACTTTTGTGCTCTGAAAAAGTAAGCTAATTCCCTACCGTTGTATGTATCATCATCTCTGACTGACGTGTAGGGGTGCGAGGTGTCAACTGGTGACGAGAACTGCTGCTGAGGTCCCAATTCAGCAACTAAAGTTCGAGCTAGAGGAACTATGGCCCTCTTTGTCCTCCTACAGTCAGATTGCAGAAGATTGGGTGCACTTGACCTGGGGCAGACCACAGTACCAGGGTACCAATTTGATGATCTGTCAAAATGAGAAATATCCAAGGGACAAAGATGGTAAACACGAGTAATAACACGGAGGGAGAGATGACCAATTAAGAGTATGACTGAGGCCTACAGTCACCACGTAATCCAAAGTTGTCTCACCTTCACCATATGTTACTCTCGTAATGCACAATACTCCGCACCATATAAAAAATGAAATTGAATATGAAAAATAGTAAAAGCTACGTTAACAAAGATAAATACGCTTACCATTAATTACCACTTGGCACCAGTACCTGAGTGAAGCTCCTAGGACAGGCCCCCATATAATATGTGACGGTAACGCGTTGGTGTTCGGCTGTTCAAAGCTAGGGGTATGGCCTCGTCACATAGAATTAAAAAAAAATAGAAAATCTGGAACTTCGTCTGTGGTAAGGTAAGGAGAAGACACAAAACACAAGTAAATTTTAACAATGAAATTTTAATTACGTTAAATAAACAAAACATGAATAAAATGGACATACAAATTCGTATAATAAAATCAATCAAAATAATAAGAAGAATTAAATAACAAAATGAAAAGTTACGTTAAGACAAGTGAGCAATAACAAGCTGTGCAATATACAATAAAATGAGAGGTGCAGGAATATTGGCTTTAAGCTATCACCTCTCTCAGTACACGTAAGCCAAAGCTTTAGTCTACCAGGAAGAAGTGTTAACCGTATGAAAGCACTGAATATTCTGAGGACTGAGGTCGTGGCGGCCCCAGACATCACGTAGTATGGTGGGTGGAGTGCAGTTGCAGCCAGACCGGCGGCCAATCAGCGAGGAGCCGGCAACAAGGCAGGTAGTTTGGCGGTTTGAGGCTGAGCAGGTGTTCCTGGCTGCATACGTTTTGCGCTCTGGCAAACCTTGCTGGTGTTGTTGTCGTTGTTGGACATTTCTTCCATAGTAGTTTTATATAGATGTAACGACGTATTTTTGGAGGGAAGAGCAGGCTCAATCTCTTGAAGGAGATTATCGTCACAGTACATTAACCCTTCTTCGACCATATACTCAAACAGCAGTACACTGTGATCACTCATACCCACGGGGGCTTCAAGACCGATTTCCCTTATGTCTGAATCATTCAGAGTGAATACTAGGTCGAGTCTTGCTGGTTTATCATTGCCTCTCATTCTCGTGGGACCCTTGACATGCTGACCTAAAACGTTTATAGTCACCACCCCCAAAAGTTTCGCTCTCCATGTTTCCTCACCTCCATGTGGTTCCTTGTTTTCCCAGTCTATCCTTCCGTGATTAAAGTTTCCCATTATGAGCAGATGGGATCGATTTCTACAGGCAGCAGCGGGTACTCTCTCAATGATAGTGTTAACTACCATGTTGTTTCTGTCATACTCTTGCCTGGATTTTCTTTAATTTGGTGGTGGGTTATATATCACTGCTACTATTACTCTTGGTCCTCCAATCGTCATGGTGCCTGTGATGAAGTCTCTGAACCCTTCACAGCCCGGAATAACCATCTCCTCAAAACTCCATTTCTTTCTCATCAGTAGAGCCACTCTGCCTCCTCCCCTACCTTCCCTCTCTTTCCTTATTACAGTGTAGTCCTGGGGAAACACCATACTTGTTTTGATTCTTGAGAGTTTTGTTTCTGTGAGTACAATTACATCTGGGTTTACCTCTTGTGTTCTTTCCCTAAGTTCACTAGCCGTGTTTGTAATCCCATCTATGTTCGAGTACATGACCTTGAAGTTGACTCTTGTTGGGGTTCCCTCTTTCTTACTATATCACATATTCGATAAGGAGGCGAGTAACAGTGTATACAAGGTCACTCACCGTAGCCCTGCGGGTCTTCACTCAATCCTCGCGGCGCCACTGTACGCCCGGAGAGTATCCCAGTCGATCCCCGGCCGGCCTCTCTAGCCAGAGATGAGTGAGAACACAGTTTGCTCTCTCAACCGTGTGCCCGCCCCGACAAGGGCTCTACTACTAACCACAAGGTCGCCAACTGGTGTTTCCTGTGTCAAGTAACACGTCAGTGGTATTGTGGAATTGTGGTAACAGTGGCAAGAGCACACTCAACAGATCTGATATCAGGCAGGTATTTATTTCTATCACTCTATCTCATTTCCAGTATTATAAAGCCACAAGAAATATGGAGGGGATGATACAAACGAGAAGGTATTTTGGTATTTTACTTAAAACTCAATATATCATATTCTTATATCAACAAGCAAACAGCTAATACATGAAAAGTCGCTCGCTCTCCACATATAATCAGGAACACCCCAAGATGGCAATGCTCCCCCTCAGGTCAACGTCAAAATCAGCTGGGCGACTACCCCCTCACTGCGTGATCTCTTACTGCACTTGTTTGTTGGCGAAAGGCGCCTGTTTCTTTAAATTCTCAAGAATCACTAAAGGTTCACACAACACAATATTTGCGACAATGGCAATGGAACGCAAATGAGTCACTGCACTGATCTTGAGCTCAATCAAACATTTCTACATTAATGAACATAATAATTCACTATCATGGCGTAACACACTGTACTTCACATGATGATAATGAATGCAACAAGATATAGTACTGGAGTTCTCAGTAATTCCTTCTGTAGGCGAATATTCAATTGATCGTTGCACACATGAATGATTATTCAACACACAAGCACATATATATATATATATAGATCAATCATATAAATAATAGTAATAATATAAATACTGGGCACATAGCCTAACACCAATAATTGGTATACTTATATATATATATATATATATATATATATATATATATATATATATATATATATATATATATATATATATATATATATATATATATATATATATATATATATATATATATATATATATATATATATATATATATATGTCGTACCTAATAGCCAGAACGCACTTCTCAGCCTACTATGCAAGGCCCGATTTGCCTAATAAGCCAAGTTTTCAAAAATTAATGTTTTTTCGACTACCTAACCTACCTAACCCAATCTAACCTAACTTTTTCGTCTACCTAACCTAACCTAACCTATAAAGATAGGTTAGGTTAGGTTAGGTAGGGTTGGTTAGGTTCGGTCATATATCTACGTTAATTTTAACTCCAATAACAAAAAATTGACCTCATACATAATGAAATGGGTAGCTTTATCATTTCATAAGAAAAAAATTAGAGAAAATACATTAATTCAGGAAAACTTGGCTTATTAGGCAAATCGGGCCTTGCATAGTAGGCTGAGAAGTGCGTTCTGGCTACTAGGTACGACATATATATATATATATATATATATATATATATATATATATATGTCGTACCTAGTAGCCAGAACTCACTTCTCAGCCTACTATGCAAGGCCCGATTTGCCTAATAAGCCTAGTTTTCATGAATTAATGTTTTTTAGACTACCTAACCTACCTAACCTAACCTAACCTAACGTTTTCGGCTACCTAACCTAACCTAACCTATAAAGATAGGTTAGGTTAGGTTAGGTAGGGTTGGTTAGGTTCGGTCATATATCTACGTTAATTTTAACTCTAATAAAAAAAATTGACCTCATACATAATGAAATGGGTAGCTTTATCATTTAATAAGAAAAAAATTAGAGAAAATATATTAATTCAGTAAAACTTGGCTTATTAGGCAAATCGGGCCATGCATAGTAGGCTGAGAAGTGAGTTCTGGCTACTAGGTACGACATATATATATATATATATATATATATATATATATATATATATATATATATATATATATATGTCGTACCTAGTAGCCAGAACGCACTTCTCAGCCTACTATGCAAGGCCCGATTTGCCTAATAAGCCAAGTTTTCATGAATTAATGTTTTTTCGACTACCTAACCTACCTAACCTAACCTAACCTAACCTTTTCGGCTACCTAACCGAACCTAACCTATAGAGATAGGTTAGGTTAGGTTAGGTAGGGTTGGTTAGGTTCGGTCATATATCTACGTTAATTTTAACTTCAATGAAAAAAATTGACCTCATACATAATGAAATGGGTAGCTTTATCATTTCATAAGAAAAAAATTAGAGAAAATATATTAATTCAGGAAAACTTGGCTTATTAGGCAAATCGGGCCTTGCATAGTAGGCTGAGAAGTGCGTTCTGGCTACTAGGTACGACATATATATATATATATATATATATATATATATATATATATATATATATGTATGTCGTACCTAGTAGCCAGAACTCACTTTTTGGCCTACTATTCAAGGCCCGATTTGCCTAATAAGCCAAGTTTTCCTGAATTAATATATTTTTTCTAATTTTTTTCTTATGAAATGTTAAAGCTACCCGTTTCATTATGTATGAGGTCAATTTTTTTTTATTGGAGTTAAAATTAACGTAGATATATGACCGAACCTAACCAACCCTACCTAACCTAACCTAACCTATCTTTATACGTTAGGTTTGGTTAGGTAGCCGAAAAAGTTAGGTTAGGTTAGGTTAGGTAGGTTAGGTAGTCGAAAAACAATTAATTCATGAAAACTTGGCTTATTAGGCAAATCGGGCCTTGCATAGTAGGCTGAGAAGTGAGTTCTGGCTACTAGGTACGACATATATATATATATATATATATATATATATATATATATATATATATATATATATATATATATATATGTCGTACCTAGTAGCCAGAACTCACTTCTCAGCCTACTATTCAAGGCCTGATTTGCCTAATAAGCCAAGTTTTCCTGAATTAATATATTTACTATAATTTTTTTCTTATGAAATGATAAAGCAACCCTTTTCTCTATGTATGAGGTCAATTTTTTTTTATTGGAGTTAAAATTAACGTAGATATATGACCGAACCTAACCAACCCTACCTAACCTAACCTAACCTATATTTATAGGTAAGGTTAGGTTAGGTAGCCAAAAAAAGCTAGGTTAGGTTAGGTTAGGTAGGTTAGGTAGACGAAGAAACATTAATTGATGAAAACTTGGCTTATTAGGCAAATCGGGCCTTGAATAGTAGGCTGAGAAGTGCGTTCTGGCTATTAGGTACGACATATATATATATATATATATATATATATATATATATATATGTATGTATGTCGTACCTAGTAGCCAGAACGCACTTCTCAGCCTACTATGCAAGGCCCAATTTGCCTAATAAGCCAAGTTTTCATGAATTAATTGTTTTTCGACTACCTAACCTACCTAACCTAACCTAACCTAACTTTTTCAGCTACCTAACCTAACCTAACCTATAAACATAGGTTAGGTTAGGTTCGGTCATATATCTACATTAATTTTAACTCCAATAAAAAAAATTGACCTCATACATAATAAAATTGGTAGCTTTATCATTTCATAAGAAAAAAATTAGAGAAAATATTTTAATTCAGGAAAACTTGGCTTATTAGGCAAATCGGGCCTTGCATAGTAGGCCGAGAAGTGCATTCTGGCTACTAGGTACGACATGTATATATTATATATATATATATATATATATATATATATATATATATATATATATATATATATATATATATATATATATATATATATATATATATATATATATATATATATATGTCGTACCTAGTAGACAGAACGCACTTCTCAGCCTACTATGCAAGGCCCGATTTGCCTAATAAGAAAAGTTTTCATGAATTAATGCTTGACTAGATATGGACTCCATGCTGGAACCGCATACTCTAGGATTGGTCTGACATATGTGGTATATAATGTTCTGAAAGAATCCTTACACAAGTTTCTAAAGGTTGTTCTTATGTTAGCCAGCCTGGCATATGCTGCTGATGTTATCCACTTGATATGAGCTTCAGGGGACAGGTCTGGCGGGATATCAACCCCCAGGTCTTTCTCTCTGACTCATGAAGTATTTCATCTCCCAAATGATACCTTGTATCTGGTCTCCTGCTTCCTATCCCTATCTTCATTACATTCTTACAGGTATCTTACAGGTAACTATCCACAGTCTCTGTACCTAAAGCCTATTAATTCCACTGACGTCAATGAGATAATCCTTTCCCTTAAAACCAAGTCAAGTGCCCTTGAGGAGATGCCAACTTTAATTTACAAAAAAGCCTCCAGATCTTTAGCCCCTGCTATGGCATTGCTCTTCAACAAGTCACTTGAACTCCAAACCTTTCCAGATATTCTAAAAAAAGCGAGAGTAACGCCTGTCCACAAATGTGGTGATCTCACAGATGTTAACAACTACAGACCTATATCAATCCTGCCAAACTTGTCAAAAAATTTTGAAAAACTAATCTACAAGCAGCTTTACTCTTATCTAGCCAAACACAATATACTTAGCCCTTGCCAATATGGCTTCAGACCCAAAAAAAGCACTAACGATGCACTTATTAGTATGCTTAACTCGATTCATACAGCTCTTGATAAAAATGAGTTCCCTGTTGTGTTATTTGTGGACCTGCGTAAGGCTTTTGACACTGTCAACCACCAAAACCTTCTTCTTAAATTACATCATTATGGAGTCAGAGGACACTCCCTGCAATACCTCAAATCCTACCTTACTGACAGGCTCCAGTATGTTTCTGTGAATAATTCAATTTCTCCCACCCTACCCATCAACATTGGTGTTCCTCAGGGCAGCATACTTGGCCCTCTCCTCTTTCTCATCTACAATAATGACCTTCCAAATGCCTCCCAACACCTCAAACCAATTCTATTTGCTGACGACACAACCTTCATTTACTCCAGTCCTGACCCCCTTGCTCTAAATGCCACAGTAAATACTGAGCTAAATAAAGTCCATCTTTGGCTAACTGCCAACAAACTCACCCTTAACATTGACAAAACTTTCTATATTCTGTTTGGCAATAAATCCTCTAATCAAATAAATCTCAAAATAAACAATACCCAAATTTGTAACAAATTAGATGGCAAATTCCTTGGCATTCTCATTGACCACAAGCTGAATTTCCAGGGACACATTCTAAATATATCCAAAAAAGTTTCAAAAACTGTTGGCATTCTTTCTAAGATCAGATATTATGTACCCCGCCCTGCCCTGGTGACTCTCTATTACTCCCTCATCTATCCATATCTCAACTATGGTATTTGTGCTTGGGGTTCTACTACCCAAAATCATTTACGTCCTCTAATTACTCAACACAAAGCTGCTATTAGGACAATATCCAACTCTGGCCCCAGACATCACTCGGTACCCCTACTCAAATCTCTGAATATGTTAGATATTAAGTCACTGCACATTCTCTCATGTCTATTATACATATATAAAACGCTGAACTGTAATGCCAATCCTGACCTCAAAAGATTCATTGAAGGTTGTAACAGAACCCATGAGCACCAAACCAGAAATAAATACAGTTTTGATATTCCTAGAGTACGACTTAATCAAACTAGAAATGCTCTACAAATCAAGGGACCCAGATTGTGGAATGACTTTCCCAACCATGTTAAAGACTGTACCTCTCTCAACCAGTTTAAGATAAAAACGAAGCTATACCTAATAAATTCCCTGTAACCTACCTTACCCCTCTATTGTCAACCAATGTCTGTTTTTTTTTTAAGAGCGCTGTTTGTCGACAGAATTGTATTTGTGCTGCTTTTTCAGCTATGTTTTCATTCCATGTTTTCATTTTATTCTTTATGCTCAATTAGTATTAAGCTTTAGTCATTTAAGTTTTTCATGCCCGAAACGCTTTGCGTAATAGTGGCTTTAGGCATTGTATGTACTAGCCCTATCTATAAATCCATCACTCTTTGCAAAATCTCTTGTATGTATGTACCTTACCTAAAAAACATTTGATTTGATTTGACATTATATTTTCTTGGGTTAAACTCTAACAACCATTTGTTCGACAATTTCTGCAGCTTGTCCAGGTCTTCTTGAAGCCTCAAGCTGCCCGCCTCTGTCATAATCTGTCTCATAATTTTGGTGTCGTTAGCAAACATTGAGAGGAATGAGTCTATACCCTCTGGGAGATCATTTACATATATCAGAAACAGGATAGGTCCGAGAACAGAGCTCTGTGGGACTGCACTGGTGACTTCACGCCAATCTGAGGTTTCACCCCCCCCTCACTGTAACTCTCTGCTTCCTATTGCTTAAGTACTTCCCTATCCACTGGAGCGCCCTAAAAGTTACTCCTGCCTGTTTCTCCAGCTTATACATCAACCTTTTATGGGGGTACTGTGTCAAAGGCTTTCGACAGTCCAAAAAAATGCAGTCTGCCAATCCTTCTCTTTCTTGCTTAATTTTTGTCACCTGATCGTAGAATTCTATTAAGCATATAAGGCAAGATTTTCCCTCCCTGAACCCATGTTGATGGGTTGTCACGAAGTCGCTTCTCTCCAATTGTGGTACTAGGTTTTTTCTCACAATCTTCTCCATCACCTTGCATGGTATACAAGTTAAGGACACTGGCCTGTTGTTCAGTGCCTCTTGTCTGTCACATTTTTTGTATATTGGAACTACATTAGCAGCCTTCCTTATTTCTGGTAGGTCTCCCTTTTCCAGTGACATACTATACACTATGGAGAGTAGCAAGCAAAGTGCTCCTGCACACTCTTTCAATACCCATGGTGAGATTCCATCCGACCCAACAGCTTTTCTCACGTCCAGCTCCAATAGGTGCTTCTTGACCTCATCTCTTGTAATTTCGAACCTTTCCAAGGTCATCTGGTTTGCTGCCACCTCTCCTAGCGCCGTGACTTCTTCCTGTTCTATTGTAAAGACCTCCTGGAACCTTTTGTGAGTTCTTCACACACCTCCCTGTCATTCTCAGTGTACCTGTCCTCGCCTGTCCTAAGTTTCATCACCTGTTCCATCACTGTTGACTTCCTCCTGATGTGAGTATGTAGTAGCTTTGGTTCGGTCTTGGCTTTATTAGCTATATCATTTTCATGCCTTTTCTCTGCTGCTCTTCTCACACTAACATACTCGTTCCTGGTTCTCTGGTATCTCTCTCTACTTTCTGGTGTTCTGTTATTACGGAAGTTCCTCCATGCCCTTTTGTTCAGCTCCTTTGCTTTCACACATTCCCTATTAAACCACGGAATCTTCTTTTGCTTCTCTGTTTTTTCCTGTTGGGCTGGGATAAACCTGCTTACAGCCTCCTGACACTTTTGGGTGGCATAGTCCATCATGTCTTGTACGGACTTGGTTCTGAGTTCTGTGTCCCAGTGTATATCCCATAGAAATTTATTCATCTCCTCATAGTTTTCCTTTCGGTACCCCAGCTCTTTGTTTCCAGTTCTTTTTTGGGGGTGATAATTCCTAGCTCAACCAGGTACTTAAAGCTCAATACACTATGATCACTCATTCCCAGGGAGGCTTCCAACTCAACTTCCCTTATATCCGACTCATTTGGGGTAAATATCAGATCAAGCAAGGCTGGTTCATCCTCTCCTCTCATTCTTGTCGGTCCCTTGACGTGTTGACTTAGAAAGTTTCTTGTTGCCACATCCAGCAGCTTAGCTCTCCATGTGTCTGGTCCTCCATGTGGATCTCTGTTCCCAAAATTTATCTTTCCATAGTCAAGTCACCCATGATTAGTAGTCTGGATCCGGTCCTGTTAGCCACAGAAGCGGCTCTCTCCATGATATTGATGGTGGCCAAGTTGTTTCTATCATATTCCTGTCTGGGTCTTCTGTCGTTTGGTGGGGGGGTTATATATGACTACTACTATAATTTTCTGTTCTCCAGTTGCTATGGTGCCTGATATGTAATCACTGAAACCTTCACAGTTCTGAATTACCATCTCTTCAAAACTCCAACCTTTTCTTATCAGCAAAGCTACACCACCTCCTCCTCTCCCTTCTCTCTCTTTCCTCACTACATAGTAGTCCTGTGGAAACACTGCGTTTGTTATGTTTTTTGTTAGCTTTGTTTCTGTGAGTGCTATCATGTCTGGGTTTTCTTCTAGTGCCCATTCTCCAAGTTCACTTGTTTTATTTGTAATCCCATCTATGTTAGTGTACATTGCCTTGAAGCTCACTTTTTTCTGTTCATTTTCTTGTCCCCTTCTTGGCGAGCATTTTGCTGGTGTGGAAAGCTGTTCCCTGGGTGAGAAGATCCGTGAGGTGGTTTGCAGGATCTCAGAGGATTTTGGGGTGGGAGTTCAAGGGATGGGGGGACAGGTAGGGTGTGAGTTAAGGAGATAGGGGGACATGGAGGATATGGGGTGAGGGGGGGAGGAGGGATAGAGAGGGTATGGGATGAAGGGGTAGGGGGGACAGGGGAAGTAAATGTGGGAGGGGGGGACATGGTGGGAATGGGGGAGAGGTGACAGGGTCAAAATGGGATGGGGGGGAAGGGAGGATTGGGTGAGCATTTGAGTGGGGGCAGGTAGGGTCAGGGGAAGGGAGGGTTTCTATGCAGAGGGGGTGTGGTGGTGTTTCCCTCCCCTCTGGTGTGTCTGGGATGCTGGTTGTAGGTTCCCCTCTTGTCTTTGGGACTGTTGTGTCGGGGGCTGTGATTTCCTGGTTTTCTTCTCTCTCCCTGTGCTTCCTCCTTGTATCTGCTGCTTTGGGTCTCTCCTCCTTCGTACTGTCCCACTGCAGGAACACTTTTTTGTATCCCTCCACATACTGCAGCCGACTCTTCCTTTCTAAAATAACCTCTTTGGTGGCCTCGTTTGTAAACACCACCTTTACCAGTCGGTTTCTGTCCTTGTTGTGCCAGCCCATCCTGAAAACCTTCTCAATGTTTTGTTCAGCCTCTTCTATCTGTAACCCCTTCAGTAGCCCATGTACTGCCTCTTGATCCTTGCTATTCCATTCCTGCCTATTGGATCCTTCCTGTTCTTTGATGCCTACAACTACCACTGATCTTTTTCTCTCCATCAGCTGACTGGGCCACCTTGCTGCTTCCTGTGAGGTAGGTGCTTCCATGGCTACCTCCCTCACTGTGTCCATTGCTTCTGAGCTCTTTCTCAGTTTTTACGCAAATGTTTCAGGTACAGAGGCATTTCCTTCCAATGCTCCAATCCCACCTTCCCTTTGGATGATAATCTGATGCTCGGTCTCTTTATTTTTCTCTTTCAGGAATTTGATCTCCTCCCTTGCTGATGTCAGCTCACTTTGCAGGTTGTTAATTGTAATCCTCATTTCATGTATCTCCCTCCTGAATTCCTCCAGAACTTGGGTTAACATTTCCTTCGTTTGGTCACTTTGACTATTCCCTGTGTCCCTGTTGCGGCCTCCTGCCATTTTGTCCCTTGTCAAGAGAGAGAGTAAAATAGAGAGAGAGCAAGAGAGAGAGAGAGAGAGAGAGAGAGAGAGAGAGAGAGAACGAGAGAGAGGGAGGGTTGTGTGTGTGTGTGTGTGAGAGTGTGTGTGTGTATGTGTGTGTGTATGTGTGTGTGTGTGTGTGTGTTTGTGTGTGTGTGTGTGTGTGTGTGTGTGTGTGTGTGTGTGTGTGTGTGTGGTAAGGGAGTGGTAAGGGAGAGTGGTAAGGGAGAGTGGGAGTGGGGGGGGGGGAGGGTGTTTTGGGAGAGTGAGATGGGGGTTAAGAGGAGGTGGGTGAGGTGTTGTCTTCAGATTACGGCAGGGGAATTAGCGGCTTATCTGGGTTCCCAGTGAGCTCACAGTTGCTGTCCCTGTTACCTGTCTACCACTTACGATTGTATTATTGAATGGAATGCATTAGCTTCTATGATATGATATTATATAAACCTTGCACACTGTTGGAGACTTATGAGAGACACTTACCAGCCAGCCCCCCGAAAGGACTCAAGGTGAATACACAGCGTTTCGTCGGTAATCCTGTAAGGTCCTCAGGTCTCCACGTGGGTCCCGGCTGATGTGACTGATGCTACCTCAAGAAGTCGATCTTCACTAGCTATCTTCTCTAAACTCACTAAGATAATTCACCACGAGATGTGATCAATGTGATGCATTGCAATGCCACTGTTCAATTTACACTGACCCGATTCTCACTGCACAGTACAGCCGCTCACTTGACCCTATTATTCCCTCGGTATACGTGGACCGCTGACCCTACATGTCTGCTCACTATCTAGGTTGACCCATGATTTCAATTTACTGTTTTACTAAATTGTGTGTGTGTGTGTGTGTGTGTGTGTGTGTGTGTGTGTGTGTGTGTGTGCGTGTGTGTGTGTGTGTGTGTGTGTGTGTGTGTGTGTGTGTGTGTACTCACCTAGTTGTACTCACCTAGTTGTGCTTGCGGGGGTTGAGCTCTGGCTCTTTGGTCCCGCCTCTCAACTGTCAATCAACAGGTGTACAGGTTCCTGAGCCTATTGGGCTCTATCATATCTACACTTGAAACTGTGTATGGAGTCAGCCTCCACCACATTACTTCCTAATGCATTCCATTTGTCAACCACTCTGACACTAAAAAAGTTCTCTCTAATATCTCTGTGGCTCATTTGGGCACTCAGTTTCTACCTGTGTCCCCTAGTGCGTGTGCCCCTTGTGTTAAACAGCCTGTCTTTATCAACCCTGTCAATTCCCTTGAGGATATTGAATGTGGTGATCATGTCCCCCCTTACTCTTCTGTCTTCCAACGAAGTGAGGTTTAATTCCCGTAGTCTCTCCTCGTAGCTCATACCTCTCAGGTCGGGTACTAGTCTGGTGGCAAACCTTTGAACCTTTTCCATTTTAGTCTTATGCTTGACTAGATATGGACTCCATGCTGGTGCCGCATTCTCCAGGATTGGTCTGACGTATGTGGTATATAATGTTCTGAAAGATTCCTTACACAAGTTTCAAAAGGACGTTCTTATGTTAGCCAAGCTGGCATATGCCGCTGCTGTTATCCTCTTGATATGAGCATCAGGGGACAGGTCTGGCGTGATATCAACCCCCAGTGTGTGTGTGTGTGTGTGTGTACTCACCTATATGTACTCACCTATATGTGCTTGCAGGATCGAGCATTGACTCTTGGATCCCGCCTTTCAAGCTATCGGTTGTTTACAGCAATGACTCCTGTCCCATTTCCCTATCATACCTAGTTTTAAAAGTATGAATAGTATTTGCTTCCACAACCTGTTCCCCAAGTGCATTCCATTTTTCTACTACTCTCACGCTAAAAGAAAACTTCCTAACATCTCTGTGACTCATCTGAGTTTCCAGTTTCCACCCATGTCCCCTCGTTCTGTTATTATTACGTGTGAACATTTCATCTATTTCCACTTTATCAATTCCCCTGAGTATTTTATATGTCCCTATCATATCTCCTCTCTCCCTTCTTTTCTCTAGTGTCGTTAGGTTCAGTTCCTTCAGCCGCTCTTCATATCCCATCCCTCGTAACTCTGGGACAAGCCTCGTCGCAAACCTCTGAACCTTCTCCAGTTTCTTTATGTGTTTCTTCAGGTGGGGGCTCCATGATGGCGCGGCATACTCTAAGACGGGTCTCACGTAGGCAGTGTAAAGTGCCCTAAAAGCTTCCTCATTTAGGTTTCTGAATGAAGTTCTAATTTTCGCCAGTGTAGAGTACGCTGCTGTCGTTATCCTATTTATATGTGCCTCAGGAGTTAGATTAGGTGTCACATCCACTCCCAGGTCTCTTTCTCGAATCGTTACAGGTAGGCTGTTCCCCTTCATTGTGTACTGTCCCTTTGGTCTCCTGTCACCTGATCCCATTTCCATAACTTTACATTTACTGGTGTTAAACTCCAGTAGCCATTTCCCTGACCATCTCTGCAGCCTGTTTAAGTCCTCTTGCAGGATCCTACAATCCTCGTCTGTCACAACTCTTCTCATTAATTTTGCGTCATCTGCAAATGTGTGTGTGTGTGTGTGTGTGTGTGTGTGTGTGTGTGTACTCACCTATATGTACTCACCTATATGTGCTTGCAGGATCGAGCATTGACTCTTGGATCCCGCCTTTCTAGCTATCGGTTGTTTACAGCAATGACTCCTGTCCCATTTCCCTATCATACCTAGTTTTAAAAGTATGAATAGTATTTGCTTCCACAACCTGTTCCCCAAGTGCATTCCATTTTTCTACTACTCTCACGCTAAAAGAAAACTTCCTAACATCTCTGTGACTCATCTGACACACTCATCTGTGTGTGTGTGTGTGTGTGTGTGTGTGTGTGTGTGTGTGTGTGTGTGTGTGTGTGTGTGTGTGTGATGGATAAGTAGGGGGGCGATCACGACCCTCTCACTGAGATGAGAGGGGAGAGAGAGAGAGAGAGAGAGAGAGAGAGAGAGAGAGAGAGAGAGAGAGAGAGAGAGAGAGAGAGAGAGAGAGAGAGAGAGAGAGAGAGAGAGAGAGAGAGAGAGAGAGAGAGAGAGAGAGAGAGAGAGAGAGAGAGAGAGAGAGAGAGAGAGAGAGAGAGAGAGAGAGAGAGAGAGAGAGAGAGAGAGAGAGAGAGAGAGAGAGAAAGAGAGAGAGAGAGAGAGAGAGAGAGAGAGAGAGAGAGAGAGAGAGAGAGAGAGAGAGAGAGAGAGAGAGAGAGAGAGAGACCACATAAGGAGATAGTGGGGAGTCACGGCGGCTCGAGTGGGTGTGTGCACGTGACAACGAGGCTAGTGTTGGAGCCGCATCCCCTAAATTTGTGACGATTTGTGACGTAAGGAAGGACGACCAACATCAGCCACATCATAATAAATTGGGGGCCTTGTGTCCGGGAGAGTGAACTGACACACCCCACACCATGTCCGAGATTGGATTGGTACACCCCTTGAAAAATAAGTAGACTTTGTGGCCACAGGTACATATTCTCTCTCTCTTTGGAAAGACTCACAGGACAAGATGCGAGCGGGTGTGGAGTCAGGCCAGCCCGAGAACTTGAAAGGTTGCACCAGGGAACAGTTGAAACAAGTAGCGGAAAAATGTGACATCAGGTTGAAGACATCTAAAGTAACTGGGATGAAGGATGAGATCCTGAGGCAGTTAAGAGCCAAGAGTGAAGCGGCAGAACAAGGAGCCCAGAAAGGTGCTGAAAGTGGAAAGGAGGATGATGGGCAGGATGAAGTACGATCCCAGGGATCGAGTAGGAGCAGTAAGAGTAGCCATAGTAGCAGGAGTAGCCAGAATAGAAGTTTGGAAAGATTCCAGGTAGAGCTCAAGATGCAACGAGAACGTGAGCGAGAGGAAAGACAGTTCCAACTGGAGAAATTGAAGTTAGAACTTCAGATGAAAAATGAACAAGAGAAAACCAGAATAAGAGAACTGTAATTGGAACAGGAGAAGGAAAAAGAGAAAACCAGAGTAAGAGAACTGGAGTTCTCTTACTCTGGAGAAAGAAAAAACCCAGGTCGAAAGGGAAAAAGAAAGGACAAAGCAAATGCAGATAGAAACAAATAGAACCTTGCCTGAGCAAAGGATTGAACAAGGGTTGCCAGAGAGCACCACCTAGGTATCACACCCACCAGATTAGGGTTAGGGAAAGGACATTCCCCTGTTTGTGCCCGAAGAGGCAGAGAGCTTCTTCGAGCATTTTGAAAAAGTAGCCAGTATCAAAGAGTGGCAAAGGGAAGAATGGGCCCAACTGGTACAGTTAAGATTAACCGGTGCCGCCAGAGAGGCCTACACCCAATTGACACTAGAAGAATGCCAGGATTATGCCGCCGTAAAGAGCAGTACACTGCGTTCATTTCAGCTAATCCCAGAAGCTTACAGGAAACGCTCCAGAGAGATGGTGAAGGTTGGAGATCAACTATAGGCAATCACTGTAAAGTGGCTTAAAATGAGCATACCACAGAGTTGTACAGGGGCACGCCCTAACCCCAGTGTCAGACGTTGGCGAGCTCCTCAGCCCACAAAATCGCTATTTAAACTCATCTACTGGGCTTCTTTCCTTCCTGACTCGAGCACTAAGTCGTCCCCAGGCTTCATACAAGAACGCCTGACTAATTCTCCTCATGGCGGAGCACGTAACTTGAGATTCTTCCTCTGTTACCAGGACACATAGACACTGCATCTTGCTCCCACAACATCAGCTACTGGAGTGAGGTCAAGACCCCAGCAGTGAGCCTCCTACCTTCCTCACAAACTCTCGACATCTCATATCAAGTCCTTCATTTCTATTCTTGATCACTGTCCATACTCTTAAACTGTCTGTCAAATTTACCCAATTGTTTTACGTATGTATCTTCATGTGTATATCTCTGTGATCTCTTATTTAGGTCAGGTCTTGCAGAATAACTCTCAAGGTAGACGCGTTAGTTAGACTCGTTCTCAGCTACCTGGGATCATAATAGTAGGTATTTCAGAAAATACTTACCTTCAAATGTTTGGAAAAGACTTATTTTATCCGTTTAGAACCCAAGGATTTTATATAGAAAAACATTTTTCCCTTAATATGTACAATTATGCACCTATTTAGAAAGTACAGGGTCTATGACTATGTATTTTTAAAGTAGTGTATAATATAATAAGAAGCATGCAATTGATTGGGAGAGGTCTTCTTCGATAACTGTGAAAGCATTTTCAACGTCATTTTTTTTAGTCTGCTTTACTACAAAACACAAAACCATTCAACAGTACTAATAACTTGTATAATTTGGATACCTTTTAAATTGACCAATTAAAAGTCGATTTGAGTAAGATCATTATTACTCAGTTATCACATTATTATTGTTGCTTCCTGGAACTTACATGTTTTGATCAGTGGGCTGCTGCAGTTTACTCTTGCATCAATGTTCATGTTCAATATTCATCTTCCATCTGGTGTCCCTAAATATCACATGACACATGCCCATGTCATCACCCTAACAAGACAAATGCTGTTTAAAAACACTTGCATACTAGACAAAATCCAAGATGTAAGATTACAAATTCTTAAAGTCCTTCACATAAAAGTCGACCAATCAACTATAAATGCTCAACATAACAGAAATATTCACGCTACCCATCATGGGAGTGAGAGCAAGAAACAACTCGAAGATGCCAACAATGATGTCACTGCCCAAAACTCCATGCTAACTACAGTCACCTGTGTTCTAATTACCTGACTAACCTATGTATGTTTAGTATATTGATCCATGCCCTTTACCTTTACTCCATAATCTTGCCATACCTTTACTCCTTCACCAAACTGTATGTAACTGACCTCCCAGCAGTATAAATATGATGTTGCCTCCTGTCTCCTCCTTGACAAGTCTTAGTAATGGTGCAACTCAATCCCGTACTCAAAATGTACTACTTTCAAGCAGTTAGGTCACTCATAGACTATGCTGCTCCTGCTCTTACATCCCTCAGTGATAACCAATGGGAGAAACTGGAGTGTCACAAAATGATGCCCACAGAGCAATGCTGGGAGCACCTATATGGACGCGTCCAGAGAATCTAAGAATGGAAAACAACTTACCAGCCTTATAAAACAGAATCAAGCAAAGAATACCCACTATAACAGCAAAACTTGTTGGAACCACAGCCAGACTGTCAATCAAAGATAACATACACAGATCGCTTCACAGAAACTTTCAATATAGAACAAGTGCATGGACAGATAATCTGGTTGATATTCCAGAGAAAGTGAACCTGAAGTGGAAAAAAGGGACCATTAAAAGCAAAGGAGAAGATAGACCATACCAATATCTTCGGCAGCCTCCGTCATGGGAAGAATCGAGTCTAAAGATAATCACTGAAGGATTACAGTTAAAAAAATCACAGTTAAAAAACAGCTCAGTTAAAGATTACAGTTAAAAAACAGTTTAAGTTTTTAAACAGTAAAACAGTTTAACGGATTACAGTTATAAAAATCAGCTCAAAGCTATCATAGAGCAACAAATGGAAAGCATCTCATGACCAACAACGACTCACATCTTCACAGATGGATCATTTGATCAAGAAAGAGATTCTGCTGGGGAAGCAACTTGCACTAAAAACCATAAAGCTTACCGGAGCAAAAATTGTGGGTGCTGAACATTAAAAACAAAATTATATGCCCTGAAAGAGGCCATAAATTATGCAATTGAGAATAATTTACATGATGTCATCATTTATTCCGTCTCAAAATCTTCGCTTCAAGCATTGTTATCCAGTCAGCACAGAGGTAATATACAACTAATCACAGCAATCCTACATATAGGAAAAGTAGCACACACTCTAGGGCTGTCAATCACCCTAAATTTGAGGTTTCGAAGATTTCCCTCACAAGAAAAACACATGAAAAACACAAATTTCTGAAAAAACATGTTTTTTACTGTCACAGACGTGACATCTATATAATATGTATATAAAAACCTGGCCGTATGCGAATGGAACATTGAGTGAAAATTTCAAAGCAATCGGTGAAGAACTTTCGGAGATTAGCGATTTTGAGCAAACGAACATTTCCATTATTATTTTGTAATAGCAGTACCCGCCATGCTTGGCTGTGGCTCAGTCTGGTTAAATGGGAAAGAAAGAAAAGAGAAAGTGCACGTTTCTAATATGTTTAATTTCACAATGCTAGTGGGTATACAATATTTGTTGTTGTTTCATTGTCTGTGGAGATATAGAGATTGTTTGGTTTGCCGACTCTAGAACACGCAACATATAATTGTCCACGTGAGAACCAATCCGTGTCTAGATATAAACTGCACAATTCTAAAGATTGGCCCTGAGCTTTGTTGATGGCGATTGCAAATGCCAATCGAATTGGAAATTACAATCTCTTAAACTGAAATAGCATATCTGTTGGAATCATAGGAATGCGAGGAATGAGGACATCTTCCCCTTTGAAAGGTCCTGTCAGATTGTTGCTTCTACGACGACGCTGATTATTTTTTTTATTCCAAGGCGCTTGGCATTGCAAAGTTTTGGCTGGTTGATATTCCGCAACATGATAATTGGCAAGCCTATTTTCAATTGCCGTACGTGTGATGGTATCCCTGGCAGATCAAGTGAATTAAAAAATTCTGTTGGATAAATAACCGCTTCATTTGCTTCCTCAACAGTGTTGACGGACTTGTATGTGACTGCCTCACTTTGAATGTTCGACTGAATAATATTGATAAGGTCGTAGACGTTTTGTTCTTGGCCACAAGAATAGCTCGTTCACTCAGCCAATCGTGATTCTTATAATTGGTTTCAATACTGGGAAATACCTTTTCATTCAATTCTTCTTTTGACGTCACTAAATTGCAGAAGTTGTGAAGCAATGAAATTCGTCCTGAGGTCAGATCAACAGGCCCGTTTGGGTTCCCAATTTCCAGAAATTGATGAGAGAATATCTCAGCTGATGGATCTTTTGCAGTAGCTACATAACTACACGCATATTTGTAGTTATTTTAAATGTCTTTATGTGGCGCCACAAAGTAGAGTATTTCAGGCAAGCATTTATTTCGTCCGCTGGTGTCGATCGAGGAATTACAGGTAATGTTTGCCTGAAAGCTCCTGCAAGCAATATTAATGCGCTCCCAGATGGTCTGATGTTTCCACGCAAATCTTGCAATGATCGATCAAGAGCCTCGAACGATTTTTGAGGGGCATTGTGCATTCATCCAAACAATAAGTTTGCATTTTTGCAATACCTTTCCCATGCCGGATGCATTGGAAATGTTTCACGTCGGAGTTTCATTGAATTGCATGGTCAATGGCGATTTCAAACTCAAAATAGAAGTTCTTCCACCTGGTAGCAATGTCGCAGCAATTCCAGACGACGCAAGAGCTAAGGGCAGGCCACTTTAATCAATCAATTTAATAAGGACGGTTTTACCAGTTCCTCCTGGCGCATCTAAAAAGATTTCTCCAAGCCCGTTATTGACAGTTTGAATTATTTGATCATTAATGCCCTTTCGCTCAAGCGTTAGCCAAAGAACATTTGATTAAACATACGACAACAGATCACCCGTGTTGTAATTTTGTTCACGACGCAATTCTATATCGAACGAAGCAGCAGTAGATCGATTCGATGATGGCATTTCCAATTGATTAAGAACTTTGTTCGCGATATCTAAGCACAAGTCTTCAATCATTATCAACGCTTCGTTGAAGATTTTTGCTGTAAAATCCATGTTCATATTTGAATTTTCTTTGTGTATTCGACGGATAATATCTTCAGCCATGTGTGATTTATAATTATTTCATAACTCTGTTGGAGATAACGGTGAGCTGGTGGTCAAAATGGTTACAAACATTGCACGAATTTGATTTGAATGTGACGTGTTGGACGCGTCATTAATGCATACATCCCAGTTCCGATCGTTTTCCAATAAATTCAGAGCTTGTCATGCACTATGACAAGTGGCATGTGTTATGCCGTTGACAAATCTCAATGGCTGGAAAGACGTTGGACCGGGCACATTTACCAACAGCATGCAAAGAAAGAAGCATTCATCCTGATTAGGTTGCAGGGTGTACAGTCTGCCTGTCATAGTTATTTGAATATGCCAAGTTGTCCGTCAACTCGCTCTTCTCGTTAGCATCGTTCAAATGATTTTCTACTGGCATTCCATGTGTAATACGAGGATTACCTCGTTGGCCGCCAGGGGGTTCGGACGTGCTCGCCTGACCTGCCATTTGCTGCCTGGTGTTGCGAGGGGGCGGGTGCAGTTTGATGTGTGGTGCGCCTGCTAGCCGGGGATCCGCCTGGCGGTATGGCTGTAGCTGGCGATACCCATGTTTGGCGGGTAGATACTATGCGATTGGATTTTTCTGGTGCTGTGGACTGGCCCATTGTGGAGATTGCGCTCCTGGACGTGCTCCATGTCGACGTCTCTGCTCTGCTGGGGTTGGAAAAGCTCTCGCCTACCCGTGTGGCGGTGTCGTTTGCCACGTCACTGCTTTACCAGGAGTTTGTGGCACGCTGGGATGCATGCTCGCTTCCTATTCCTGCTTCAGCTGTGACTGTGGAGATCTCGGATCCCTGGGGGGCCCTTGACATTTGTGAGTGTTCACGGTGTGCCGGTGACCTTCCCAGAGGCAGAGCTTATGTCGGTGTTTACGCGGTATGGTGTGGTGGTGAAGCACCGGTTCACCACTTTGATTGCAGGCCAGCTGAAAGGGGTCCGTCTGGGCGCTCGTACACTCGTCATGCGGGTCGCGAGCCCTGTTCCTTCCAGGGTTTCGTTTCGTGGGCTCTTTCTGCGAATATTTTATCAGGGTCAGACACGAACCTGTTTCCGGTGTGGCGCTGAGGGTCACTTGGCGGCCAGCTGTGACAATCCTCGTGCTGAGGCCCCTTCAGTTTTCCTGGAGGATGACTTTCCCTGCTTGTCTGTGCGTGGGGTTTCCTTGGCGGATCCTCGCACTGTCCTAGTACCTGGTGTGGTTCCTGCGGTGGTTCCGGCAGGCGTTTCGTCTGGCCATGGTATGTCTGCCCCTCCAGTGAGCTCTGAGGACCTGGGGGCACCTGCTTTGGATCTTCAACGTTCGGTGGTTGCGGAGGTGCATCCGCAGCCGGTTGCTTCCGTGGAGGCTTTGGATGATGCTGTAGGGGTGGTGCCTCCCAGCAAACAATTTTAGGTTGCCACAACATATCTGGAAAGTATTTGAAAGTATTGGAAACGTTTGTTTTATCGTATCAGATACGATATTGTGTGTGGACTTAAATAGGTTTCCAAAACTTATAACCAAGACATATGTATCTAACACTAATTTGAGATGTTGTGGCAACTTACACTCCTAACATGAGTCATTCATAATCCATTCATACACCAATATGAATCTCTTGTGAAAGGTTTGAGCCTTATCTGAACCATTTTCACATCTTTGTGTTTAAAGTTAAATTTCTTGAAAATAAAAAATATTTATTTTTAAATATATTTAAATATTTTAAATATTTTAAATAATAAATTTTTTATATTATATTAGTGTTTTCAATTTAAATATTAAAACCAATTTAAGGGTAAAAAAATCAAATAATTTATATTTCTTTTATTATTTACTAACAAATCAGCAAAAATACAAAAACATATGACCTATATAATTATATATATAATATATATATAAATAATTTATATAATATATATATATATATATATATATATATATATATATATATATATATATATATATATATATATATATATATTAGTGTAATACATAAGAATGTAGTGTAATAGTATATATATTATATATATATATATATTTATATATAAATAATATATTTATATATAAATAATATATTTATATATAAATAATATATTTATATATAAATAATATATTTATATATAAATAATATATATATAAATAATATATATATATATATATAAATAACATATATATATATAAATAATATATATATATAAATAATATATATATGATAACCATCTTTGTAACCTATATGTAACTCCCTCTTTGTAACAAAGTTCAAATAAAGCAAATATATGTGTACATACAAAAGAATGGGGGTGGTAGAAGATAATATTAGTGTTTAGTGAGTGACCACAAGGTCTCCTCTGAATACTTTTTATTTTCTTCTCCTATGCTATGGGTCCCCACATTGGCACCAGAGGTCTTCCTCACAAACTTTTTATATAATATATATATATATAAATATTATATATATAAAGGTAAAACTAGCTAGTTATACGTAGATATATGATAACTAACCAACCCTACCAAACCTAACCTAATATATATATATAAATATATATATATATATAAATATATATATATATATAAATATATATATATATATAAATATATATATATATATATAAATATATATATATATAAATATATATATATATATAAATATATATATATATATATATAAATATATATATATATAAATATATATATATAAATATATATATAAATATATATATATATATATATAAATATATATATAAATATATATATATATATATATAAATATATATATAAATATATATATATATATAAATATATATATAAATATATATATATATATAAATATATATATAAATATATATATATATATAAATATATATATAAATATATATATATATATATAAATATATATATAAATATATATATAAATATATATATATATATATATATATAGGTTATATATATATATATATATATATATATATATATATATATATATATATATATATATATATATTTTATTAATGATATATATACATATATACACACAGAAACAAAGATTCTTCTATATAGACATTAGAGAAGATTCAGCGGTATGTCATGCACCAGGCTCTCCGCTGTTTTCATTATTCGTCATATCCGACTCTGCTATGTGATGCACATGTATTCTTGCTTCACCACCCTGTAATGAAATATTGTTTGTTACTAATTGTTTTCAATAATACATTATTTTATTATATAATATTTAATTTATTAATTAAAAACCCTTTCCATATTATAGAAAAAAACTAAAACAAGAATCTATATAAAACTATAGAATAGAATAGACTAATAGAATAGAATATATATATCATATATATATTTATATAAATAAATATATATATATATAAATATATGTATATATATTTATATATATATATATATTATTATATCCTGTATTATTCCAGCCCATTATTAGAGATAGTAGCCACCTCTTATTTTGGTTTTCTTTCATTATTAGTGCTCAGAAAATTAAATATATCTACATATTTAGTCAAAATCAATTACATTATTTTATCTTATTCATAGCATAAATGTTCACAAAGATTACTAAAAAGAGATTGAATTAGACTACAGCAAATTGGCAAACTTTACCTTGTATCTGTTTCCACCGTGTTTGTTTGGGGCGTTCTTCAACATATCAGCAATACTTGTCTCAACATCTCTTTCAGTTGCATTAGTGTGGGTGTTGATACAGGCTTCTGGAAAGTTATAAGAATTAATTAATATATATAATTATAATTCTTTTTGTCAGGAGACAAGAAGCCACAGAGTAATAACATTGTTGGCTTTTATTTAGGTGTTCCTCTGTTCTCCAGTCTTCCTCCGTCCCCTCGTCCCCTTTGTCCTCCCCAGCATTCTCCATTCCCCTGTCCCCTCGTCCTCCCCACCATTACCCTCTCCTCTGTTCCCTCGTCTTCCCCACCATCCCCCCTGTCGTCCTCCCCACCATTCTAAACTACCTCATCCCATGCATTCCATGATGGTCTGATGCTTCCATCTGAAAATTGGGAACATCAAAAGATCTGACTTTCCCAATTTTCTGATGGTAACATCAAATGATCTGATATTCCCATCACTGAAAAATAAAAACAGATAAAAAAAATGATATGAAAAAATAGAAAATAAAATATACTCATGAAATGAACAGAATGGTTAACAACGCAGCTCAATTGCAATGCAATGTCACAATAACATTTAAATATACTTTAAGATATAATCTAGAAGAAAATAAGGATATTGAAACGGTTCATGAACTCTATTTCAATAAAGGACACTATGGGGAACTTTGAAAAATAGTTATTGAGTATAATTAGACAGACTTGTTGCTAGGCAGAGGAGTAATGAGATATATGGCAAATTTTGCAAAATATACAATGAAGGTACACAAACATTCATACCCAAACAAAGCAAAATGCTAGGTAAGAACAAAGCATTTGGCCCGTAGGAGAAAGGAGATACCCACAAGACTAGAATACAAGTCATTAACAAGCATGCAAGTATAATACATAATACATGCAGACATATATATAATCCAAAAAAATGTCAAATTTACGTACTTATTATTACATTACAAATATCCAAGGTTTTGAAGACACGTTTCCTCTTGCGCCCAACGAGTGAATACTGAGACCAGACCCCATAGGTCCCTATCCTCCTCATCATTCGTCTCACTGTGTCTCCACAGCTTGCACCGCCCATTTGAGACAGCGTCTGGACCTGTTAAAATAATGCATAAGCTGTAAGGTAATAGAGAATAATATATATCTTTCAATCTCAACATTAGATTTTCTAATTTCCAACTGTATTAAATAAATAGCATTAAAATATTTTCCTTCTTAACTATTACAAAAATCAACGAATTTGAGTAACTTTTGCTTTTGTTTTATTTGTACCTTAAACATAACACTGAACAATCAATTATGTGCCACCCCACCTTCCTTCATCTGCAAAAAAACTAATCAAAAGACATATGTACAAGGCTAAAAAAATTCAGCAACACTTACCATACTCAGGCTAAAAGAATTAAGCAACACTTACCATACTCTTTTTATATTCACTGTTAACTTTTAGCTCATGTGACAGACTTTCCACCTGCTCAACAGTTTCAAGTGGGGATGGAAGAATGTCTTCCAGGATTGGTATATCTCCATGTGTTTTTGACATATGGGTTTCCGTCATTTTGACAATATTCAGGAATTTTGCAAAAATAATGGCATTTACTATTTTTAAAAGATTATTAGCAAATTTACAGAAATGGTGCATTCGGAAGACAAAACCGTGGTAGACATGGTTGGAACAAGTTAGGTGAGAGGGTGGTGGAGGCCAAAACCATAATCATAATCATCTGTATCAAACCTTATTACAGGTAAAACCAGTAGGCAGTCTACTGTATTTTATCAAACCGTTATTAGTATAATAGATCTCGTAATAATTTTGCAAAAATAATGGCATTTACTATTTTTAAAAGATTATTAGCAAATTTACAGAAATGGTGCATTCGGAAGACAAAACCGTGGTAGACATGGTTGGAACAAGTTAGGTGAGAGGGTGGTGGAGGCCAAAACCATAATCATAATCATCTGTATCAAACCTTATTACAGGTAAAACCAGTAGGCAGTCTACTGTATTTTATCAAACCGTTATTAGTATAATAGATCTCGTAATAATTTTGCAAAAATAATGGCATTTACTATTTTTAAAAGATTATTAGCAAATTTACAGAAATGGTGCATTCGGAAGACAAAACCGTGGTAGACATGGTTGGAACAAGTTAGGTGAGAGGGTGGTGGAGGCCAAAACCATAATCATAATCATCTGTATCAAACCTTATTACAGGTAAAACCAGTAGGCAGTCTACTGTATTTTATCAAACCGTTATTAGTATAATAGATCTCGTAATAATTTTGCAAAAATAATGGCATTTACTATTTTTAAAAGATTATTAGCAAATTTACAGAAATGGTGCATTCGGAAGACAAAACCGTGGTAGACATGGTTGGAACAAGTTAGGTGAGAGGGTGGTGGAGGCCAAAACCATAATCATAATCATCTGTATCAAACCTTATTACAGGTAAAACCAGTAGGCAGTCTACTGTATTTTATCAAACCGTTATTAGTATAATAGATCTCGTAATAATTTTGCAAAAATAATGGCATTTACTATTTTTAAAAGATTATTAGCAAATTTACAGAAATGGTGCATTCGGAAGACAAAACCGTGGTAGACATGGTTGGAACAAGTTAGGTGAGAGGGTGGTGGAGGCCAAAACCATAATCATAATCATCTGTATCAAACCTTATTACAGGTAAAACCAGTAGGCAGTCTACTGTATTTTATCAAACCGTTATTAGTATAATAGATCTCGTAATAATTTTGCAAAAATAATGGCATTTACTATTTTTAAAAGATTATTAGCAAATTTACAGAAATGGTGCATTCGGAAGACAAAACCGTGGTAGACATGGTTGGAACAAGTTAGGTGAGAGGGTGGTGGAGGCCAAAACCATAATCATAATCATCTGTATCAAACCTTATTACAGGTAAAACCAGTAGGCAGTCTACTGTATTTTATCAAACCGTTATTAGTATAATAGATCTCGTAATAATTTTGCAAAAATAATGGCATTTACTATTTTTAAAAGATTATTAGCAAATTTACAGAAATGGTGCATTCGGAAGACAAAACCAATTTTTCACTTTTGACAATTGAGCACCTGCTACATCCAGATTCTAGGGAAGAAAGGAAGGACGATCTTACTGGATCCCATAGCCTCTCCGAGGCACAAACCAGGCTTTTACATAACCCCCCCCCCTGCACCCGAGCTTTTTAAAATAGTAAATGCCATTATTTTTGCAAAATTATTACGAGATCTATTATACTAATAACGGTAAATAAATAATAAATAGTAAATAAATCAAAATCAGTTACATTATTTTATCTTATTCATAGCATAAATGTTCTCGAAGATTACTAAAAAGAAATTGAATTAGACTACAGCAAATTGGCAAACTTTACCTTGTATCTGTTTCCACCGAGTTTGTTTGGGGCGTTCTTCAACATATCAGCAATACTTGTCTCAACATCTCTTTCAGTTGCATTAGTGTGGGTGTTGATACAGGCTTCTGGAAATTTATAAGAATTAATTAATATATATAATTATAATTCACTTTGCTATTCCCCATTCCACAGTCCTCTCGTCCTTCCCACTTCCCTGTCCCCACATCATCCCCACTATTCCCACTTCCCTGTCCCATCGTCCTCCTTACCATTTTCCCCTCCCCTGTCCTTCTTCCTCCCCCACCATCTCCCATTCACCTGTCCCTTTGTCCTCCCCAGCATTCCCCTGTCCCCACCATCCCCAACTCCCCAGTCCCCTCGTCCTCCCCACCATTACCCTCTCCTCTGTCCCCTCGTCTTCCCCACCATACCCCCCTCTCGTCCTCCCCACCATTCCAAACTACCTCATCCGATGCATTCTATAATGGTCTGATGCTTCCATCAGAAAATTGGGAACATCAAATGATCTGATATTCCCATCACTGAAAAATAAGAACAGCTAAAAAAATGAAATGAAAAAAATAAAAAAATAAACTATACTCATGAAATGAACAGTATGGTAAACAACACAGCTCAATTTCAATGCAATGTCACACAAAATTATTAAATCGAAATGAAAATAAATTGAAATCTATGAAAATTCAAATTATCAATACAATCGGAAATATTGAAATAATATCGCAACATAATATAGTGTGGGTTGCTCTTACGTGCAACAGACGGTGCTGTTTTTCAAAAAAGGCATGGTTTTACCTGTCACAAGTGTGGCATCTATACTTATACTCACGAAATGAACGGTATGGTAAACAACATAGCTCAATTGCAATGCAATGTCACAATAACATTTAATAACAATAATAACTAACATTTAAATATACTTTAAGATATAATCTAGAAGAAAATAAGAACATTGAAACGGTTCATGAACTCGATTTCAATAAAGGACACTATGGGGAACTTTGAAAAACAGTTAATGAGTATAATTAGACAGACTTGTTGCTAGGCAGAGGAGTAAATAATGAGATATATGGCAAATTTTGCAAAATATACGGCACACAAACATTCATACCCAAACAAAGCAAAATGCTAGGTAAGAACAAAGCAGTTGGCCCGTAGGGGAAAGGAGATACCCACAAGACTGGAATACAAGTCATTAACAAGCACACAAGTACTACACTACACAACAACCGCACTACTACCAGAACTGAACGAATCACTACCAAAACAACACATTGCACATCACTACCAAAACAACACAACACAACACAAGCATTGGCAAAGAATTATAGACCAGTTGCACTAACATCCCACATAATAAAATTATTTGAGAGTGATCAGGAGTCAGATTACTAGTTTTATAGAGACCAATGACCTCCACAATCCAGGCCAACAAGGATTTAGAGCAGTTTCTATGATCGAGCCACTGAGATCTATAAAGAATTCTGATCAAGAAAGAGATCTAGGGGTGGTTTTAGATAGAAAACTATAACCTGAGGATCATATTAAGAACATTCTGCGAGGGGCCTATGCTACACTTTTTAACTTTAGAATTGCTTTTAAATACATAGGTCAAAAAGTTTTAAAAGTTTTAAAAGTTTTTTAAACCTCTCGTGTATCATGAGTGTGTTAAAGCATCAGATGGTGCATTCAGATGATGAATATTACCTAGTTCCTTCATCTGGGAAGAATGAACACATATTGGTGCATTCGGTGAATAAAACTAACTACTGTAGTTTAATTGATCAACAGACTGTATATCATATGCAGACTGTATGTGGATCTGCGGGCCACTCCAAACAACACCCTGGTGGACCAAGCTCCACCAGGGCTAAAGCACAAAGTGATATAGATGTGATAGAGAAACTAGGTCAAATGGAAGAGTAGGTCTGTATATTAAACAGCACCTGACGTGCACAGAGCTACTAATCTCAATGTGGTGGTAGAGTGGTGGGGGGGGGGGGAAACATTGCAGAAAAAAACAAAAATACAATTTGGTCAACAAAACAGCATTGTTTAAAATAGAAGACATGGGTTGTCATTTTGGGGGTAAGGTAGGTTACATTGAGTTAATTAGTTAGTACTTAGTTTTTATCTTAAACTGGTTGGGAGAGGTACAGTGTTGCTGTGCTGGTGAAAGAACACCTAAAGGTAAATTAAATAATGATTGCGAATCCACAAGAAGTTGACATAATATCGCTAGAGATCTGCAATCAGGATGATAAACTTTCCTTAAAGAATTTGACAAACACTTGCTGATAGGACATGAAGTAAATGAAATGTATGTCAAGTTTTGTGAAATATATGATAAAAGCACAACAAAATTTGTACCAAAGGAGAGATGCAGAACTAGGAAAAGGGGTTTGTTCAACAGAAATTGCGAGAGGGCCTGAGACCCAAACACACACAAATGGAATCAATATATAGCAAGAGGCCAAACCCCCAAACATACAAGCGATGCAAAGATGCGAGAAACAGCAGCAGCATTAAGGAGAGGGACTTAAGGACCATAAATAAAGTGTGAAAATAAACTCGAGTAAATTTTTTTAACTACTCTCGACAGTGAAGAAAAACAAATATTCAGACGATTTGTGTTAGAATCATTAATCTTACACTTTCGGTCATATTCAACAACACAAATACATACACACACATTCCTGTTGCTGTAGCAAGTGAAGAATTACACACACAGATCACAATAACGTGATGCATCAAATGAACAAATCCACAAGGGCCGTGACGAGGATTCGAACCTGCGTCCGGGAGCATCCCAGACACTGCCTTAATCGACTGAGCTACAACAGGGTAAAAGGGTTGAAACCGAAGTTCTACTGAACTTACTGGATCCCATAGCCTCTCCGAGGCACAAACCAGGCTTTTACACAACCCCCCCCCCTGCACCCGAGCTATGTCAACAGGCCGTTCTCCCTCTTCGCCCTTCCGAATGCACCATATCAGTAAATTTTTTAATAATCTTTTAAAAATAGTAAATGCCACTATTTTTGCAAAATTATTACGAGATCTATTATTCTATAGAATAATGCATATAAATGCATATATGCATATAAATACAAAACATAAATACAAAACAAGTAAATGTAAATAATTTTACCTTGCACCTAGATCCACCAAGCCTGTATGGCGCGCGTTTCAGTACTTCGGAAATCTAGAACTATCTTGAATCTCTAATCTGCAATGAAACAATACATATTATTGCACTTACCAAAACATGGATGAATGTAGAAAATACAGAACTATTAGCTGAATATCAAATAAATGGATTTAATCTATTTCACACAGATAGATATATTAGATATTATATTATATTCCTTTCCTCCCTAGAATCTGGATGTAGCAGGTGCTCAATTGTCAAAAGTGAAAAATTTGGTTTATTTAACATACACGCCATAGACCGGCTTGGGAAAAAAAGTTCATAAATCCCAGGGGCCATAGACCGGCTTGGGAAAAAAAGTTCGTAAAACCCAGGGGCCATAGACCGGCTATGAAAGAAAATTTGAGAAAACCCTGGGGCCATAGAACGGCTATTTAATCCCCTTGAACGGACCTGTGCATGGACCACTGAGGCATAAAAAAAAACACGGGCCATAGACCGGCTTGGGAAAAAGAAGTTCGTAAAACCCTGGGGCCATAGAACGGCTATTTAATCCCCTTGAACGGACATGTGCATGGACCACTGAGGCATAAAAAAAAACACGGGCCATAGACCGGCTTGGGAAAAAGAAGTTCGTAAAACCCTGGGGCCATAGAACGGCTATTTAATCCCCTTGAACGGACATGTGCATGGACCACTGAGGCATCGAAAAAAAACATGGGCCATAGACCGGCTTGGGAAAACAAGCTAGGTTAGGCTAGGTAAAAAAGAAAGGAGCTAGGTTAGACTATGTATGTTTAAATCTCTGATTTAAACAGAGCCAGTGTTCAGTCAAATAACTGAATTTATCAAATCTTATCCTTGTATAATATACAAGCTGATGTGAGATCCCTGTCTACAGGTGGACTGGAACTATTATCCAGTAGGCAATCTACTGTATTTTATCAAACCGTTATTAGTATAATAGATCTCGTAATAATTTTGCATAAATAATGGCATTTACTATTTTTAAAAGATTATTAGCAAATTTACAGAAATGGTGCATTCGGAAGACAAAACCAATTTTTCACTTTTGACAATTGAGCACCTGCTACATCCAGATTCTAAAAAAGTTCGTAAAACCCAGGGGCCATAGACCGGCTATGAAAGAAAATTTGAGAAAACCCTGGGGCCATAGAACGGCTATTTAATCCCCTTGAACGGACCTGTGCATGGACCACTGAGGCATAAAAAAAAACACGGGCCATAGACCGGCTTGGGAAAAAGAAGTTCGTAAAACCCTGGGGCCATAGAACGGCTATTTAATCCCCTTGAACGGACATGTGCATGGACCACTGAGGCATCGAAAAAAAACATGGGCCATAGACCGGCTTGGGAAAACAAGCTAGGTTAGGCTAGGTAAAAAAGAAAGGAGCTAGGTTAGACTATGTATGTTTAAATCTCTGATTTAAACAGAGCCAGTGTTCAGTCAAATAACTGAATTTATCAAATCTTATCCTTGTATAATATACAAGCTGATGTGAGATCCCTGTCTACAGGTGGACTGGAACTATTATCCAGTAGGCAATCTACTGTATTTTATCAAACCGTTATTAGTATAATAGATCTCGTAATAATTTTGCAAAAATAATGGCATTTACTATTTTTAAAAGATTATTAGCAAATTTACAGAAATGGTGCATTCGGAAGACAAAACCAATTTTTCACTTTTGACAATTGAGCACCTGCTACATCCAGATTCTAAAAAAGTTCGTAAAACCCAGGGGCCATAGACCGGCTATGAAAGAAAATTTGAGAAAACCCTGGGGCCATAGAACGGCTATTTAATCCCCTTGAACGGACCTGTGCATGGACCACTGAGGCATAAAAAAAAACACGGGCCATAGACCGGCTTGGGAAAAAGAAGTTCGTAAAACCCTGGGGCCATAGAACGGCTATTTAATCCCCTTGAACGGACATGTGCATGGACCACTGAGGCATCGAAAAAAAACATGGGCCATAGACCGGCTTGGGAAAACAAGCTAGGTTAGGCTAGGTAAAAAAGAAAGGAGCTAGGTTAGACTATGTATGTTTAAATCTCTGATTTAAACAGAGCCAGTGTTCAGTCAAATAACTGAATTTATCAAATCTTATCCTTGTATAATATACAAGCTGATGTGAGATCCCTGTCTACAGGTGGACTGGAACTATTATCCAGTAGGCAATCTACTGTATTTTATCAAACCGTTATTAGTATAATAGATCTCGTAATAATTTTGCAAAAATAATGGCATTTACTATTTTTAAAAGATTATTAGCAAATTTACAGAAATGGTGCATTCGGAAGACAAAACCAATTTTTCACTTTTGACAATTGAGCACCTGCTACATCCAGATTCTAAAAAAGTTCGTAAAACCCAGGGGCCATAGACCGGCTATGAAAGAAAATTTGAGAAAACCCTGGGGCCATAGAACGGCTATTTAATCCCCTTGAACGGACCTGTGCATGGACCACTGAGGCATAAAAAAAAACACGGGCCATAGACCGGCTTGGGAAAAAGAAGTTCGTAAAACCCTGGGGCCATAGAACGGCTATTTAATCCCCTTGAACGGACATGTGCATGGACCACTGAGGCATCGAAAAAAAACATGGGCCATAGACCGGCTTGGGAAAACAAGCTAGGTTAGGCTAGGTAAAAAAGAAAGGAGCTAGGTTAGACTATGTATGTTTAAATCTCTGATTTAAACAGAGCCAGTGTTCAGTCAAATAACTGAATTTATCAAATCTTATCCTTGTATAATATACAAGCTGATGTGAGATCCCTGTCTACAGGTGGACTGGAACTATTATCCAGTAGGCAATCTACTGTATTTTATCAAACCGTTATTAGTATAATAGATCTCGTAATAATTAAGCAAAAATAATGGCATTTACTATTTTTAAAAGATTATTAGCAAATTTACAGAAATGGTGCATTCGGAAGACAAAACCAATTTTCACTTTTGACAATTGAGCACCTGCTACATCCAGATTCTAAAAAAGTTCGTAAAACCCAGGGGCCATAGACCGGCTATGAAAGAAAATTTGAGAAAACCCTGGGGCCATAGAACGGCTATTTAATCCCCTTGAACGGACCTGTGCATGGACCACTGAGGCATAAAAAAAAACACGGGCCATAGACCGGCTTGGGAAAAAGAAGTTCGTAAAACCCTGGGGCCATAGAACGGCTATTTAATCCCCTTGAACGGACATGTGCATGGACCACTGAGGCATCGAAAAAAAACATGGGCCATAGACCGGCTTGGGAAAACAAGCTAGGTTAGGCTAGGTAAAAAAGAAAGGAGCTAGGTTAGACTATGTATGTTTAAATCTCTGATTTAAACAGAGCCAGTGTTCAGTCAAATAACTGAATTTATCAAATCTTATCCTTGTATAATATACAAGCTGATGTGAGATCCCTGTCTACAGGTGGACTGGAACTTCTATCAACTAATCCATACATCAAACCTGTCCCTTACAGCCCACAATCTATCATTAGGAAAACCATGTGAGAAATCTTTAAGGAATTCTGATAAAGAAAGAGATCTAGGGGTGGTTCTAAATAGAAAACTATCACCTGAGGACCACATAAAGAACATTGTGTGAGGAGCCTATGCCATGCATTCCAACTTCAACAGCATGTTGTGGGGTGCCGATATTGTGTGCTAGGTTAGGCTAGGTTAGGCTAGGTAAAAAAGAAAGGAGCTAGGTTAGACTATGTATGTTTAAATCTCTGATTTAAACAGAGCCAGTGTTCAGTCAAATAACTGAATTTATCAAATCTTATCCTTGTATAATATACAAGCTGATGTGAGATCCCTGTCTACAGGTGGACTGGAACTTCTATCAACTAATCCATACATCAAACCTGTCCCTTACAGCCCACAATCTATCATTAGGAAAACCATGTGAGAAATCTTTAAGGAATTCTGATAAAGAAAGAGATCTAGGGGTGGTTCTAAATAGAAAACTATCACCTGAGGACCACATAAAGAACATTGTGTGAGGAGCCTATGCCATGCATTCCAACTTCAACAGCATGTTGTGGGGTGCCGATATTGTGTGCTAGGTTAGGCTAGGTAAAAAAGAAAGGAGCTAGGTTAGACTATGTATGTTTAAATCTCTGATTTAAACAGAGCCAGTGTTCAGTCAAATAACTGAATTTATCAAATCTTATCCTTGTATAATATACAAGCTGATGTGAGATCCCTGTCTACAGGTGGACTGGAACTTCTATCAACTAATCCATACATCAAACCTGTCCCTTACAGCCCACAATCTATCATTAGGAAAACCATGTGAGAAATCTTTAAGGAATTCTGATAAAGAAAGAGATCTAGGGGTGGTTCTAAATAGAAAACTATCACCTGAGGACCACATAAAGAACATTGTGTGAGGAGCCTATGCCATGCATTCCAACTTCAACAGCATGTTGTGGGGTGCCGATATTGTGTGCTAGGTTAGGCTAGGTTAGGCTAGGTAAAAAAGAAAGGAGCTAGGTTAGACTATGTATGTTTAAATCTCTGATTTAAACAGAGCCAGTGTTCAGTCAAATAACTGAATTTATCAAATCTTATCCTTGTATAATATACAAGCTGATGTGAGATCCCTGTCTACAGGTGGACTGGAACTTCTATCAACTAATCCATACATCAAACCTGTCCCTTACAGCCCACAATCTATCATTAGGAAAACCATGTGAGAAATCTTTAAGGAATTCTGATAAAGAAAGAGATCTAGGGGTGGTTCTAAATAGAAAACTATCACCTGAGGACCACATAAAGAACATTGTGTGAGGAGCCTATGCCATGCATTCCAACTTCAACAGCATGTTGTGGGGTGCCGATATTGTGTGCCATCACATGTAAACCAATCAAGCCCACAAATACGTCAACATGGACCAGCATTACACCGTCTAACATACTCTGTCAGATGTAACAACTAAATTTGTGAATTCAAGACCTAATCTATTGCATAACACAGTGTTAGTACGAGAAAAACATTACTTACATTCGAAGCCGTGTTTTAAAATGGCGGCGGTCTTGTACTGACGCTCCACACTGTGTGTTCGTTTGCGTATGATGAACGTGTGACAATTTACTACAACAATTATTTAATTATTCTTATTCTTTATTTTAATATTTTTAGGGTACATGAAATTTCAAACTTATTTGCACACAATAATATAATTGCATTGTCATAACCTTTATATATTACGGAAAATACGATGACATGAACGAAGTCAAAGTGAAGTTGAAGTCAAAGTCATTCGCCGAACGTATTAGTCATTTTTTTTCTCCCAAACGATAGGGGTAACAAATCCACAGAGAATATAAGTGTACAGTAAAGTCAATTTTATTCAGGAAAGTACATACATAGTTGATTTACAAACATAATGTTGGATTTATAGATGGAGCTAGTGCATACAATACCTAAAGCCACTATAGTAGGCCTATAGCATTTCAGGCAACCGGGCAGTATATATGGACCCCTTACTCAAATCTCTGAATATGTTAGATATTAAGTCCCTGCACATACTCTCATGTGTATTTTATATATATAAAACGCTGCACTGTAATGTCAATCCTGACCTTAAAAGCTTCCTAGAAGGTTGTAACAGATCCCATGAGCACCACACCAGAAACAAATACCTATTTTATATTCCAAGAGTACGACTTAGTCAAACTAGAAATGCTTTACAAATCAAGAGACCTCGAATGTGGAATGACCTTCCCAATTATGTTAAAAACTGTACCTCTCCCAACCAGTTTAAGATAAATAAAGATAAATTTATAAGTTAAGAAAAATTCCACAAATCAACAACCCTGTTACTGACCCTGTATTTACCCAAGTCTTTCCTAAATCTAAACTTATCCAATTTATACCCATTGTTTCGTGTTCTATCTTGTGTTGACAATTTTAATACCCTATTAATATCCCCTTTGTTATATCTATTCAGGAAATTGTGGTTGATCTCGAACCCATTGATAATGTGACGACTTATACAGAATTTTGTATCTATATCATCAAGATTGTAACCAGCTTAGCTAAATGTAGTGTGGGGTTCAGTCCCTAAGCCCATATATGTGCCTCTCTAACCATTTAGGTTACAGGGCAAAAACATAAAAACAAAGGTAACTGCAGAAGGCCTATTGGCCCATACCAGGCAGCTCCTATCTATAACAGATAAACACTAAGTACTACCTAATTAACTCAATGTAACCTACCAACCTAACCCCCAAAATGTCAATCCATATCTTTTATTTTAAACAATGCTGTTTTGTTGACCAAATTGTATTTTTACTCTTTTTCTGTCATGTTTCTCCCACCCCTGTTTTTTCCCTTTTTTCTTATTTTTTCTCAACATAATTCATACTTTAATTATGCGGATCAGGACATCACCTGATCAAACACATCAAACATCGTTTGACCACCATCAAACACACACATTTCGTGTGTGTTTGACGCTCACTGATATGTACCAGCGTTGTTTTATATATGGTGCTATTCTATCTTACGCTTTGTTGCTCTTTTTTACCTACGGGCTCATAGAACATTCTATTGCGAAAACATTGGCACAAAAATGAATGACGTACATACAATAATAATGTCAGGACAGTGATATAATTATAAACTTTCAAAGCACTGTATCGCCCATGTGTCGTCTTGTCACCAATACTGGGTAACAGTTCCGCCACTTCCCACACTCTTGCGGGTGGGCAGCGACCATTATTCTACGTTTATATTCATATCACCGTGTTGGGAATTTCATTGCGAGTACATTGATACCAAAATTAACGCTGTAGGACAAGTGTGGAAGTGATAACAATCCCAAGAGTAAAAACATTTTGTTGCTCTTGGGCACTCACGGCGAGTCATCTACGTAGGTATTTATTGGGTGCTGGTATTCATATAACTTTTGGTGACCGTTTTTGCTGATTTTCTTCTAGAGAATGTTATTGCGAACACGTTGGTACCAAAATGAAATACATAGCTCGAGAACTAAGGTCAGGAGAGTAAAAAGAGTATACACATTTTTGTTTTGACGCTTAATTAAGGTTATTGTGAGTACTCATCGCCTGCCTAGAAACTGGAACTAGTAATTCCATCTATCATACATATCATACAAGAGGAGCCACACATCTATGGATCATCCAATAAAATCAGCAGACTTCTAGATGTTACTACTGCTTGGCTTAGACTCGGTTACAAGTATCTCTGGGAATTCTCATTATCTGCTGATGTAGACCTGACCAAATGTAAACTGTGTCAACAAAATTATTCGCACACCCTCCGTCACTATGTGATGGAGTGCGAAAAGATACATGAATTTAGAGACAATTCTATAACCAATGTTCCAGCGATGTGTCAATATTTCATTCAAAATGATCTGCTACCAGAAATTTTAGCCAAATATCCCCAGTTTGCTAACTGTAGATAACAACTAAGTGATTGTAACCTATCCACCGCTGCCCACTGGATGGGGGACAGTGTGCAGGACAAACATATAAATTTTGATACTAGCTCTCCACATATGTCAGTTGCTTAATTTAGAACCTGTACTTGAGGTCGATCTCGAACCCATTGTTGATGTGATGACTTATATTGAATTTTGTAACTAGCTCATCAAGATTGTAACTTGCTTAGCTAAATGAATTGTGGGGTTCAGTCCCTGAGCCCATTATGTGCCTCTGTAACCCTTTCCACAACCGCCCACAAGATGGGTATGGGGTGCATAATGGGGTGGGGTGTCTTGGCCAAACGTGCCACATCAAAACCACAAGTTGACATTGAATGTGAATTAACAATGAGACAAGTAAGATTTATACTAATACATTTATACTAACTCTGTTGAGCGTTGACCATTTATACATCAAATCTGTTGATGTGAGCACTTTAGTTTAGTCTGCCGTTTAAAGAAAAAAAGAGCATATCAATGGTATATCACAGAAAACGAATTTATCATAAACTCATGTATTTGTCTTATCATATTGAACTGCATTCATATTTTTAATATATAACAATATGAATATACAAATTTCTGTAAATCCCCTACCTTGTTGGAATCTGTGGAAATGAATGAGCAAATGTGCTGGCTGAAGGCGCTGAAGGAAACCACATTGGTTTCATTTTGGATACAAATGTCCATGGAAATTCAAAATGGAAACTAATTATATAGTTGAACCTGCAGAGACGAGTTTAAGAATCTGTGTTGAGAGTGATGGACACAGCCTTCACAATTATACTTCAGAGAATGTAAACATCTAAGAGTCATTAGAAATATGTGTAGAATAATAAACCCTACATTGTTTGAGTTAGGGAAAACACCATTTGTGATATATAGATACTATAGCTGTTCCTAAAGATTCACCCTTTTTTGCACCAGCAAGATAACATATAAGATTTTAAGAGTTGACGAATGTTAATATTCTTGTTTGATAAACTGTGAACTTGAGACATAGTTAATAAGAACATATTAACACAACAAAATGTTTTCAGAATCCTTAACACCACTTTCCAACAACTTATATAATTTATATAAATTATTTTAGAGAATAATACATAAATTATATATTTAAACATGATATAGTGTTTAGTGGAATGTATAAGGAGTCAAATTGTGTTAAAAAGAGCAATTTTTAGAAAATTTGGAAAAATACTTTTTTCTGTTCAAATTATAACTAAATGGATTATAAAGGTTTCACTCAGCCAATATATATCATTCACAATTTATTAATGAATTTTACAAAAAAACACCATAAATTTTATATTTAAACATGTAAAAACTATTTGTTTTACATTTGGAAGAAAATAATTGTAGAAAAACAATTTATAATTAAACCTTTGTGTTTGGATTTTTTGAGTAAAAGTTTCTCAAAGGCTTTCCTGCACCATTCTCAATGCAAATCATTCCCACACCTATGGCAAGAGATAGGCGAACGTTTTGTAGATGATTTGTGTTTGCTGGGCTGCTTCTCCTTCAAACGGATCTGTGCTTCCCAGGGCTGTCGGGGTGGTGGTGTGTGAGACTCCCCCTCCCTCCCCCCGCCCTCTACTTCGTCACCTCTGGTAGTTTCCTCGTTCTCACGTGCCTCTTCTCCTGCGCCGGTTCTGTCGTCCCCGCTGGATACCTCACGTGTGCTGGAGTCTACCCTTCCGCCTGCTGTGTCTCTTCCTTCTCCGGTTCCGGTCTCCGTAAATGGAAGTGGCTTTTTGCCCCGCGTTGTTAAGGCTGCTGTTCTGCGTGATCGTGCTGCCCCGGCTTTGGGGCCGCCTGCCGTTGGTTCTTCTGGGGCACCGCTTGCTGGGGGTGACAGTTCCGACGATCAGCGGCCTCTTTTTAAGCGCCGTCGTTTGGCTTGGGCTGCGTCACCTCGCCGGACGTGGGCATGATGCTGTGGACGACGCTGTGTTGTCACCTGTGGCGCCTTTTGAGTTGGACGCTGTGCCTCCTGCTGGTGGCTCCCCTCAGTGAGCGGTAGCCCCTGGTGATCGAGACCTTGTAGTGGTGTTGTCGAAGGATGTGCGAGGGGGGGGGGCCTTTGCTCCTGTTCCGGTTGGTGGGGGCGCTGGGGCGCATGCGGACCCACCCTCCGCGGGGCTCGGTGTGGTGCCCGGCGTCGAACGGAGTGTGCGCCCTAGTAGGCGGGCCAGTGTGCGGCCTGCTGTGCAGCGCGAGGTGCTTCCAAGTGTGCAGCCCTGTGACCAGCTTCCTAGGGGGAAACCCATCCCTTTCGTCCTCCCGTCCGGCGAGGTGATCGACATCTAAGGCAACTCTGACTTTTGAGTGTGATGCCCTGGTGCCCATCTACCATCTGGGTTCCGCGGGCGCAGTGTTTTGTCTTGGGCGTGCCGAATTCGATGTCTCGGCTTACTGTGACTCCTGGATATCTGCTTCCTGAAGGTGACCAACTTGTTTGGGAAGCTTATTGCTTACGGTTTCCAACTCGGGAGTACCCGGAGAAGTATGAGTGATTGGTGTGGTTGATTTCTGTCTGTATTGTGCGTGATGTTTCCTCGGCGCCTGCGTGCACAGGTGGGTGTCCTTGTCTGTGTGTGTGGGCGGTGTGGGTGTTGTTCCTGACCCCTGCGTGGCCTGTTTTGTTGTGTTTGCAATTTGTTTTGTACTTTGCCTTTGGTATGGGTGTTTGTGTTGTGGTTGTGGGTGTTTGGTGTTATTTCTTTTGTGTCGTTGCACGCACCCCGTGTATTGTGTTGGGGTGGCGGGCGGGGTGGTTGTGTATGTCGCTTGTGTGCGTGTGTTTATTTTCTTGTCCTGGTGATTGCTTTATTATCTGTACAAAATTTATGTTATTTATGTTCTCGTATGTAGTTTTTTGAGTGTCATGTTACTTAGTTGTTGGTGCCCTTATTTGTGTCCGGTTCTGCTCCTTTGTGTGGGGGGTTGGACTGCCTGTGCTTGTGTTTTTTTTTCCCTTTTCTGCCTTAGGGGTGGTTGGCTTTTTGTACTTTTGGTATGGATTTGTTTTTGTTATTGTCCTTATGTCCTTTATGTGTCATTTATTTGTTGTGTATTTTATGCAGTTTCTTTGCTTGTGTCCCTTTGTGTGTATTTTATTTTCCTGTTTGCTATTTGCACGATTGTTTTGTGTTTCTTTCCTGGCTCCTGCGTGGGCCTCTTCCTTTGCTCTGTGCCAAATTTATTATTTATGCCTATTTTATGGTGTGTGGCGCATGCCTTTTGATTGTTATTGTGCTCCTCTGTATTTGTCTTTATGTTCATGTTTTGTTGAGGTTCTTTTTGCTTTTTATATGATGTATTTTGTCTATTTTCTGTGCTATGTGGTTTTGTGTTATTTTTTCTGTTATCTCCTTGTTATGTGATTTGTACTTTGGCTTTTTATATAAATAAAAAAAAATGTGTAATACGTAGGTACTTCCGAATACAGCATTGTTTTCGCAAACACGTCATTTTAACATAATGTGAAGAAAGCAGTTAACGTTGTAGCCGGTGGATTCATAGCTGTTTGTTCCTAATTTACAGCTGTGAAATAAACGTGTTGTCAATTTTCATGTTTTCAATACCAAAACCGAAAATACTAACGAAATATTTCAATAATTCAAACGCAGATCAATCGACACAGCTCAATTTTGCCACCAATTGCACTGAAAAATAATAAGAACAGTTAAAAACGAAAAGAAAAACAATTAAAAAGAAACAAATACTCTATACCCACGATATGAACGATATGGTAAACAACACAGCTCAATTCCATCGCAATGTCACAAAATAATTAAATCAAAATGAAAATAAATGTTGTGTTGATTTAGGGGCGACGACGATCTTGAAAATAAATCAAAATCTATGAAAATTCAATTTATCAATGTAATTGGAAACATTGAAATAGAATCGTAACATAATTTGAATAGCTTGTGTTGGTCTTACTTGCATCAGATGGTGCTATTTTTAAAAAAGGCATGTTTTACCTGTCACTGGTGTGGCATCTAAATAGCAGGTATATAAAAACACGCATGTATTCGCATGGAACGTTGTCAAAATATGAAAGCAATCGGTGAAGAACTTTCGAAAATTAAAGCATATGTTGATCCTACATCCAACAGATGGTGCTGTTTTTAATAAAAATGCATGTATTTTCTGTCACAGGTGAGGCATGTATATAGTAGGTGCATAGAAACGCTCGCCTATTCCAATGCAACGTTGTGCCAAAATTTGAAAGCAATCAGTAAAGAGGTTTAGAGGATTTCCCTCACATGAAAAACACAGTTTAAAAAAAAACATGTTTTTTCCCGTCACAGACATGATATCGATATAGTATGTATATAAAAACCCGCTCGGAAGCGAATGGAACATTGTGTGAAAATTTCAAAGCAATCGGTGAAGAACTTTTGGAGATTGGCAATTTTAAACAAACGAACATTTCCATTTTTATTTATACTAGCTGTACCCGGCCACGCGTTGCTGTGGCTCTGCAACGCATGTGCGTTGCAGAGCCCTAGCAATCTTTCCCTGTCCCCCAGTCCTTCCCATCATTGTGCCCTACCCCATTCCATAGTCCACCTAACTATTCCTCACACCTCCGCCCCCTCGTCCTCCCAATCATTCTCCTCTCCCCCACCCTCTCGTCCTCCCAACCATTCCCCCCTCCCCCGTCCCCTTGTTTTCCCCACCATCCCCCCACTCCACCGTCCCCTTGTCCTCCCAACCATTCCCCACTCCATTATCCCCTCGTCCTTTCCACCATTCTCCCACTCATCTCCCATCCCCTTGTCCTTCCTACCATTGCCCCCTCCCCTGTCCCCTCTTCCTCCCTCACCATTCCCCACTCCTCTGTCTTCTTGTGCTCCACATCATTATTTATTCCACCCTCCCCTCGTCCCCACCATCCCCAACTCCCCCGTCCCCTAGTCCTCCCCCCCCCGATTCCTACTCTGTCCCCTCCTTGTCCCCCACCATCCCCTACTCCCGTCCTCTCATCCTCCCCACCATTCCCCATTCCCTTGTCCGATGCATTCCCATATGATCTGGTATTCCCTTCAGAAAATTTGGAACAACAAATAATCTGATGTTCCCATCACTGAAAAATAAGAACAGTAAAAAAACCAAATGAAAAACAATGAAATAATTGAAAAATAAACTAAACTCATGAAATGAATTGTATGGTCAACAACACAGCTCAATTCTAAGGCAATGTCACACAAAATAATGAAATTAAAATGAAAATAAATCGAAATAGATGAAATTTCAATTTATCAATGCAATCAGAAACATTGAAATGGAATCGTATCATATTTAGTATCGTGGGTGTTGCTCCTACGTTGCTGTTTTTCAAACAAAGCATGGTTTTACCTCTCACAGGTGTGGCATCTATACTTATTCTCACGAAATGAAAGGTATTGTAAGCAACACAGCTCAATTCCAACGTAATGTCCAACAAAATAATTAAATAAAAATGTAAATAAATCTAAATCTATGAAAATTTAATTGATCAATGCAATCAGAAACAGTAAAATGGAATTATAACATATAGCATAGCATGTGTTGCTCTTGCGAGCAACAGATGGCGCTGTTTTAAAAAAAATGCTTATTTTTACCTGTCACATGGGTTTTATCTATAGATAAAACGGTTTATAAAAGCATGCGAGTATTCGAATGGAACGTTGTGTCAAAATTTCAAAGCAATCGGTGAAGAACTTTCGGAGATTAGCGATTTTGAACAAACATTTCCATTTATATTTATATAGATAGCATGTGTTTTCCTCTTACATGTAACAGATGGCGCTGTTTTCAAGAAATGCATAGTTTTACCTGTCACAGGTGTAGCAACTATATTTATACTTACGAAATGAAGGGTATGGTAAACAACTCAGCTCAATTCCAACACAATGTCACACAAAATTATTCAATAAAAAATAAAATAAATCCAAATCTATGAAAATAATATTTATCAATGCAATCGGAAACATTCATATGGAAATCGTGAAATATTTAGAATAGCGTGACTGTTGCTATTTTGTGCAACAGATGGCGCTGTTTTTCAAAAACGCATGTTTTTACCTACCACAGAGGTTGCATCTGTATAGTAGGTATATAAAAAGTCGCGCATATTCGAATGGAACGTTGTGTCAAAATTTCATAGCAATTGGAGAAGAACTTTAGGAGATTACAGCATGTGTTGCTCGTACATCCAACAGATGGCGTTGTTTTTCAAAAAAGCATGTTTTCTCCGGTCACAGTTAAGAAATGTATATAGTAGGTATATAGAAACACACGCATATTCGAATGCAACTTTCGTGTCAAAATTTCAAAGCAATAGGTAAAGAGGTTTCGAAGACTTCTCTTACACGAAAAACATATGAAAAATACAGTTTTTTAAAAAAAAGTATGTTTTTTTCCCTCACAGACGTGACATCAACATAATATGTATATAAAAATTTGCTCGGTTGCGAATGGAACATTGTGTGAAAATTTCAAAGCAATCCGTGTAGAACTTTATGAGATTAGCGATTTTGAACATTCGAACATTTCCATTTATATATATGTATATATATATATATATATATATATATATATATATATATATATATATATATATATATATATATATATATATATATATATATATATATATATATATATATATATATATATATATATATATATATATATATATGTCGTACCTAGTAGCCAGAACGCACTTCTCTGCCTACTATGCAAGGCCCGATTTGCCTAATAAGCCAAGTTTTCATTAATTAATTGTTTTTCGACTACCTAACCTACCTAACCTAACCTAACCTAACTTTTTCTGCTACCTAACCTAACCTAACCTATAAAGATAGGTTAGGTTAGGTTAGGTAAGGTTGGTTAGGTTTGGTCATATATCTACGTAAATTTTAACTCCAATAAAAAAAATTGACCTCATATATAATGAAATGGGTAGCTTTATCATTTCATAAGAAAAAAATTAGAGAAAATATATTAATTCAGGAAAACTTGGCTTATTAGGCAAATCGGGCCTTGCATAGTAGGCTGAGAAGTGCGTTCTGGCTATTAGGTACGACATATATATATATATATATATATATACGTCATACCTAGTAGCCAGAACGCACTTCTCAGCCTACTATGCAAGGCCAAATTTGCCTATTAAGCCAAGTTTTCATGAATTAATTATTTTTCGACTTCCTAACCTACCTAACCTAACCTAACCTAACTTTTTCGGCTACCTAACCTATAAAGATAGGTTAGGTTAGGTTAGGTTAGGTAGGGTTTGTTAGGTTCGGTCATATATCTACGTTAATTTTAACTCCAATAAAAAAAAATTGACCTCATACATAATGAAATGGGTAGCTTTATCATTTCTTAAGAAAAAATTAGAGAAAATATATTAATTCTGGAAAAATTGGCTTATTAGGCAAATCGGGCCTTGCATAGTAGGCAGAGATACTAGGTACGATATATATATATATATATATATATATATATATATATATATATATATATATATATATGTCGTACCTAGTAGCCAGAACTCACTTCTGAGCCTACTATGCAAGGCCCGATTTGCCTAATAAGCCAAGTTTTCATGAATTAATTGCTTTTCGACTACCTAACCTACCTAACCTAACCTAACCTAACTTTTTCGGCTACCTAACCTAACCTAACCTATAGAGATAGGTTAGGTTAGGTTAGGTAGGGTTGGTTAGGTTCGGTCATATATCTACGTTAATTTTAACTCCAATAAAAAAAAATTGACCTCTTACATAATGAAATGGCTTGCTTTATCATTTCATAAGAAAAAAATTAGAGAAAATATATTAATTCATGAAAACTTGGCTTATTAGGCAAATCGGGCCTTGCATTGTAGGCTGAAAAGTGAGTTCTGGCTACTAGGTACGACATATATATATATATATATATATATATATATATATATATATATATATATATATATATATATATATATATATATATATATATATTAGTATAGTCTTTCCTGTAGACATATATTATTAAATATGACCGAAAAAGTAAGATTAATAATTCTAACACGAATTTTCTCAATCTTTCGTACATTACGCTTCACTGTTGGAGGTAAATCAAATATCAATTCTCCAAAATTCATTTTTATTTCTAGTCTGACGCGACACGGGCGCGTTTCGTAAAACTTATTACATTTTCAAAGACTTTTAGTTCACAAATACACAACTGATTAGAACTTACGTATCTCCGATTTTATATCTACATTTGAGTGAGGTGGGAGGGGTGATGTGGCATTAACACAAGACAGAACAAGAGGGGATATTAATAGGGTATTAAAAGTACCCACACCCTCGTACAGACTGGGGAAGCAACTCAACGGCCTGCTGACTCCTTATGTCCCTTGCGCCTTCAGCCTGAAGTCCCCAAAAGAATTTGTTGACTTACTGCGGTGCACACGGGCCACAGGGATAAGAGCCTCGTTGGACGTAGAATCACTGTTCACCAACGTACCTGTGGACGAGACAATCGGGATGATAGCCGACAGAGTGTATCGTGATCCAGCCTGTACTCCTCTTGACATACCAAAGAATATTCTAAGGAAACTACTCCAAGCTTGTACTAAAGAGGCACCCTTCTTGAGCCCGGATGGGCACATGTATAAGCAAGTAGATGGGGTCGCCATGGGTTCTCCCCTAAGTGTCCTGTTTGCAAACTTCTACATGGGTACCATCGAGCAAAAAGTCTTAGTCGACATGAACTTGAAACCGGCCATATACTGCAGGTATGTTGACGACATTTTTACACAGGTACCTGATGTCAGACATCTGCAGGAGCTGAAGGAAGCGTTTGAGCAGAGTTCCGTGCTGCGTTTCACTTTTGAGATGGAAAAGGATGGGAAGCTGCCCTTTCTAGATGTAACAGTCATGGAAAAGAGCGAAGGTTTCCACACTGCAGTCTACCCTAAGGAAACGAACATAGGAATGTGCCTCAATGCCAACAGTGACTGCCCAGACAGGTACAAGAGGAGTGTCGTTAATGCTTATGTCGACCGTGCTCTCAGCCACAGCTCAGGATGGAAGCAAGTCGATGAAGAACTCTGTAGGGTAAGGCAGGTCCTAGTCAACAACGGCTTCTCCAATGGTTTCGTTGAAGACATCATAAGAAGGAAAGTGAAACGCAATACAACCTTTGAAGAGACAACTAACACAACACCTGTTCCCCCTATTAGACTATTTTACAGGAACTTCTTTTCCACAGCTCATAAAACGGAGGAAAGGGTCCTGAAAGATATTGTTAATAGAAACGTTATCCTTGCAGACAAAAATCAGAAGATACAATTGACGATTTACTATAAAACCAAGAAAACGGCCAACCTACTCATGAGAAACTCTCCAGACACAAAGCAGAACGCTTTAAAAGAGATTAATGTCGTCTATGCCTTCAAATGCCCACTTGGGGACTGTAAGCCTCAAAGAATTAAGTATATAGGCAAGACAACAACATCTCTTACCAGGCGATTAACGATGCATAAGCAACAAGGCTCCATTAAGGAACATATAATCTCTTCCAATAACCAGACCATCACCAGAGAAGTCTTAACAAAAAACACGAAAATCATCGATAGATACAGCGATAGCAGGCGGCTTGATATCTACGAGGCACTACACATTAACACTTTCGCGCTATCGGCGTTCAGAAAAAAATCATACCCTATGTGCTTTCGGCGGTTCGCGCGCCTACGCGGTAAGACCGAAAAAGTGTACACTCTTTTGGCTGTTCTGACAATAATTGAGGGTGCACATATTTAAATTTGGTATCACTGTGTTCGCAATAAAATTGTCTATAAGAACATACCTATAAAATGCCGCCAAAGCATAAGGAAGTCGACACCAGCAATCAACAGCCAATTAATGCACAACTATATTCTACACACTTCAAGACTCCGCACCAATATAGAAGCATCAAGAAATATGGGCCAATAGACCCTTTGCAGTTACTTCCATTCTTCCCTTTAACTAACAAAATATTATACCCATTGTTTCGTGTTCGGTCTTGTGTTTCAGGTTTGTTTTTACCTCATCCAAAACTGTTGTAACATATCACCTCACCCAAATGCAGGTATAAAATCAAAGCTGTTTAAACTCTGCTTAGTGTTTGCAAGTTATAGTTGTGTGTGTGTAAACTAAAGTCTTTTAAAATGTAATAAGTTATTATGAAACACGTTCAAGTGTCGCGTCAGACTAGAAATAAAAATGAATTTTTCAGAATTGATTTTTCAGTAACCATGAACAGTGAAGAAAAATATAAGAAACATTGAGAAAATTCGTGTTAGAATTAATAATGTACTTTTTCTTTTACTTTTTACTTTTTCGGTCATATTTAATAATATATGTCTACAGGAAAGACTGCTACCAAAATATACTAACATTGTATATATATATATAGGTATATATATATATATATATATATATATATATATATATATATATATATATATATATATATATATATATATATATATATATATATTGTGACGGTAACGCGTTGGTGTTCGGCTGTTCAAAGCTAGGGGTATGGCCTCGTCACATAGAATTAAAAAAAAATAGAAAATCTGGAACTTCGTCTGTGGTAAGGTAAGGAGAAGACACACAAAACACAAGTAAACTTTAACAATGAAATTTTAATTACGTTAAATAAACAAAACATGAATAAAATGGACATACAAATTCGTATAATAAAATCAATCAATCAAAATAATAAGAATAATTAAATGACAAAGTGAAAAGTTACGTTAAGACAAGTGAGCAATAACAAGAAGTGCAAATAACGTAAATATTGGTGCAGGAATATTGGCTTTAAGCTATCACCTCTCTTAGTACACGTAAGCCAAAGCTTTAGTCTACCAGGAAGAAGTGTTAACCGTATGAAAGCACTAAATATTCTGCGGACTGAGGTCGTGGCGGCCCCAGACATCAAGTAGTATGGTGGGTGAGTGCAGTAGCAGCTGGACCGGCGGCCAATCAGCGAGGAGCCGGCAACAAGACAAGTAGTTTGGCGGTTTGAGTTGAAGCAGGTGTTCTTGGCTGCATACGTTTTGCGCTCAGGCAAACCTTGGAGATGTTGTTGTCGTTGTTGGACATTTCTTCCATAGTAGTTTTATATATTTGTAGTGACGTATTTTTGGAGGGAAGAGCAGGCTCAATCTCTTGAAGGAGATTATCGTCACAATATATATATATATATATATATATATATATATATTAGTATATTTTGGTAGCAGTCTTTCCTGTAGACATATATTATTAAATATGACCGAAAAAGTAAGATTAATAATTCTAACACGAATTTTCTCAATCTTTCGTACATTACGCTTCACTGTTGGAGGTAAATCAAAGATCACTTCTCCAACATTCATTTTTATTTCTAGTCTGACGCGACACGGGCGCGTTTCGTAAAACTTATTACATTTTCAAAGACTTCACAAATACACAACTGATTAGAACTTACGTCTCTCTGATATTATATCTACATTTGAGTGAGGTGGGAAGGGTGATGTGGCATTAACACAAGACAGAACAGGAGGGGATATTAATAGGGTATTAAAAGTATCAACACAAGACAGAACAGAAACAATGGGTATTGAATAGAAGTGTTTGTAGAAAGCCTATTGGTCCATATTTCTTGATGCTTCTATATTGGAGCGGAGTCTTGAGGTGGGTAGAATATAGTTGTGCAATAATTGGCTGTTGATTGCTGGTGTTGACTTCTTGATGTGTAGTGCCTCGCAAACGTCAAGCCGCCTGCTATCGCTGTATCTATCGATGATTTCTGTGTTGTTTACTAGGATTTCTCTGGCGATGGTTTGGTTATGGGAAGAGATTATATGTTCCTTAATGGAGCCCTGTTGCTTATGCATCGTTAAACGCCTAGAAAGAGATGTTGTTGTCTTGCCTATATACTGGGTTTTTTGGAGCTTACAGTCCCCAAGTGGGCATCTTTTCCACAGCTCATAAAACGGAGGAAAGGGTCCTGAAAGATATTGTTAATAGAAACGTTATCCCTACAGACAAAAATCAGAGGATACAACTGAAGATTTACTATAAAACCAGAAAAACGGCCAGCCTACTCATGAGAAACTCTCCAGACACAAAACAGAACGCTTTAAAAGAGACTAACGTCGTCTATGCCTTCAAATGCCCACTTGGGGACTGTAAGCTCCAAAAAACCCAGTATATAGGCAAGACAACAACATCTCTTTCTAGGCGTTTAACGATGCATAAGCAACAGGGCTCCATTAAGGAACATATAATCTCTTCCCATAACCAAACCATCGCCAGAGAAATCCTAGTAAACAACACAGAAATCATCGATAGATACAGCGATAGCAGGCGGCTTGACGTTTGCGAGGCACTACACATCAAGAAGTCAACACCAGCAATCAACAGCCAATTATTGCACAACTATATTCTACCCACCTCAAGACTCCGCTCCAATATAGAAGCATCAAGAAATATGGACCAATAGGCTTTCTACAAACACTTCTATTCAATACCCATTGTTTCTGTTCTGTCTTGTGTTGATACTTTTAATACCCTATTAATATCCCCTCCTGTTCTGTCTTGTGTTAATGCCACATCACCCTTCCCACCTCACTCAAATGTAGATATAATATCAGAGAGACGTAAGTTCTAATCAGTTGTGTATTTGTGAAGTCTTTGAAAATGTAATAAGTTTTACGAAACGCGCCCGTGTCGCGTCAGACTAGAAATAAAAATGAATGTTGGAGAAGTGATTTTTGATTTACCTCCAACAGTGAAGCGTAATGTACGAAAGATTGAGAAAATTCGTGTTAGAATTATTAATCTTACTTTTTCGGTCATATTTAATAATATATATATATATATATATATATATATATATATATATATATATATATATATATATATATATATATGTCGTACCTAGTAGCCAGAACGCACTTCTCAGCCTACTATGCAAGGCCCGATTTGCCTAATAAGCCAAGTTTTCCTGAATTATTATACTTTCTCTAATTTTTTTCTTATGAAATGATAAAACTACTCATTTCATTATGTATGAGGTCAATTTTGTTTTATTGGAATTAAAATTAACGTAGATATATGACCGAACCTAACCAACCCTACCTAACCTAACCTAACCTAACTTTACAGGTTAGGTTAGGTTAGGTAGCAGGAAATGTTAGGTTAGGTTAGGTTAGGTAGGTTAGGTAGTCGAAAAATCATTAATTCATGAAAACTTGGCGTATTAGGCAAATCGGGCCTTGCATAGTAGGCTGAGAAGTGCGTTCTGGCTACTAGGTACGACATATATATATATATATATATATATATATATATATATATATATATGTGTCGTACCTAGTAGCCAGAACGCACTTCTCAGCCTACTATGCAAGGCCCGATTTGCCTAATAAGCCAAGTTTTCATGAATTAATTTTTTTTTGACTACCTAACCTACCTAACCTAACTTTTTCGGCTACCTAACCTAGCCTAACCTATAAAGATAGGTTAGGTTAGGTTAGGTAGGGTTGGTTAGGTTCGGTCATGTATCTACATTAATTCTAACTCCAATAAAAAAAATTGACCTCATACATAATGATATGGGTAGCTTTATCATTTCATAAGAAAAAATTTGAGAAAATATATTAATTCAGGAAAACTTGGAAAACTAGAGCGGCCGGAAGGTCATATGCTGAGACTGCTCAAGACATGGAGCGTAGGTTCCTACGATGGCTGAGGGCCGAAGAGGTAGAGACAATGGAGGAGCTGAAACAGTTGATTGTGATGGAAAGATTCATGACGATGCTCCATCCAGAACTCATGGTCAGAATAAAGGAGGCAGGTATTAAGGAGCTTAAGGCTGCTGCAGACAGAGACGACATGCTGGAAGAGGCACTACATCTCAGGAAGGAGGGACCGCCCAGGCACTCGCCTTACCCAAGGTTTGGGGGAACTTCAAGAGTTCAGGAGGAGGCAGGACGGGTGGGGACTCTCCCAAGAGTAGTTTACCCAGCAAGGTAAACAGGTCCAAGAGTTCAGGGGAACCGGTGAAGAGACCCCAAGGAGGAAACACCAGGACTGGTGCTGGAGCGAGGAACGCTGCCAGGGAGACGATGACCGGGGGCACGAGGAGGACCCAGGGGACAGCCGTTTCCGGGAGCGTTGTCCAAGTGATAGATGGAGAGTCACCTCCCAGGAGAGGCAGGTGTTTTAGTTGTGGCGGACGCAGACACTTTGTATGTGAGTGTGGTCACTTCAGGCAACACGAAAATGTGGCACTGGTCAGAATGGACGACCAAGGAGCCAAGAATGTTTTGAGCGGATCTCCACTAGAAAGGGAAGAAAAGATTCATCCTTTTATTTGTGAAGGTACTGTTGGAAATTTCCAACACTAATAAACTACTATTGAATTATAATACATCATCATCATTATATACTAACTACAGTAGTTACTAATTTCACTCACGGTAGTGTCAACATAAATTAACCATTTCATCTGCTTATTGTTATAGTCTGTGGGTTGGTGGTGTTGTTGTCGTCGTGTTCCTCCTTTACGGACAACCCAACCCACAACTCGGTAGAGTGCTTATACCTCACTAGGAGATCACCCTTGGCGTTTCTGGCTCTTGGAGAGGGGCTCAGCGTCACACATTTAGGGGATGCGGCTCCAACACTTAGCCTCGTTGTCACGTGCACACACCCACTCGAGCCGCTGTGACTCCCCACTCTCTCCTTAGGTGATATGATCTCCTCAATCCCCTTTTGACTTATTAGTATTACCTTCTACCCTGTCCACAGCAGTGGTTCTTGGTTCTTTCTCTCTCTCTCTCTCTCTTCTTCTGTACTATTTCATGGGAAGCCTCACTAGGACAAGGGCAAACACCAGCAAATTGGAATACATTTACTGGACAAAGCACATACACAATACGTACACACATATAATAATAATGAATCCTATACTCTATACTATTACAATCAGGTTGCTCTCCAACACCATCAGAACTCTATCATCAGCTTATCAAGTGGTATCCTATCTCCTGGTTCACCACCTGATACTATCAACCTCCTCAAGTTGATCAAGTCTACATACACTGTTGCACTATCAGCAAGAGAATATATATATGTATCTATAAATGTGTACAAAGAAAATCAGCATTTGAATGCAATAACATATATCAGTATAAATGTTCCTTGATACACAACAATGATCAATCGATTACTCTATCAGTCCTAGAACACATACATTTGTAGGTAATCCAGCCTACGACCGTAACTCTAAACTTCAGAATAAAACACTCCTTGACATAAGAATGCCAACAATCACTCACCTCTCACTGCGTCTTGCACGCTAATGACAACCAAACACTATCAACTCCCTACAAGTAATCCACCAGAACTTCCCTTCCACCTCTGGAAGTTCACTACCCTGATCTCTTCAGGTTCTTCCGGGCTTAACTACAAGGATCCTCTGCAGCTCCTCCAGGCTGCTATCATGAAGTTTCCTTGAGCAACTACGGTGCTTCACCCTTCTGCTAGGGTCCTCCACAGCTCTCTTGGACGCTACACCATGAAGTTTCCTCGAGCAACTATGGTGCTTCACCACCTCTACAGAAGCCCGTGACACTCCTCTTCACTGCTTCTCCTCACAGCTCGAGGCCCTCGCCTCCACTACCTTGGAGTCTCATCAACTACTTCATCTGTGCTGGCTTCGAAGTTCTCAGCAACTTCTTCCCCAAAGACAAACCTGCAACCCATCGGCACTCCAATAAAAATGCTTCCCCTTTAACACATAAACAAAAATAATCACACAATATGTTTGCCTCAAACCTCTATCTGTCCTCTACATACAGTGAGAGTGGACTCCCCCGTTTTGGACGGGTCCATACTCCACCTCGACCGGTGGGCCTCACTCACTCCGGGAGGGGCCTTCGCCGTCGGGAGCTCTCAGTCACCTGCCAGCGCTCAGAGGGGACGGACGTCGCTCCGTGTTCCTCCCTCTCCACTCTCTTATTTTAGGCTTTCTGCCTTATCAAAACATGTCTAACTTATAAATAAACATTGCTACTGTCGCTGGGCACACGACCAACTACAAGCAATCACTATGAACTGGCTTATATCGTGCTTACCACAGATTGTCTAGTCGAGGGCGCTCCTCCCTCTGACAGAGCTTGGTCAGGGCGCTTCCACGCAGCCCACAAAAATGTCTCTGGGCGGTTTAATACTCTTCGTCGACCAGGACCTGAGACCACAACGTCCCCAGCTCAATTCCACAGCTGGTACGTCTGCACACTTCTCTTCTCTTCAAGATATATCACTAGGGATTCCCTTCTGACGGGAGCTCAACGGAGCGCGGCTTTCCCCCTGCGATATCTGGCCTCAAGTGAGGTCAAAGCCCTCCAGAAGCGAGCCTCACGCCTGCAGCAAAATGTCCACATCTCCTAGCCAGTCATTTATCTGTTTTCTTCTTCAGTGCCCATAATCTTAAATTGTTATTTATATCCAAGCAACTATTTTACATATGTGTTATCCCCTCAATATTTGCTAGACCTTCTAATCAGGTCAGGCTTGCTGAATAACTCTCAAAGGGGGAAACTCGTTTCTCCTGTAGGCTGAAATCATAACAGTATTAATGCTAGAATTCTCATGAAATCGAGTAGCAACATTGCGTCAGATAATGTCCAGTTGGACACATTTATTACCAATGTGTTAGAGAATTGAATGTGGTTCTCTAACATTATCAGTATTCCGTGTAATAATTACCTACGGATAATATAACTCCCGATAATCAAAAACCGAGAGTTATTAACTAAAATTGTTATCAAGTAGTAGTTTTATCTGTTACGTGCGAATGCCATGGAGAAAATAAATTCTTCTCCATTTCTCGTTTGACACCATAAAACGAGAATATGATAATATTTAAGTCCCTATAATTGCAACCCAGTTCTCATTAACGTATTACATCCATAATTGCGCGGAAAAGAATTATTCATGATTGATAATTTCTGTGGTGAATGCGAGAGACGGGTTGAGGGAGGCGGCGACGCCATTGTGTGAGAGAAGGCATTCCTGGCGTGAAGAGTGGCAAGACATGTGGTAGTGACTGGGGAATTTATCGGCAAGAATTACGCTGATACTCGGTCAACAGGTAATAATTACTTAACCACGTGTTCTATAGTGCCCAGCGAGTTAATAACGCGTCAACAATTGAAGCCAAGACCCGTAATTACACGTACACAGCAGTGGACGTCAGGGACTGGCTGATGCGGTTCCGGCAGACCTCAGTATTCAGTACGCTCACGATAAGTATATGTTTCTCGTTTGATGCATCATCCTAGATTATATATTTGTGAGTAGTTTCTCGTCATATGGCGAGGATACCCAATATACAACGTTAGTAAAAGTTTGACAATTTCCTCCGTTTTCATGAATATTGAAAATAAAACGTAGCCTATTCAAATGCTACTTAAATTTCTCTGATTTAAGCGTGTATGCGAGGAGTCATCAAGTTATTTCTCATCATTCGTGATATTCACCTCGAGTTCTTTCTTTGTGGAGATCCTGTGACCACGATAACGAATGACGAAATGATGTTACAGAAATCGTCTTAAAGCTAAGACATTTTTTGTACAAATTTATTTAATACGATTTTGATTCTTATATAATTCCTGTAGAATCTCTGCACTGAATAGATTATTACCAGAAATGATGATTGGTAATTAATGTGTTTGCTCTGACTGTTGCTCAGTATTTCATGATCTTTAATATTCACAATTTGAGTTCTCATATTTGAATCTATAGTAGTTTAGATTTATAATATCATTTACTCAGCAATGAACTGGTGGCGAACCACACTGGTTCCTAGATGTATATGAATTTCTAGAAATAAGCCCTCAATGTAGGTTTTTGAGGCTCTGACTTTAATTAATTAATAATACAGTCCATTCTTTATTTCAAGTGATTATCCTTTTAATAATTATCCATAGACACTGGTTCTCTAGTGTTATTTTAATGATCACTTTTATTAGTTTTCCCTCTTTTCTCAAAAGTGAGTGGTCCTTCGATTTATTAAATCAAATGAGTAAATAATTAATATATAGGTCAACCCCCAGATATCCCACATTATGGTCCTTATCGAACCGGATACAATCCAATTAATATTATTTAATCACTAAAACCAATTATGTGTTAACCATTATTGGGCTATACAAATATTTCAATTTACGGCTGTCAGTAGACTGTCCATTATAGCCTAAATTCAATCCATAATTACTGATTCAGTCAAGTCAGTGGATTTATTAACATTTTAGGATCCAGTATACTAATACAAATTACTGATCCCATACTAATTAATCATTACTAACCCTGATAACATTATATTCCACAATTAGGAAGTACATTCAGGTGTTAAATATTATTTACGGCAGTAGAATACTTGCCAAACACAATTAATTCTCTTGTGTTCATTTAATTTCTTATACACATAATTTCTACCAGTGTATATATTATATAAAATTACAAAATCCAAAAACATAGCACTATTTACACATTATTGCACCACATTTATTGTAGTTATTATGCCAACCCAACAGAGGTAGGATATTTCAGACTGACAAGGTACTAAGATTTGTACAAATTCAGTCTACACCATTAGCTGCATTAATAGGTAGGATTATTACCTAACTAGTACTGTTAGACAGTGCTGGTGCATTATTAATTTATGTAGTGCTGACCCGAATGGGTGGGATTAACCATTTATTGTGTAATTATATTTTATCACATATTTCTCTGTACATCTTTGAGTGGTACTGTAAGTTCACTACCCATCCAAGGCTGATTTTGAAAAGCTAAGCTAAGGAACACCTGTAGTGATACCAAGGCACCACTCAAATCTTAGTTGCTTTTTATTAGGTAGGTAGCTAACCTCTAAATGAGGTAAATTACAATCAGCCTCAAGAAAATATCAGGCTGTCAATAATTATACCTGCTCTACATAAAGGAGCAAGTTCCATAGCTATCCAAGTAGCTATACAAGCCCTATCAGGCTCAAACTTACAGCCAGAATGGCTACTCCAGAAAAAACTGGAAGAATCTTGAGAGGTCTTCAAGATCACCTGTCAAGACTACTTGTCAAATGTGACAACTGTTTAGGAACTAACTCAGTTGACGTCTTCAGGCTAATAAGTTCCACAAAGGTGGCTAGCCAAAAATATGACTATGTAAAGGTTATAATCGAGTCTTATAGGAACATACTCCTTGGCAGTAATACTGACCAAGACGAATTGCGTCTGATAGAATCTGATCTTGCCGACTATGAAGATATCATTCAAGACAAGTTTGATCAATATAACAAAGTGCTTGCGACACAAAATGTTCCTGAGTGGATAGAACATTTTTTTTAGTAGACCTACACCCGAGCAAGCACCCAGCTCAGATGAAATACATGAGCTACATCAAAATGAGGAGAATCCTCTAATCAATACTGATCACTACACAGGATCAACAACTGAAGTTCAACCTTCATTTTCTACCATCTCATCCAATACAACTTCATGTAATAATTTATTTACAGAGTCTGATCAATTTTCAGACAGCTCTTCTCAATATTCCCTGGATTCTATAAATTCAATGCATGAGGCTACTGAATTAACTAGCTCCTCACAGGAACCCAGAGAAACAAGTGAAGTTGCAGATGAAACTCATAGTGAAGCTGCAATAATCAGTGAATCTGATCAAGAAAATGATAAAGCTAAAGCTGCAGCAGCAGCCGAAGCTGTAATTAAAGCTGAGGCTAAGCAAGAAGCCTTAAGCAACTCAAGTAATGGTCATAATTACTCACACCAGCCTTCTAGAGTAAGTGCTAACAATGAGAAGACTGTTATAAACCTTGTGCACCAATTACTAGATTTATCTCCACCAGAACAATCAGTTGACTCTTTACAAGCCTTTAGTTTTCAGCTTGAGTCACTGTTAAATTCCTTCAGTAAAGAGGTGGATCACTCAACTGCTGAGTGGATGACTAAAATTATCATCCAGAGTAAATTGTCTGGTGACACACCCAATAAATTTTATGTATACCAGAATGGTAATGCCCTGTCAATGCAGGATATATTTACAGGTTTGCGCAATATAAGCAATCATTCAGCAAACCAGGCACTTAATGCCTCTTCTGAATGCACCGAAACTGTACCCACATCAGTTTCCTTACCTGGAACTCCTAAAGTGACACTGTCGCTAGATAATAAGGATACTAATAATCGATGTAATAACAATAAGTCAAACACTGATTCCTCAGTAAGGCCCAAGAGCCCCACCGGTGCTCCTAAGAGACCTAATAGTCCAAAGAGCACTCCCAAGAGCCCAGTAATTGCTCCCCAGGGTACACCAAGTACTCACAAGAGAATCAATGACAAGCAAATGCAAGCAACAAAACCATCACAACCTGCAGGTACAGTTTTACCTAAACCGGTAACCCCTAAACGAGCTGTAGGATGGGGAATATGCTTGTTTTGCAATCAAAAACATTCTCTGTACAAATGTACTAATTACCCCAATAGAGGCACAAGAGTCAGACGACTCAAACAGTTACACAAATGTACTAGGTGTCTCAAATCACATAATGTTAATAGCTGTGGGTTTTTTTGGAGCTTACAGTCCCCAAGTGGGCATCTTTTCCACAGCTCATAAAACGGAGGAAAGGGTCCTGAAAGATATTGTTAATAGAAACGTTATCCCTACAGACAAAAATCAGAGGATACAACTGAAGATTTACTATAAAACCAGAAAAACGGCCAGCCTACTCATGAGAAACTCTCCAGACACAAAACAGAACGCTTTAAAAGAGACTAACGTCGTCTATGCCTTCAAATGCCCACTTGGGGACTGTAAGCTCCAAAAAACCCAGTATATAGGCAAGACAACAACATCTCTTTCTAGGCGTTTAACGATGCATAAGCAACAGGGCTCCATTAAGGAACATATAATCTCTTCCCATAACCAAACCATCGCCAGAGAAATCCTAGTAAACAACACAGAAATCATCGATAGATACAGCGATAGCAGGCGGCTTGACGTTTGCGAGGCACTACACATCAAGAAGTCAACACCAGCAATCAACAGCCAATTATTGCACAACTATATTCTACCCACCTCAAGACTCCGCTCCAATATAGAAGCATCAAGAAATATGGACCAATAGGCTTTCTACAAACACTTCTATTCAATACCCATTGTTTCTGTTCTGTCTTGTGTTGATACTTTTAATACCCTATTAATATCCCCTCCTGTTCTGTCTTGTGTTAATGCCACATCACCCTTCCCACCTCACTCAAATGTAGATATAATATCAGAGAGACGTAAGTTCTAATCAGTTGTGTATTTGTGAAGTCTTTGAAAATGTAATAAGTTTTACGAAACGCGCCCGTGTCGCGTCAGACTAGAAATAAAAATGAATGTTGGAGAAGTGATTTTTGATTTACCTCCAACAGTGAAGCGTAATGTACGAAAGATTGAGAAAATTCGTGTTAGAATTATTAATCTTACTTTTTCGGTCATATTTAATAATATATATATATATATATATATATATATATATATATATATATATATATATGTCGTACCTAGTAGCCAGAACGCACTTCTCAGCCTACTATGCAAGGCCCGATTTGCCTAATAAGCCAAGTTTTCCTGAATTATTATACTTTCTCTAATTTTTTTCTTATGAAATGATAAAACTACTCATTTCATTATGTATGAGGTCAATTTTGTTTTATTGGAATTAAAATTAACGTAGATATATGACCGAACCTAACCAACCCTACCTAACCTAACCTAACCTAACTTTACAGGTTAGGTTAGGTTAGGTAGCAGGAAATGTTAGGTTAGGTTAGGTTAGGTAGGTTAGGTAGTCGAAAAATCATTAATTCATGAAAACTTGGCGTATTAGGCAAATCGGGCCTTGCATAGTAGGCTGAGAAGTGCGTTCTGGCTACTAGGTACGACATATATATATATATATATATATATATGTGTCGTACCTAGTAGCCAGAACGCACTTCTCAGCCTACTATGCAAGGCCCGATTTGCCTAATAAGCCAAGTTTTCATGAATTAATTTTTTTTTGACTACCTAACCTACCTAACCTAACTTTTTCGGCTACCTAACCTAGCCTAACCTATAAAGATAGGTTAGGTTAGGTTAGGTAGGGTTGGTTAGGTTCGGTCATGTATCTACATTAATTCTAACTCCAATAAAAAAAATTGACCTCATACATAATGATATGGGTAGCTTTATCATTTCATAAGAAAAAATTTGAGAAAATATATTAATTCAGGAAAACTTGGAAAACTAGAGCGGCCGGAAGGTCATATGCTGAGACTGCTCAAGACATGGAGCGTAGGTTCCTACGATGGCTGAGGGCCGAAGAGGTAGAGACAATGGAGGAGCTGAAACAGTTGATTGTGATGGAAAGATTCATGACGATGCTCCATCCAGAACTCATGGTCAGAATAAAGGAGGCAGGTATTAAGGAGCTTAAGGCTGCTGCAGACAGAGACGACATGCTGGAAGAGGCACTACATCTCAGGAAGGAGGGACCGCCCAGGCACTCGCCTTACCCAAGGTTTGGGGGAACTTCAAGAGTTCAGGAGGAGGCAGGACGGGTGGGGACTCTCCCAAGAGTAGTTTACCCAGCAAGGTAAACAGGTCCAAGAGTTCAGGGGAACCGGTGAAGAGACCCCAAGGAGGAAACACCAGGACTGGTGCTGGAGCGAGGAACGCTGCCAGGGAGACGATGACCGGGGGCACGAGGAGGACCCAGGGGACAGCCGTTTCCGGGAGCGTTGTCCAAGTGATAGATGGAGAGTCACCTCCCAGGAGAGGCAGGTGTTTTAGTTGTGGCGGACGCAGACACTTTGTATGTGAGTGTGGTCACTTCAGGCAACACGAAAATGTGGCACTGGTCAGAATGGACGACCAAGGAGCCAAGAATGTTTTGAGCGGATCTCCACTAGAAAGGGAAGAAAAGATTCATCCTTTTATTTGTGAAGGTACTGTTGGAAATTTCCAACACTAATAAACTACTATTGAATTATAATACATCATCATCATTATATACTAACTACAGTAGTTACTAATTTCACTCACGGTAGTGTCAACATAAATTAACCATTTCATCTGCTTATTGTTATAGTCTGTGGGTTGGTGGTGTTGTTGTCGTCGTGTTCCTCCTTTACGGACAACCCAACCCACAACTCGGTAGAGTGCTTATACCTCACTAGGAGATCACCCTTGGCGTTTCTGGCTCTTGGAGAGGGGCTCAGCGTCACACATTTAGGGGATGCCGCTCCAACACTTAGCCTCGTTGTCACGTGCACACACCCACTCGAGCCGCTGTGACTCCCCACTCTCTCCTTAGGTGATATGATCTCCTCAATCCCCTTTTGACTTATTAGTATTACCTTCTACCCTGTCCACAGCAGTGGTTCTTGGTTCTTTCTCTCTCTCTCTCTCTCTTCTTCTGTACTATTTCATGGGAAGCCTCACTAGGACAAGGGCAAACACCAGCAAATTGGAATACATTTACTGGACAAAGCACATACACAATACGTACACACATATAATAATAATGAATCCTATACTCTATACTATTACAATCAGGTTGCTCTCCAACACCATCAGAACTCTATCATCAGCTTATCAAGTGGTATCCTATCTCCTGGTTCACCACCTGATACTATCAACCTCCTCAAGTTGATCAAGTCTACATACACTGTTGCACTATCAGCAAGAGAATATATATATGTATCTATAAATGTGTACAAAGAAAATCAGCATTTGAATGCAATAACATATATCAGTATAAATGTTCCTTGATACACAACAATGATCAATCGATTACTCTATCAGTCCTAGAACACATACATTTGTAGGTAATCCAGCCTACGACCGTAACTCTAAACTTCAGAATAAAACACTCCTTGACATAAGAATGCCAACAATCACTCACCTCTCACTGCGTCTTGCACGCTAATGACAACCAAACACTATCAACTCCCTACAAGTAATCCACCAGAACTTCCCTTCCACCTCTGGAAGTTCACTACCCTGATCTCTTCAGGTTCTTCCGGGCTTAACTACAAGGATCCTCTGCAGCTCCTCCAGGCTGCTATCATGAAGTTTCCTTGAGCAACTACGGTGCTTCACCCTTCTGCTAGGGTCCTCCACAGCTCTCTTGGACGCTACACCATGAAGTTTCCTCGAGCAACTATGGTGCTTCACCACCTCTACAGAAGCCCGTGACACTCCTCTTCACTGCTTCTCCTCACAGCTCGAGGCCCTCGCCTCCACTACCTTGGAGTCTCATCAACTACTTCATCTGTGCTGGCTTCGAAGTTCTCAGCAACTTCTTCCCCAAAGACAAACCTGCAACCCATCGGCACTCCAATAAAAATGCTTCCCCTTTAACACATAAACAAAAATAATCACACAATATGTTTGCCTCAAACCTCTATCTGTCCTCTACATACAGTGAGAGTGGACTCCCCCGTTTTGGACGGGTCCATACTCCACCTCGACCGGTGGGCCTCACTCACTCCGGGAGGGGCCTTCGCCGTCGGGAGCTCTCAGTCACCTGCCAGCGCTCAGAGGGGACGGACGTCGCTCCGTGTTCCTCCCTCTCCACTCTCTTATTTTAGGCTTTCTGCCTTATCAAAACATGTCTAACTTATAAATAAACATTGCTACTGTCGCTGGGCACACGACCAACTACAAGCAATCACTATGAACTGGCTTATATCGTGCTTACCACAGATTGTCTAGTCGAGGGCGCTCCTCCCTCTGACAGAGCTTGGTCAGGGCGCTTCCACGCAGCCCACAAAAATGTCTCTGGGCGGTTTAATACTCTTCGTCGACCAGGACCTGAGACCACAACGTCCCCAGCTCAATTCCACAGCTGGTACGTCTGCACACTTCTCTTCTCTTCAAGATATATCACTAGGGATTCCCTTCTGACGGGAGCTCAACGGAGCGCGGCTTTCCCCCTGCGATATCTGGCCTCAAGTGAGGTCAAAGCCCTCCAGAAGCGAGCCTCACGCCTGCAGCAAAATGTCCACATCTCCTAGCCAGTCATTTATCTGTTTTCTTCTTCAGTGCCCATAATCTTAAATTGTTATTTATATCCAAGCAACTATTTTACATATGTGTTATCCCCTCAATATTTGCTAGACCTTCTAATCAGGTCAGGCTTGCTGAATAACTCTCAAAGGGGGAAACTCGTTTCTCCTGTAGGCTGAAATCATAACAGTATTAATGCTAGAATTCTCATGAAATCGAGTAGCAACATTGCGTCAGATAATGTCCAGTTGGACACATTTATTACCAATGTGTTAGAGAATTGAATGTGGTTCTCTAACATTATCAGTATTCCGTGTAATAATTACCTACGGATAATATAACTCCCGATAATCAAAAACCGAGAGTTATTAACTAAAATTGTTATCAAGTAGTAGTTTTATCTGTTACGTGCGAATGCCATGGAGAAAATAAATTCTTCTCCATTTCTCGTTTGACACCATAAAACGAGAATATGATAATATTTAAGTCCCTATAATTGCAACCCAGTTCTCATTAACGTATTACATCCATAATTGCGCGGAAAAGAATTATTCATGATTGATAATTTCTGTGGTGAATGCGAGAGACGGGTTGAGGGAGGCGGCGACGCCATTGTGTGAGAGAAGGCATTCCTGGCGTGAAGAGTGGCAAGACATGTGGTAGTGACTGGGGAATTTATCGGCAAGAATTACGCTGATACTCGGTCAACAGGTAATAATTACTTAACCACGTGTTCTATAGTGCCCAGCGAGTTAATAACGCGTCAACAATTGAAGCCAAGACCCGTAATTACACGTACACAGCAGTGGACGTCAGGGACTGGCTGATGCGGTTCCGGCAGACCTCAGTATTCAGTACGCTCACGATAAGTATATGTTTCTCGTTTGATGCATCATCCTAGATTATATATTTGTGAGTAGTTTCTCGTCATATGGCGAGGATACCCAATATACAACGTTAGTAAAAGTTTGACAATTTCCTCCGTTTTCATGAATATTGAAAATAAAACGTAGCCTATTCAAATGCTACTTAAATTTCTCTGATTTAAGCGTGTATGCGAGGAGTCATCAAGTTATTTCTCATCATTCGTGATATTCACCTCGAGTTCTTTCTTTGTGGAGATCCTGTGACCACGATAACGAATGACGAAATGATGTTACAGAAATCGTCTTAAAGCTAAGACATTTTTTGTACAAATTTATTTAATACGATTTTGATTCTTATATAATTCCTGTAGAATCTCTGCACTGAATAGATTATTACCAGAAATGATGATTGGTAATTAATGTGTTTGCTCTGACTGTTGCTCAGTATTTCATGATCTTTAATATTCACAATTTGAGTTCTCATATTTGAATCTATAGTAGTTTAGATTTATAATATCATTTACTCAGCAATGAACTGGTGGCGAACCACACTGGTTCCTAGATGTATATGAATTTCTAGAAATAAGCCCTCAATGTAGGTTTTTGAGGCTCTGACTTTAATTAATTAATAATACAGTCCATTCTTTATTTCAAGTGATTATCCTTTTAATAATTATCCATAGACACTGGTTCTCTAGTGTTATTTTAATGATCACTTTTATTAGTTTTCCCTCTTTTCTCAAAAGTGAGTGGTCCTTCGATTTATTAAATCAAATGAGTAAATAATTAATATATAGGTCAACCCCCAGATATCCCACATTATGGTCCTTATCGAACCGGATACAATCCAATTAATATTATTTAATCACTAAAACCAATTATGTGTTAACCATTATTGGGCTATACAAATATTTCAATTTACGGCTGTCAGTAGACTGTCCATTATAGCCTAAATTCAATCCATAATTACTGATTCAGTCAAGTCAGTGGATTTATTAACATTTTAGGATCCAGTATACTAATACAAATTACTGATCCCATACTAATTAATCATTACTAACCCTGATAACATTATATTCCACAATTAGGAAGTACATTCAGGTGTTAAATATTATTTACGGCAGTAGAATACTTGCCAAACACAATTAATTCTCTTGTGTTCATTTAATTTCTTATACACATAATTTCTACCAGTGTATATATTATATAAAATTACAAAATCCAAAAACATAGCACTATTTACACATTATTGCACCACATTTATTGTAGTTATTATGCCAACCCAACAGAGGTAGGATATTTCAGACTGACAAGGTACTAAGATTTGTACAAATTCAGTCTACACCATTAGCTGCATTAATAGGTAGGATTATTACCTAACTAGTACTGTTAGACAGTGCTGGTGCATTATTAATTTATGTAGTGCTGACCCGAATGGGTGGGATTAACCATTTATTGTGTAATTATATTTTATCACATATTTCTCTGTACATCTTTGAGTAGTACTGTAAGTTCACTACCCATCCAAGGCTGATTTTGAAAAGCTAAGCTAAGGAACACCTGTAGTGATACCAAGGCACCACTCAAATCTTAGTTGCTTTTTATTAGGTAGGTAGCTAACCTCTAAATGAGGTAAATTACAATCAGCCTCAAGAAAATATCAGGCTGTCAATAATTATACCTGCTCTACATAAAGGAGCAAGTTCCATAGCTATCCAAGTAGCTATACAAGCCCTATCAGGCTCAAACTTACAGCCAGAATGGCTACTCCAGAAAAAACTGGAAGAATCTTGAGAGGTCTTCAAGATCACCTGTCAAGACTACTTGTCAAATGTGACAACTGTTTAGGAACTAACTCAGTTGACGTCTTCAGGCTAATAAGTTCCACAAAGGTGGCTAGCCAAAAATATGACTATGTAAAGGTTATAATCGAGTCTTATAGGAACATACCCCTTGGCAGTAATACTGACCAAGACGAATTGCGTCTGATAGAATCTGATCTTGCCGACTATGAAGATATCATTCAAGACAAGTTTGATCAATATAACAAAGTGCTTGCGACACAAAATGTTCCTGAGTGGATAGAACATTTTTTTTAGTAGACCTACACCCGAGCAAGCACCCAGCTCAGATGAAATACATGAGCTACATCAAAATGAGGAGAATCCTCTAATCAATACTGATCACTACACAGGATCAACAACTGAAGTTCAACCTTCATTTTCTACCATCTCATCCAATACAACTTCATGTAATAATTTATTTACAGAGTCTGATCAATTTTCAGACAGCTCTTCTCAATATTCCCTGGATTCTATAAATTCAATGCATGAGGCTACTGAATTAACTAGCTCCTCACAGGAACCCAGAGAAACAAGTGAAGTTGCAGATGAAACTCATAGTGAAGCTGCAATAATCAGTGAATCTGATCAAGAAAATGATAAAGCTAAAGCTGCAGCAGCAGCCGAAGCTGTAATTAAAGCTGAGGCTAAGCAAGAAGCCTTAAGCAACTCAAGTAATGGTCATAATTACTCACACCAGCCTTCTAGAGTAAGTGCTAACAATGAGAAGACTGTTATAAACCTTGTGCACCAATTACTAGATTTATCTCCACCAGAACAATCAGTTGACTCTTTACAAGCCTTTAGTTTTCAGCTTGAGTCACTGTTAAATTCCTTCAGTAAAGAGGTGGATCACTCAACTGCTGAGTGGATGACTAAAATTATCATCCAGAGTAAATTGTCTGGTGACACACCCAATAAATTTTATGTATACCAGAATGGTAATGCCCTGTCAATGCAGGATATATTTACAGGTTTGCGCAATATAAGCAATCATTCAGCAAACCAGGCACTTAATGCCTCTTCTGAATGCACCGAAACTGTACCCACATCAGTTTCCTTACCTGGAACTCCTAAAGTGACACTGTCGCTAGATAATAAGGATACTAATAATCGATGTAATAACAATAAGTCAAACACTGATTCCTCAGTAAGGCCCAAGAGCCCCACCGGTGCTCCTAAGAGACCTAATAGTCCAAAGAGCACTCCCAAGAGCCCAGTAATTGCTCCCCAGGGTACACCAAGTACTCACAAGAGAATCAATGACAAGCAAATGCAAGCAACAAAACCATCACAACCTGCAGGTACAGTTTTACCTAAACCGGTAACCCCTAAACGAGCTGTAGGATGGGGAATATGCTTGTTTTGCAATCAAAAACATTCTCTGTACAAATGTACTAATTACCCCAATAGAGGCACAAGAGTCAGACGACTCAAACAGTTACACAAATGTACTAGGTGTCTCAAATCACATAATGTTAATAGCTGTGACACCCCACTGAACACCTGCAATAGGTGTAGAAGGGGCAAGCATCATGCTGCACTGTGCAAATTAGTTAGGACAAATTATGTCAATCCTAGAATAGGATGTAGAGAATCTACACCAGTACAGTGCTGCAAGGTGCGAGGTGTGTACAGCGTAATTTCACCAGCATCTCAAGTGGATGCAACTTTGCCTACTGCCCAACTTCAAGTAAAGAACAAAGGAGCCAAGATCACCACTCGTGGACTATTTGATCAAGGATCCCAGAGAACTTTCATTACTCAGAAAGCGGCAGAGGCACTCAATTTACAACCAATCAGACAGGTAAAATTAAACCAGTCAGGGTTCATGATAAATCGAGGAACCCATGAATACTCAGTAGTTCAACCGCTTGTACGACTAGGTAGTCATGTCAAGGCTATCCAAGCCATTGTTGTAGATCAAATACCTTTTGACCTAAATATTAAGGGTCTGGGGTACACAGCCCACTTCCTTCAGGAGCGTGAAATTAATTTGGCTGACAACAAGTTAACGTCTGACCGCCTTAACAATGTAAATGTACTAGTAGGAGCAGACTACTATTACCAGTTCATAACTGGACATGTTAAACGATTGGGCATGAATATATTCCAATCTGCAGGTGGCTACTTACTTACCGGTAAAGTTCTGAATGTGAACAAGCCTAGGCCTGCCAACAATAATAAATTAGTCAGCAGTAAATCAGTTCTCCAGCAACCAGCTAAAATGAGAAACACAGCTGAGTACAAACCCATAGTGAATGTAGTACAATTAGTATTCGCCGAGATGTTTCATAGTTCTCAGTGGAAAACCAGTGGTCCGTACCTAAACAAGTACAAGTCACAGCGACCAAGCCATTGAATCCACTGCAGACCTAGAATTATTCTCGACGAGTAATAATTGACCACACTCAGTCTCCCTAGGTAATTAATAATATTAGGCTAGAGAATCTAGCACTCCCTAGGTAATTAATAATATTAGGCTAGAGAATCTAGCACTCAATGCATCTAGCATTTCCTGAATTTAGCAATATTATGAAGTCATCAAGCAACTTCTATAATTATAAATTCACTGGGACCAAGGTCCAAAATACCTGTGCTTAAGGTTTGCCAAGAAAACCTTATTAATTCAATGTTTTCTGCACTAAGAGTTAGTGATAAATACTTGCATCAATTTTTGTTTGAGTTGTTTTTCTTTCGTTTCTGCTTAATTATTGTAGGAGCGCAGCACAAACAAACTTGCAAACTTACCAATACGTAAGTGAATCTACAGAGAACTAATAACCCGTGAAACGTTTAGATTGGGAAAATGTTACAAATTATCTTTGAATAGGATTAATCGTGGCAGTAATTAAATTTCCAGCAACCTTAGGTTTCCCTTTGTTTATTGCATTATCATTAAATCATCAACATTGTTACTTAACATGCTTAATGAGCTCAATATAGCTCACCTTTAAGTTAACGTAATATTTGAGCAATTTAATGTTCCCCATGCTAATACGAGCACTGCTCGCCATGACAATTGAACGCTACAATGCTCTACCTCGTTAATTCGAGTTCAATATAACTCACCCTGAGTTAGCGTAACAATTGAGCCCTTTAATGTTCCTTCATGCTAATACGAGCACTGCTCGCCATGATAATTGAACGCTACAATGCTCCCCGCGCTAATTCGAGCACTGCTCACCAGAGAATCTGCCTAGATTCCATGCTTAGCTATTCTTCAACAAGGATCTTGCACTAATAACCCAAGCTGATCTTACAGCTCACCTGTGAATTAACGTAATAATTGAGTGCCTTATTGTTCCCCATGCGAATTCGAGCTCAATATTACTCGCCATGATAATTGAACGCTACAATACTCCACCTCGTTAGTTCGAGCTTAATATAGCTCACCCTGTTAACTGTTAACGAGTTCAATATAGCTCACAATGTTAATGAGCTCAATATAGCTCACTCTGTTAACTCTGTTAACGAGCTCAATATAGCTCACTCTGTTAACTCTGTTAACGAGCTCAATATAGCTTACAATGTTAACGAGCTCAACATAGTTCAACATGTTAACGAGCTCAATATAGCTCACAATGTTAACGAGCTCAATATAGCTCCCAATGTTAATTCGAGTACATTACTGCTCACCATTTAGCTAGAGGAACTCCACTAAGAATTAGTGAGTTATCACAATTAGATTAGTCCTCTACTTAGGTAGGTTAGAAATTTAAACCATTTATTTAGGTAGGTTTAGGGACTTTAGTTAGTGTTAACTGAGTACTAGCCTAGTCTGTACTCACAATTAATTACAGTTGACTATACCTAAAGAGACTGATTTAATAAATTCAATTTTCTTCTAAAGGTTGAGGATGTATTAATGAGATTACAATGTCAAACCTATGAGCTGCAATTCAATTAGCTCATAAGTCAGAATGACTAGGCTACTAATCTCACTGTCGACTCAGAATCTTCCTTGATTTTAATGAATAAACCTTTTCAGTTCTCTAATATTGCACTATTTTAGCTAGTTAGCAACTTAGTTATACCATCAGTCAGAATGACTACTGCACGACAGTGCATATTAAATCAAATTTTCTCATTGATTTTGGGGTGATCATGATGCTCCGTGATGTTATTGTCTAGTAACTCAATAGTTACAAGTCACAGCGACCCTAGACAGTGACCTTACTGTAGTGTCAGAGTCTCCTTGATCTTGAATGACTCAATAATACTTTACTGTATAATAATGTAGAATACAACTTATACAATAATGTTATCAGTTCTTAAGAACTTTTTCTGAGTTTGCCTACAATTCAGCAACTACGTAATACACCATTACATGTCACTGCGACCCTAGTTGTTGAGTTTATTGTAAGCTTCAGAGTGTTCTTGATTACAGATAACTTAATCATTTAATATTTCAATATTTAATTCATGTTCCCACAATGACTTAAGAGTATTATCTGTCTCTGACAGATTCAGGACATTCGTTGCTAACGTACTAATTTACTAATCCATAATCTAACTTCGGAATGGGTACGTCAGTACTCAGAACTGCGACCCGAGATTTCTCCCCCCTGTGTTATGTTGGAAATTTCCAACACTAATAAACTACTATTGTATTAAAATACATCATCATCATTATATACTAACTACAGCAGTTACTAATTTCACTCACGATAGTGTCAACATAAATTAACCATTTCATCTGCGTATTAATGCTAGAATTCTCATGAAATCGAGTAGCAACATTGCGTCAGATAATGTCCAGTTGGACACATTTATTACCAAAGTGTTAGAGAATTGAATGTGGTTCTCTAAAATTATCAGTATTCCATGTAATAATTACCTACGGATAATATAACTCTCGATAATCTAAAACCGAGAGTTATTAACTAAAATTGTTATCAAGTAGTAGTTTTATCTGTTACGTGCGAATGCCATGGAGAAAATAAATTCTTCTCCATTTCTCGTTTGACACCATAAAACGATAATATGATAATATTTAAGTCCTTATAATTGCAACCCAGTTCTCATTAATGTATTACATCCATAATTGCGTGGAAAAGAATTATTCGTGATTAATAATTTCTGTGGTGAATGCGAGAGACGGGTTGAGGGAGGCGGTGACGCTATTGTGCGAGAGAAGGCATTCCTGGCGTGAAGAGTGGCGAGACACACGGTAGTGACTGGGGAATTTATCGGCAAGAATTACGCTGATACTCGGTCAACAGTTAATAATTACTTATCCACGTGTTCTATAGTGCCCAGCCAGTTAATAACGTGTCAACAATTGAAGCCAAGACCCATAATTACACGTACACAGCAGTGGACGTCAGGGACTGGCTGACGCGGTTCCGGCAGACCTCAGTATTCAGTACGCTCACGATAAGTATATGTTTCTCGTTTGACGCATCATCCTAGATTATATATTTGTGAGTAGTGTCTCGTCATATAGCGAGGATACCCAATATACAACGTTAGTAAAAGTTCGACAATTTCCTCCGTTTTCATGAATATTGAAAATAAAACGTAGCCTATTCAAATGCTACTTAAATTTCTCTGATTTCAGCGTGTATGCGAGGAGTCATCAAGTTATTTCTCATCATTCGTGATATTCACCTCGAGTTCTTTCTTTGTGGAGATCCTGTGACCACGAGGACGAATGACGAAATGATGTTACAGAAATCGTCTTAAAGCTAAGACATTTTTCGTACAAATTTATTTAATATGATTTTGATTCTTATATAATTCCTGTAGAATCTTTGCATTGAATAGATTATTACCAGAAATGATGATTGGTAATTAATGTGTTTGCTCTGACTGTTGCTCAGTAATTCATGATCTTTAATAGTCACAATTTGAGTTCTCATATTTGAATCTATAGTAGTTTAGATTTATAATATCATTTACTCAGCAATGAACTGGTGGCGAACCACACTAGTTCCTAGATGTATATGAATTTCTAGAAATAACCCCCCCAATGTAGGTTTTTGAGGCTCTGACTTTAATTAATTAATAATACAGTCCATTCTTTATTTCAAGTGTTTATCCTTTTAATAATTATCCATAGACACTGGTTCTCTAGTGTTATTTTAATGATCCCTTTTATTAGTTTTCCCCCTTTTCTCAAAAGTGGATGGTCCTTCGATTTATTAAATCAAATGAGTAAATAATTGAATATATGATTCAAGCCCCAGATATCCCACAGGTACTGTGAAGATAAAGGATGTGAAGGATGTGCTGACGGCCTAGGAATCAATCAACTCTTCGAGGAACCCGGAGGACAGCTGGAGAGTAGTGGGAACCCGGATGATGGAGTACAGTTAACTCTTACTAGTCCTCTCGAGTTGGATCGCACTCGACTGGGCGAGCTGCAGCGAGAAAAGTTTCCCGAGTTGATACTAGAGACCAAAGGAGGTCGCGCTGGACCCGAGACTGCTACACATTTTTACTTAGAAGAGGGGATGCTGACGAGGCAGTGGAGACCAATGAGGACGGAGGCCGATATGGAGGCACTGGGAGTGAAACAGCAGGTAGTGTTACCGACTCGATGCAGAGAAGTAGTGCACTCAGTGGACCCTGCAGGTCATCTAGGAGTAACTAAGACGCTGAGCCGGATCAGGGAACACTTCTATTGGCCGGGAATGGACGCAGACGTGAGGCGTCATTATAAAAAGTGTCTTCCTCGTCAGAGGGCGAGAAAAAGCATGCCGGCAATACCAAGGGCCTCTCTAGTTCCTGCCCATGCTTTCGGACAAGCATTTCAGCGTCTACTAATAGACGGTGTGGGACCCTTGCTCCGAATGAAGAGGGGGAACAACTTCTTGCTCACGATTATGTGCGCATCAACGAGATTCCCGGAAGCGGTCCCGGTGTGGCAGTTAACATTGAAGAGTATTATGGGGCAGCTCCAGCGTTTCTTCTCTTGGGTGGAGATACCCAAAGAGACTCAGACTGATTGTGGGAGCATGTTCCAATCGAGATGGTTTAGGCAAACTATTGCGTTTGGGGAATAACCCAGATTCGGTCTTCGCCCTACAGACCGCAGTTGCAAGGAGCAATCGAAAGGTTCCAATCGACTTTGAAGACCATGTTAAGAGTGTTCTGCACCGAACAAGGAACAGAATGGGATGAGGCCGTGTACCCGGCGTTATTTGTAATACAGGATGCAGTGGTGTAGTCTCTGGGATTTTCACCGTTTCAACTCGTGTATGGACACGAGGTGCATAGTCTCCTATCGATGCTGAAGGAACAGCTGACGTCGGGAGTGGCCATGAAGTCAGTCGACGAGTATGTGTATAAATTCAGGGAACGACTTGGAAATGCGAAGAAGTTGGCAGAGGAGCATCTGAGGAAGGCCCAGAGGAAGATGTCCGATTGGTATGATCGGAAGGCCGTCCCAAGGGAGTTCCAGGTTGGGACCTGGGTGAAGGTGCTGCTACCCGGAATAAGCAAGGTGATTGAACCGCGTTTCGAAGGACCATACAGGGTTGTGAAGCGGATAGACCAGGTGAACTATGAAATCAGCAAGCCAGACCGAGCCCGTAAGACACGGGTGTGTCATATAGATCGTCTGAAGCCGTATTTCCAGGAAGAAGGAAAGGCCACCGTTCGGAACAGGACGATGCGACCAGAAGGAGAGGGGAGGGCAGTTATGTGTATGAGACTGAACCAAGAATTACCGGAGGAAGAAGGAAAATGGGCCCGTGCTGATGGCACTCATCTTTCCAACACCGATAGTCTAGGAAGCATCGGTGAGAAGTTACAACATCTGAAAGGGAGGCAGAGGACCGAATTGAAGACCATTTTGAGGGAGAATGAGTCTCTTTTTCACGAACGTGCCCCGACGCCACAGGAGTGTGGTGCACGAAATAGAAGTGAGAGGTGATAGGCCGATAAAGCAAAGTGCTTATCGGGTCAGCCCGGAGAAGAGGGAGCTTATGAGGAAATAAGTGGAATATCTTCTGGCGAACGACCTAGCAGAGCCCAGTAACAGTGAGTGGAGTTCGCCTTGTTTGTTGGTAAGGAAGAGCGATGTGATGTACTGTTTTTGTACGGATTATCGGAAGGTAAACGCCATCACCGTGTTGAATTCTCATCCTATGCCCCGCGTGAATGATTGTATCGACCAGGTAGGCAACGCCAGGTACGTGTCGAATGTCGATCTCCTGAAAGGATATTACCAGATATCATTGACCCCGGAAGTGAGGAAGATTACTGCTTTCGTCACTCCGGACGGGCTATACCAGAACAAGGTGCTGCCGTTCGGATTGAAAAACAGCGGCAGTTGCTTCCAGAGAATGATGAACGAGGTGCTTCGGGGGGCCGAAGGATGCACGGTGTACATGGATGACATCGTGGTGTATGCCAACAGTTGGGAAACACATTTGGTCTGACTCAAGGAATTGTTCAGGAGGCTTGAGGAAGCGAACTTGACAGTGAATCTAGCGAAAAGCGAGTTTGGAAAGGCTCGTTTGGAATACTTGGGGTTCATTATAGGACAAGGAGAAGTGACCCTGGTTGATCAGAAGGTGACCGCAATCAAGAAGTACCCCGTGCCCAGAACAAGGAAGGAATTACTTCGGTATCTGTGAATGCTAGGCAACTACAGGGGGTTCTGTGAGAATTTCTCCACCACAGCCCACCCTCTGACGGAGTTGTTGTCCAAGAATAAGAGATGGAAGTGGGGGAGGCCTGCCAGGAATCTTTTGAAAAGACGAAGAGCCTGTTGACAGAGGCCCCTGTTCTGATATCCCCAAAGTTCTTGGCGATATTCATACTATATGCCGACGCCAGTGACGTGGGAATAGGAGCCATGTTGGCCCAAGAAGGGAACGAGGTACACAGATCAGTGGCCTTCTACTCAAAGAAGTTTGTAAAGTACCAGCGCGCCTACAGTACCGTCGAGAAAGAGGCCCTGGCTTTGGTCATGTCTCTAAAGCATTTCGATGTATATGTGGGAGGAGGTGTGGGACCGGTACTAGTATTCACTTACCACAACCAATTGACCTTCCTGTACAAGATGAAGAATTCAAACCAGAGGTTAACGAGATGGGCGTTACTTCTGCAGGAATATTGGTTACAGATAAGGGGACATATCGGTGTAAAATTAAAAGTGGTTCAATTTGCTTATAAATTTTTTTATGAAATGGTTATAGAAGGCCTGCAGCTGGTCCAAGTTTCATCATCACACCCTAAACAGAAAAGGAGAAAAAAAATAAACAACGAATTATGCAACGAATTTTCAAATAGTTTCAGGGAACACATGTGTCAACTAAAATCATTTCTATAACACTCAGATATTAAATTAAGCACATAATAAAGGATTCTAGTGATCAGTTTCATCAAAAAAGTGTTTAGTGCAATAATATAATTTTTCAAAGTTACCCTACTAAAAAAATATGCAATATATGATATTTATAAATTTGTATAAAATCAACAAATAGACTTTGGACTAAAATGTCTACTAGAGTCTGTAGAAGCACAAACGCTACATATAAGGTGTAATTTGCATGTAAATTGATTAATAAATGAAAGCTCTGAAGTAATTTGAAGGTGTAAATTACTTTCCAGAGTAAAATAAAGATCCAAGTTCGGCCACCTGTAGCTGAGCTTGACTTCGACAGATTTCGTTCATAATTGGCACCCTTGCAGATAGGCATCCATTGAGCAAGGTGTACAAGTTTCATGCAAATCCCTTGATAACAAACGAGAAAAAAAATTGACAAAACAAAAAAAAATAAAAATAATTTTTTTTTTTTTAAATATAAATATATTGAACATACATATTACAATTATTACAAGAGTTTGTGCTTCTATAGCACATAGTAGACATTTTAGTTGACACATGTGTTCCCTGAGATTATTTGAGAATGTTGAACATTCGTTGCATAATACGTTGTGTATTTTTTTTCTCCTTTTCTGTTTAGGGTGTGATGGTGAAACTTGGACCAGTTGCAGCCCTTTCTATAACCATTTCATAACAAAATTTATAAGCAAATTGAACAATATTAATTTATAACGATATTTTTCGATATGCCCCCTTAAGGCACATTAAGGGAAAAGAGAATGTAGTGGCAGATGCCCTTTCCCGTGTGCACTAATCAGATATGACTCTTATTTTAAGGGGAGGTGTATGTGACGGTGTCCCACCCCTATATTTCTCCTAACGCAGCTTGAAGAGTCATATCTCCATAACCTGAGCGTTCTCTGATATCCAGGGAATATTTTCATATGTGTGAGAGTGTGGAGCGTTATCAGGTTGGCTGTAAAATTGCCATTTAAGTATGATTATGCTTACGCCCTTTTGGGGCACAAATGGCGCAGACATTCTGTTTCCCTCCAAAACGTCGTGACACCTCCCGGCACTTGATTGGCCAGATGCCGGATGTAACCAATAACGAGAGCCTTCGGGTGGTGTGACGTCACGAGACAGAAGGCTTCCAGGGACGGCTGACGCCTGGGCGGAGGAGTACGTCACAAGCCGCCTTAGAGTGTAGACGCGCTCGAGTGAGCTCCAGATCTTGAGGACAGAAAGCCCCTACCAGTGGATTTAAGCATCGCTTTAATACTGCAGACATCCCGTGGAGTGCCAGGAAGCAAGGATTGGCCGGGATAGAGAGTCAAGAGCTCTATATTCAAGAGTCTGTAGCACGAACGGACATGGGGCTGGAGACGTCGGGGACGACCGGCGGACCGCGTTCTACATCAAGCGAGTAGTGACAGCCGGGCCGAATCTACTGGAAGTGAGGCAAGGGGAAGCTCCACTGGGCTGCAAGTGTCTACAGCGCCAGCGAGAGGACGAGGAAGATGACGGCGCAGGTACGTGACTTCAGTACCCCAAGTGAGAGGAGCATTAAAATAACTAAGTAAGCCCCCCCCCCTCTCCCCCCTCTGGAGCGGTTATAAATAAATGATCCACACACACTAAATAATGTTGTAAATAACAAATTAAAGAAAGTTCTCTCATGGATGTCAACCAACAAACTCACACTAAACATAGAAAAGACCTGCTATATTTATTTTGGAAGTAATCATCAAACGAAATTCCCTTTCAGATAGACAATGCTAATATTAGCATAAAAAATTATAGAAAGTTCCTTGGCCTATACATAGACAAGAGACTAAACTTCTATACCCACATACAACACTTAGCCAAAAAGTTAAAAAAAAACTGTCAGTATACTCTCCAAAATCAGATATTATGTTCCCCCCCCCTGCTCTCTGCCAACTATACTGCTCGCTAATCTATCTGCATCTGATATATATTATCTGTGCATCTATTTTTTAATACTACAAATCACCTGAAGGGTGCTTTAGAATTCTATATATTTTGACAAAAAATAAAAAATATATATATAAAAAATTGTGTAAACCATCTCGTAGCTTCAGGCATTATTTTCATGAAAGGGTCGTTTCTTTATGTTATATATTAACTATTTTAGGAATAAATAACTACTATTCCTCCACCCCAACACAAAATTCTCAGCCATTTTTGTCGGTGTCATTCCTGCCATACCTGATTGTGTTCTAACAATCAGATTTTTGGAAAACTCTTTATATAAAATGCTTATTTTGGACGTTGGTAACTACTACGTTGCCTGAGGCAAAATGACGGTGTGTGTGTCTGTGTGTGTGTGTGTGTGTGAGGAGACCTGTCAACAGGCTCGGTATGTGGTGCATCATTGTATCATTGTGAGATTTTTTTCTATGCCTACCTCCCTTAGGAGGTGGACTACAAGTTTAAAGGCTGCTCACGGCAGTTAAGCATGAGTCCAATAGAAAAAGGAAAAGCGGGAGCAAACCGCCAGGCCTCCACCACCAGGGGTGAAAACCTGTCCACAATAGGCCGCTGGCTCCTCCTAGTTAAACAGGACGTTAAAACTAATAAAGGGTAACCGACGGGTTCTCACAATCAAATATTTATATTTGATGTGGCGCTATGAATTGGAATTCGAATTCCCAAGAACAGCCGTCATATCAAGATGACATCAACATTTAATCGTAATATGCAGAAATATGGTGGAATAATATGGTTGAAGGGTTGACATCAAAGACCGTTTTCTATAACATAACAATTTATTAATAACAAGAGACTAACTACTACATTACCGAGTTTACGTTACGTTAATGTCCATCCAGTGGCACGATAACAAACAGCTAAACAGCAAACCTTGCTGTGCGGCTGCATACTGAACTAACCTGAACACAGGTGTGCCCACTGATGACGCATTATTGCAAATCAAAGAAAAATATCACAGACTAAGTTACACCACAGCGAATGGTTACGTTATTGTCCATCAAGTGGCATTTGCAACACAGCTATTCAACAGCCCCTCGAGAAGTGACAGCATCTTGCTAACACTTCGGGCTGACAACATGAACTAACTGAACAAATGAAGGATATCCACTGAATACACAAGCATGCAATCAATAGTGTCTCGGTTTCCCTGACAGCTATTATAATCACAAGCTTAGGGGTCCTCCCGCCCCCCAGGAGAGACCCACGTAACTAGGCGGGTAGTCCAAGTGACTCCCCCTATCACAACCCAGTGTGAACACTCTTTGCAACTCCCTACAAGAAGTTGCCCTGTAAATAGTAACAATGACAGGCAAGGCGGGATTCTGGGACACACCTCCACAAATCCCTAGATTACTCTACTCTCGTCACCAGACGACAACCAAAAGAAATTGCCTTAAGTGATTAATTACATTAATTGACTGATTGCAGCAGTCAGCAACAAAGTACTACGGTAATCACAAACAATTGTCTCACAGTAGACAACAACATGATGATACTCTACGTTAATCATTAACACTTGTCTCTCTTGTTAACAATAACTCAAACATATATTACATCACACTTGACTCCTAGCAAGTATTCAGTGAGTAATTCTTAATTAAGGTCAAACGGACCACTAATTACATCCCCATTGAGTTACGTTAACTAACCCTACCCTAACTTGGTAGCTTCTCAAAAGTCTGTGTCAAAAAATTACTAGTGAGTGTTAATTCCCTAATTAACTCCGAACAATTAATTAACTGTCACCAGGACCGATAATTAATCATCCATAAATACGTCTCACTCCGCACTGCCTAAGCAGGTCTCATCAAACACTGTGAATTCACGGGAAAGGAGTTAATTACCCCTAATTAACAAGATGTGCCACTAATCCACTGTCCTCAGACAGGATAATATTATCCTGGTAATATTACCAATATTACCGGAGGAGCCGGTCGGCCGAGCGGACAGCACACTGGACTTGTGATCCTGTGGTCCCGGGTTCGATCCCAGGCGCCGGCGAGAAACAATGGGCAGAGTTTCTTTCACCCTATGCCCCTGTTACCTAGCAGTAAAATAGGTACCTGGGTGTTAGTCAGCTGTCACGGGCTGCTTCCTGGGGGTGGAGGCCTGGTCGAGGACCGGGCCGCGGGGACACTAAAAGCCCCGAAATCATCTCAAGATAACCTCAAGATAGGATATGATTAATACAACAATTTATGCTAGCTCCATGACCTCGCTTTACCGGGTCATCAGAGCTCTCCAGATGTTCATTACTCCACTAATTAACATGAGCCACTAATTGCTATACCCCAGAAAGGTAATTAGTCTCGAGCAAATTACGTTAACACAAATACTGACAGACTCTGACAGATCCTCTCTCACTACGTGAATTCATGATGAGAAGGCTTATTACATAATTAGCTAGAGTGGTCAATTAGTTGTCACACGGACAATTAATTTCTCCCGAGACGTATCTCACTCAAGCTCAACGCTGTTCTCTCTCATAACAGCCCTCACTCACTCCACAATAAGTGTGCACCCCTTATCCAGTTAATTCCCCAATTATTAACTCACTGAATCCTTAAGTCCTCAACACAACTTAAAGAAACAAAGTAACCCCAGTGTTACATAGGTCACACTACAATGGCATGCAACAACACAAATGCACTGCCCACATACGGTTGCGGCTACTGCAACTCGTTAATTACTGTGCCCACACAATAATGACACACGGTTGTGCAACACATAAGAGTATACCAATATTACTGCCCCCCTTATCTTGCAACCGTTGCAAAGGACTACTGTGAACACACTCTTACCTCAGCAAGGCAATTAACCCATCAATTGCCTGCTCTCATTAAGCACTGTGAATTCCCCTGAATAATCCTAGAGGTCCCTTAAACCCTCAACACAGTTCCTAGGGCAATAATATCGTATAAACTGATAACAACACTGCACAACCCTAAAACATAATGATGCCATCAGCATACCCCACATGCTAATGACATCATTAGGCAATCAGTCAGCAATCACATCTACTGACTCACCACACTACACAGTACATAAACATGCAAATGAACACATAGAAATGGCATTCAAATAATCAATGAAAATTATATCATCAGGTAAATGTATCTCTAACTACACAGATCTCAGGGGTACCCACTGACATCCCTGCAACCTGGCCTGCCTGCCTCTAAGGATACAATTATATACGGTACTCTATGGCATTAATCCAGTCTGAACGATTACATAGAATCGACAGCCTTGATCACTTATATGGTAAATCTCTACACTGACCGGTTACATACTCGAGTCAGTCTACACACATATATATATATATATATATATATATATATATATATATATATATATATATATATATATATATATATATATATATACAACTACAGTGTGGTCCCGTGTACAACATCTATCTCCAGGTACCGCCCTACCAGTCACCTGGACGTGCTACAGACAGCTGTCTCTCAGCTGGTTCCCTAGCCTGGTAAGGCAATGGGACAACACAGCTTTACCGTGAATTTCCACTAATACTGAGACACTGGGTATTGTACTCACGTTTTTTCTCTCCTTTCACTCATTTCCCAGGTCACTACCACTCTAGCTGTCAACACTTAGCTTGCTCCTCATGCGTCGACAAGATGTGGCCCTAGGCTGTCCCGGGAAAGTGGCCAAGTGGCCCAAGGAGGTGGCCAAGGCATGTGGCCACCGCGTGGCCCACAGCGCCCCTCCCGAGCTGAGAGGGGGGGAAGTGGTAGCCGGCGCGCGGGCAGGCGGGTGGGGTTGCCGGCGCGGGCGGGCGGGTGGCCCCCGGGCATACACACGTGGTTGAGGAATCACCCACAACTCCAGCAAACCAGAGCCTGCCTTGCTCTACACTGAGGTGACAATGGCCGGAGGCGTCCCCACACTGACGCCGCCTGGCGGAATTCAAAGTCCCACAGGGGCCTGTAATCTCACCACAATTACACTCGAAGGCCCTGTACGTACTCTGCCAATTATCATCAACACTAGACAGGTTATTTGAACCACCTGTTACCCCATGAGGCTCTGCCAGCTGCCTCATGGGTGCCCACTGTCTCTGAGGCTATTTTACTGGTCCTTCCGTACCTCGTCGGCCCTCAAATTTCACGAAAATTGGGCCTAGACACAACCCGGGATGGCAGGAGTTCTATCCCTGCTAGTTAACACGGTAACGTCCGCGATTAACGGGGGTGGAGGGGGAAAACTCCCCCCCTCCACGTCCTCGTCCACCTGCTACCCTGCTCAGACTGACGATTTCCCGGGCTAAGGAAACTCAAAATGCCCATACCTCCTCCCTACTTTGTCTTGACCAATCAGCACGAAGCCGGCACTGTTCCCTCGTGCCGCTACCAATCACAGCCTCATTCACCCTCAAGAGTCCTGTGACGTCACAAGGAGGGGGAGGCCTAAAGACAAGGCGCAATGTCTCACATGTTGGGGGGGGGGCAACGTTCACCCCACTCTCTCCCCCACCTCTAAAGGTTTTAGTCAAGTATCCTCTCATACCACTACACTCTCCCCTCCTCATCCTATTTCACAGAAACAGGAAAATCTCTGTAATTCTCTCTACAGAGCAATCACAGACTTCTGACTACTCACAAATGATAGTCCATAACATAAGCTTTCATTCAACACCCCACAATTATATGTTAGTTTGAAAGCTTCAGTTTCTAGAGTCCCTAGAGCGACTAGCCTAATCTAGAAACTAGGAAAACTAGCTGAGGGAATCTAGATTCCCTCACAATCATTGTGTTGCTTCTCGCATTGCTTCTTTTGTTCCTTTGGTGTTTTGTTGCTACCTTCTTTTCGTTATCATTTTAACGATGACATACAAAACAAAACAACAGTAAAGGAAGAGTGAAATGGCACGAGAATGCACGCCAGTACAAGCGAGCAACCCGTTCTCGCACTTTCTTACAGTCAATATTGACTTCTTAAATACGTGCATATGTGACATACTAAACATACTAGTTTACCTTGAAAAGCTTCATAGAGAACACTGACCTTACCTAACCGTCTTAGTATGTTAAGATAAGCTTCTTATTACTTCGTAATTACAATTATTACTTAACCTATACCTATAATAGGTTAGGTAATAATTGTAATTACAAAGCAATAAGATGCTTATCTTAACATACTAAGAAGGTTAGGTAAGGTCGGCGTTTTCTATGAAGCTTTTCAAGGTAAACTAGTATGTTTAGTATGTCACATATGCACGTATTTAATAAGTCAATATTGACTATACGAAAGTGCGAGAACGGGTTGAAGCGAGGAGGAGTATGGCCTCAGGTGATGCCACCCTGCATCACAGCTCCTCCTTCTACACACCTCGTATGTAACTATGCTGTTAGTGCACTGCCAGGCAATTCCCTGGCACATGAGTCAGTGCCATTTATGGCTGTGAAAGGAGGCAGTGGCTGGCACTGCACTCAATAAAGCTCCTAATATTTATTGTTTTGTAAACCCTAGATCCCAAATATTACTGCATACAATGCAAATAAATGATGGCATCATAACACAGGTGCCAATACATGATACAACAGTGCTAATAAAGCCAATGTATTGAAGTAACGGTGAAAATTTTTTCTATAATTAATATTTATGTATATATGTATTTATTCACAGTAAATATAAGGAATTCACTTTCTTCTTTTATTTAATAACTTTTTCCAATTCGATCCAAGATATATTGACCTAGATCTTTCATATATTCGAGTACATGTGCCTTGCAATATATATTGAAAGTTAGAAGAAAATTTGCAACGTAGATTAATCTAAAGAATTGTCGAGAACTTAATTTTCAATTATTTTTGAAAAAGAAAATTACAACTTTAAATTTATTTAGAGCTACAAATTACTAGTCGATTCTCATAATTTTCACATATTATTTGAAACTTCCTTCAATCTAAAAGTTGTCTAGTGCTACGAGGCATACTGGGTCGTGTCAGTTTGTAAGATGAGGACCACGCAATGACCACCGCCGCGGTTCTTTGCTCCCACACACTTGTGTGCCATTGATTGCCCTGGGAGCCCTTCAGTTGAACCACAGGTGGAACTGCTACTTGCGATCCGGCCTTGTACCCGAGGAAGAGTAACGGAAGACTCGGTACTAACCTCAAGTCGTTGTATCTGCAGCTACAGCACTTTCTTCTAGTCTTACCCGCCATAACAAAGGGTCACAGGTCACTTGTCACACACCTGTGTCACTCAACTACTTATAAGGTCGCCAGCTGGGTTTGAAACTCTCCATCCCAGCAATGCAGCTCAGTGGTTAAACTCTGAGTCGCCAGACAATAGTACATTGTCAACATCATAGTGTTATTCAGTGTTACGTGCCTAGGGTACATTTCCATAAATTCCAGTGTTACTCAAGTGTTACCAGCCAGTAGGATGTTTCCAATAATAATAATAATCATGATAGCGTGGTGCATACATAGTATCACTTATATAATGCTCAAAGAGAGATGGAGGGCGCACTTAAACACATCAGTAAAAAATGATACAAAGTTCATTATACTAAGAGCTACATTAAGCATGTAAGGAAATAAGCATATAGATATCTATATAAATAAAAATGGAAATGTTCGTTTGTTCATAATCGCTAGTCTCCGAAAGTTCTTCACCGATTACTTTGAAATTTTCACATATCGTTCCATTCGCATCCGAGCGGTTTTTTATATACATACTATATAGATGTCATGTCTGTGAAGGGAAAAACACATGATTGTTTTAGAAACTGTTTTTTCATGTGTTTTTCTTGTGAGGGAAATCTTTGAAACCTCTTTAACGATTGCTTTGAAATTTTGACACAACGTTGCATTTGTATAGGCGCATGTTTTTATATACCTACTATATACATGCCTCACCTATGACAGGAAAACACATGTTTTTTTTTTTTAAACAGCGCCATCTGTTGGACGTAAGAGCAACACATGCTTTAATCTCCGAAAGTTCCTCACCAGTTGCTCTAAAATTTTGACACAACGTTCCATTCGAATACGCACATGTTTTTATATACTTACTACATAGATGCCACACCTATGACAGGTAGAAACATGCTTATTTTTTTTTAAACAGCCCCATCTATTGCACATAACAGCAACACACACACACAATATAAATAAAAATGGATATGTTCGTTTGTTCAAAATCACTAATCTCCGAAAGTTCTTCACCGATTGCTTTGAAATTTTCACACAACATTCCGTTCGCATCCGAGCGGGTTTTTACATCCATAATATATAGATGTCACACCTGTGATGGGAAAAAACATGCTTTTTGTGAAAAACTGTGTTTTTCTGGTGTTTTTCATGTAAGGGCCACTGAATTGATTCATATTCAAACCTCTTTAGCAATTGCTTTGGAATTTTGACACAATGTTGCATTCGTATAGGCGCGCGATTTTATATATGTACTATATACATGCCTCACCTGTGACAGGAAAAAACATGCTTTTTTAAAAAACAGCGCCATCTGTTGGATGTAAGAGCAACACATGCTGTAATCTCCGAAAGTTCTTCACCGATTGCTTTGAAATGTTGACATAACATTCCATATGAATACGTGCGTGTTTTTATATATGTACTATATAGCTGTCACACATAGGTAAAATAAATATTTTTAAAACAGCGCCATCTGTTGGACGTAAAATCAACACACGCTATTCTAAATATGTTACGATTCCAGTTTTATGTTTCCAATTGCATTGTTAAATTTAATTTTCATAGATTTTGATTGATTTTCATTTTGATTTAATTATTTTGCGTGACATTACGTTGGAATTGAGCTATGTTCTTTAATATACCGTTCATTTCATGAGTATAGCTTATTTTTTATTTTTTATTTTTTCATTTAGTTTTTTTAGTTGTTCTTCTTATTTTTCAGTGCAATTGGCAGTGGAATTGGGCTGTGTTGATTGATCTGCATTTTAATTGAAATATTTCGTTAGTATTTTTTGTTTTAAAAACAAGAAAATGGACAATGCATTTATTTCACATCTACATATGTGCCACAAATAACCATGAATCCAACGGCTACAACATTTACTACGGTCTTCACATTTTGTCAAAATGACGCGTTGGCGAAAACACTGCTGTATTCGGAAGGGCCTACGTATTACGCATGGATTGCCTGTAGGAAATAATTTAAACGACGAAAACGAGGAGATCGAGTCGACGGACAATCTGGCATATTCAAACAAACTACGATAGGCAGACTGTACACCATGCATCCCAATCAAGATGAATACTTCTTTCTTCACATGCTGTTGATAAATGTGCCCGGTTAAACGTCTTTCCAGCAATTGAGATTTGTGAACGGCGTTACACATGCCACTTTCTGTAGTGATCATCATGCTCTGAATTTATTGGAGAACGACCGACACTGTGATGTGTGCATTATTAACTCGTTCAACAGGTCACATCCAAATCAAATTCGTGCATTGTTTTCAATCATATTGACTGCCTGCTCTCCTTGATCTCCAACAGAGTAATGTCAGCACTGTATAGAAATGCCCGACAGACTATTGGAACATTATCTAACACAATGCAGAGTTACGAACCCATTAAGATTTAAACTTAGATTCAACAGAGAAGAAGAAGTTGTTAAACACATATGGCAAAATTTTACTGAAGCGACTATACAAGTCATAAATACTCATACTCCGCCCAAGTAAAACAGAAACAAGCAACACTTAGTGGGCCAGCCAGAGGCCTAGGGCCCGTGCAGAAATATCCCTAAAAAAAAATCCAACAGAGTTATGAGAGAATTATTAATCGCACATGGCTGAAGATATTGTTCATTGAATACGAAGGAAAATTCAAATATGAACACGGCTTTCACAGCAGAAATCTACAACGAAGCGTTGATAATGATTGAAGATTTGTGCTTAGAAATCGCAAACAACGTTCTCAGTAGGGAATGTCATCATCGAATCGATCTGCTACTGCTTAGTTCGGATGTAGAATTGCGTTGTGGACAAAATTATAACACGGGTATATTCGTCTTGATTGGGATTATATGTGCAATCAAATATTCCTAAGATAAAGCATGAGCAAAAAGGCATTTATGATTAAATAATAAAAACTGTCAATAACGGGCTTGGAGAAATCTTCTTCTTAGATGCGCCAGGTTTGTTTTCAGCAACTGCTGAAACAAACCTATTTAGATTGATTCTGGCAGCAATTCGATCACAAAATGACATTACCTTGCTCTTGCGTTTTCTGGAATAGCTGCGCCTTTGCTACCAGGTGGAAAAACTGCTCAGTCGGCTTTGAAATTGTCATTGAACATGCAATTCATTGAAACTCCCCCGTGCAACATTTCTAAAGCATCCGGCATGGGAAAAATATTGCAGAAATACAAACTTATTGTTTGGGATGAATGCACATTGGCCCACAAAAAATTGCTAAAGGCTCTTGATCGATCATTGCAAGATTTGCGTGGGGACATAAGACCATTTGGGAACACATTAATATTGCTTGCTGGAGATTTCATGCAAACATTACCTGTAATTCCTTAATCGACACCAGCGGATGAAATAAATGCTTGCCTGAAATACTCTACTTTGTGGCGCCACATAAAGACGTTAAATTTAAGTACAAATATGCGTGTCCAGCTGAGAAACGATCCATCACCTGAGATATTCTCACATCAGTTGCTGGAAATTGGGAACGGAAACGTGCCGGTTTATCTGACCTCAGGACGAATTTCATTGACTCATAACTTCTGCAAATTAGTGATGACAATAGAAGAATTGGTTGAAAGAGTATTTCCCAATATTCAAACCAATTATAAAATTCACGATTGGCTGAGTGTACGAGCTATTCTTGCGGCCAAGAATAAAGACGTCTACTAACTTCACAATAATATTCTATCTAACATCCAAAGCGAGGTAGTCACATGCAAGTCCGTCAACACTGTTGTGGAAGCAGATGAAGCGGTTTATTATCCAACAGAATTTTGGAATTCACTCGAACGGCCAGGGATACCACCGCACGTACTGCAATTAAGAAGCGGTGTGCCAATTATCATGTTACAAAATATCAACCAGCCAAAGCTTTGCAACGGCACGCGGGTTGGAATAAAAAAAAATAATCAGCAACGTCTTAGAAGCAACAATCTTGACAGGACCTTTCAAAGGTGAAGATGTTCTCATTCCTCGCATTCCTATGATTCCAATGGATTTGCCATTTTAATTTAAGAGATTGTAATTTCCAATTCGATTAGCGTTTGCAATCACCATCAACAAAGCTCAGGGCCACTCTTTAGAATTGTGCGGTTTATATATCTGACACGGATTGCTTCTCACATGGACAATTATATATTGTGTGTTCTAGAGTCGGCAAACCGGACAATCTCTATATCTCCACAGACAATGGAACAACAAGAAATATTGTATACCCACAAGCATTGTGAAATTAAACATATTAAATACGTGCACTTTTTCTTTTCTTTCTTGTCCATTTAATCAGACTAAGCCACGGCAACGCTTGGTGGGTACAGCTAGTTTATATAAAGAAAAATGGAAATGTTCATTTTCTCAAAATCGCTAATCTCCGAAAGCTCTTCACTGATTGCTTTGAAATTTTCACACAGCATTCCAATCCCATCCGAGCGGGTTTTTATATACATACTATATAGATGTCACATCTGTGACAGGAAAAAACATGCTTTTTGTTAAAAACTGATTTTCATGTGTTTTTCATGTGAGGGAAATCTTCAAAACCTCTTTACCGATTGCTTTGAAATTTAGACACAACGTTGCATTCATATAGATGCATGATTTTATATACCTACTATATACATGTCTTACCTGTGACAGGAATTTTTTTTTTTTTTTAAACAAGACAGCCATCTGTTGGATATAAGAGCAACACACACATTGTAATTTCCAAAAATTATTGAACAATTGCTTTGAAATTTGGACATAACATTCCATTCGAATATGTGCATGTTTTCATATGCCTACTATATAGATGCCACACCTGTGACAGATAAAAACGTGCTTTTTTAAACTGTGCCATCTGTTGAACGAAATAGCAACACACGCAATACCAAATATGCTACGATTTCATTTTAATGTTTCCAATTGCAATGACAAATGGAATTTTCAGAGTTTTCGATTTATTTTCATTTTAATTTAATTATTTTGTGTAACATTGCTTTGAAATTGAGCAGTGTTCTTTACTATACCATTTCGTAATTATAAGGATAGATGCCACACTGTGACAGGTAAACCCATTCTTTTTTTTAATAAACAGCGCCATCTGCTGCATGTAGAAGCAACAGGCGCTGTAATCTCTAAAAGTTCTTGACCGTTTGCTTTGAAATTTTGACACAACATTCCATTTGAATATGCGCTCATTTTTATATACCCAATATTGATGCCACACCTGTGGCAGGTAAAAACAAGCTGTTTTTAAAAAACAGGGCCATTTGTTGCACGTAACAGCAACACACACTATACTAAATGTTTTGCAATTCCATTTCAATGTTTCTGATTGCATTGACAATTTAAATTTTCGTAGATTTTGATTTATTTTCATTTTGATATAATTATTTTGTGAGACATTGCATTGGAATTGAGCTGTGTTCTTTACCATACCGTTCATTTTTTGAGTACAAGTATAGATGCCACACCTGTGACAGGTAAAAACACTTTTTTAAACAGCGCCACCTGTTGCACGTAAGAGCAACCAAATATGTTACGATTCCATTACATTGTTTCAGATTTCATTGATAAATTGAATTTTCATAATTTTGATTTATTTTCATTTTGATTTAATTATTTTGCATGACATTGCATTGGAATTGAGCTGTGTTGTTTACCATACCATTCATTTCATGAGTATAGTTTATATTTTAATTTTTTTTCACTGTTTTTCATTTTTTTTTTTAACTGTTTTTCTCATATTTCAGTGATGGGAACATCAGATCATTTGAGGGAGTGGCGAATTGTGAGGAGGACGAGGAGATGAGAGTGGGAGATGTTGGGGAGACGAGATGACAGGGAAGAGGGGGGGAGGGTAATGGTGGGGAGGACGAGGGGACGGGAGAGTAGGGGATGGTGCAGTCATGGGGACAGGACAATGTAGAAAAGAGGAGAAGACGAGGGGACAGGGAAGTGGGGGATGGTGGAGAGGACGAGGGAACCGGGGATGGTGGGAATGGTAGGGAGGACGGGGGGACAGTGGAGTCAGAGATGGTGGAGAGGACGAAGGGACGGGGGAGTTGGGAAATGGCTGGGAAGAAAAGGAGATGGGGGAGTGGACGAGGGGACAGGGAAGGGGGAAATGGTGGGGAGGACTGAGAGAAGGGGAAAGGTTGCTGTGGCTCAGCTACGCACATGCCATGCTGAACCACAGCAATGTGTGGCCGGGTACAGCTAGTACTAAATATGTTAAAATTCTTTTTCAGTGTTTCCGATTGCATTGATAAATTGAATTTTCATAGATTATGATTTATTTTCATTTTGATTTAATTATTTTGTGTGACTTTGCGTTGGAATTGAGCAGTGTTGTTTACCATACCATTCATTTCATAAGTATAAGTATAGATGCCACCTGTGACAGGTAAAAACATATTTTTTTAAGAAACAACACCATCTGTTTTACATAAGAACAACTCACGCTACCTATCTATATAAATAAAATTGGAAATGTTCATCTGTTCATAATCGCTAATCTCCAAATTTTTTCACAGATTGTTTTTAAATTTTCACACAACGTTCCATTCGCATCCGAGCAGGTTTATGTATACATACAATATAGATGTCATGTCTGTGTCAGTAAAAAGCATGTTTGTTTTTTAAACTGTGTTTTTCATGTGTCCTTCATGTGAGATAATGTTTCGCAACCTCTTTACCGATTGCTTTGAAATTTTGACACAACTCTGCATTCGAATAGGCGCGTCTTTTTATATACCTACCTGAAAAAACATGATATTTTTTTAAATCTGTTGGACATAAGAGCAACACACACTGTAATGTCCGAAAGTTCTTCACCAACTGCTTTGAAATTTTGATACAACGTTCCAATCGAATACACGCATTTTTTATATACCTACTATATAGATCCCACTCCTGTGACAGGTAAAAACATGCATTTTTAAAAAATAGCCCCATCTGTTGCACAAAGACCAAAACATGCTATACTAAATGTTATGATTCCATTTCAATGTTTCCGATTTCATTGATAAATTGAATTTTCATAAATTTCGATTTATTTTCATTTTGATTTAATTAGTTTGTGTGACATTGCATTGGAATTGAGCTGTTTTGTTTACCATACCGTTTATTTCGTGAGAATAGTTTATTTTTTAATTTTTTTTCAATATTTTTCTTATCTTTTTTTTAACTGTTTTTCTAATATTTCAATGATGGGAACAGTTGGGGCCAGATTCACGAAGCAGTTACACAAGTACTTACGAACATGTACATCGTTCTTCAATCTTTGATGACTTTGGATACATGTATTAAACAGTTTAAAAGCATGAAAACTGGCCAATCAACTGTTGTTATTGTTATAAACAACATCCTGGTGGTTCGGAGCTCATTAATTGTTTAATTAATAAACAAAGCCGCCAAAGATTGAGAAAAGATATACAGGTTCGTAAGTGTTTGTGTAACTTCTTCGTGAATCTAGCCCCAGATCATTTGATGTTCCCAATTTTCTGATGGGAACATCAGATCGTTAGATTATCAGACGAGGGAGTGAGGAATGGTGGGAAGGACGAGGGGACGAGAGTTGGGAATGGTAGGGAGGACGAGGGGATGGGGGTGGAGGGGAATGGTAGAGAGGACGAGAGGATGGAGGAGTGGGAGATAATGTGGAGGATGAGGGGATGGTGGAGTGGGGAATGATTAGGAGGACGAGGGGATGATGGGAGGAAAAATGAACGAAGAAGTGAGGAATAGTTGGGAGGACGAGGGGATGGGGGGAGTGAGGAATGGTTGGGAGAACGAGGGATCGGGGAAGGGGGGGTAATGTTGGGGAGGACTAGGAGACAGGGGGAAAGGTTGCTGTGGCTCAGCAATGCGTAGGCGGGTACAGCTAGTATATATATATATATAAATAAATGAACAGGAGAACGTTTGCAGCTCTCCTCTCCCCACCTCTGGCAACTCGGACAGGTGGGCAAATTCAAAATGATACTTGGGACCCTCTGTAGGGGGGCAGCTCCGTCGACGTAGATCTCTCGTCCACCAGCTCTGCCACACACGTTCCCACGCTGTCTTCTCCTGGTAGTAGAAAATACTGGACTGCCTTGCAGCCTAACCTACTACTAACATAATAATAAACACACTAATATAATATATATACTAGGGCCTATCTAGCCTAGTCATCAAGGGGTAATAAGAGGAAAATAATAATCAACCTTAAACATTCCTGTCCATCGACGCGTGTCCACCGGTTCCCAGGTCACCGGTTCCCAGGTTGCTCGGCGTTCTGGTTGCGTGTCACAGGTCTTCTGGCATCGTGGAGAATCGTGTCATCGCCGTTCCTATTCCCTGGCTTCAGATCTCCCAAGCTGGTCCAACCATTCGTCACTGATCACGCCGCTTTCCACACTCGCTCCTTCACCGTGATGTTTTCTCATCAATCCAACAAGGTGCTTCCCTCCTGGGACTTCAGTAGATGTGACCCGGTCACAGCAGCTCTGCACGTCGTACTGGGGAAGGACCCGAAGGATGTCAAACTTGCCCTCGCAGCGTCGCCGCTCACCTCCGTCACAGACTAACAGCCACGAGAACTTGGCCTTCTTTCGCCCACTAAACTCGGCTTCTTCGTGCTCCCCGGGAGTACACTAATCCTCTACGCCGATGGTAGACTGCATTAGGCTGCTCAAATCCACTGAGCGAGGCTCCTAAAACCTCCACTCTCGAGAGCTCACTAACGCACTTCAGCTAGCGTCGATGGTCTGTGAATCTCTGCTAGCGCAGTGACCTGCAGGTCTTGAGCCAGGCCTCTCAGAGATGTCACAGCAGGCTTTAATTGGTCTGTCACGTCACGTGACCACGGCCAGCCAATCACCAGCCTGCTGACGCCCTCACGTCTTAACGCCAATCCGAAAGAGACGTTGCCATTTTGTATGAATTAGGGGCGTAAGCCCCCTCACCTGCAAAACTTATAACTGACAATTTTTCCATAAATATGTAATCTATTTAGTAGCCTCTCATATCAAATGCTTCTCTGTATCTCAGGGAACCTGCAAGGTAAGAAGATATGACTCTTAACTTTGGCTCTGGGGAGAAATAGGAGAGGGGACCGTAACACTACATAATTTTCAAATAAACGCAAAACTTTTGGAATATAGACTATTTCTAATTGTCTATATTTAGCACGTAATTGGAAGTGTTTATTTAAATGTTTGATACAACAAACTATACTTGATGGAAGTATTCCCCTTTAACAAGATGAACATTATATGATTTTCTGATAGCATGTTGAAAAGAAAAGAAATCGGTATATTTGAAGTCTGAATTATTTTTTTGAAAATAGCAAAAGAAAAACAATTATTTAATTTACTTTTGTTCTTGATAATTTTGTTGTTACAATGTTGAGCATTTAGACAAAGTCGAAGTATATAACAAGTAGATTAAGATAAAACACGAAAAAAATTCATGCCAAAAAAAAAGCATCTTGCACATGAAGCCCATCATTACCCAGCAAAAATCTGCTATTTTGTTCTAGAAATAGAAGACTAACATTATATTATCATAGAGGATTTCCAACACTGTGAGCATCAAAGTGTTCTTACGTCTGGCATGGAAACGATCGATCGTCATTTAGCCAAACTGCGGAATAGTTCTCTAATATATAAAACTGTCTGATATTTCACTCCTTCATAAACTCAAACCAATCTCAAAACCTCTTTAATTTAATTAACCAAAATCCCACACATTATCCAAACATTCAGGGTCTATCACTAAAATACTTAGGAGTGAATGGTTCCTATTCCATGTGAAAATAAAAGCACTAAAACCAGTGTCGTAACTTTCTTTGACAAATTTCATGGTTTTTGGACATAGCTGAATTTTCTCGTTTATAGACTTAGTCAAATTCCTGGTCTGGGAGCTTAAACTTCTGATAGGAAATTCTGATTCTGCCACATTTCCAGATATTGTAACTCTAACGTTAGGAAGACAAGTAATTGACTTTGCTGTGTTCTGAAACCTATTTTGTTTGCTGATGATACTACCCTCATCTACTCTAACCCCAACCCACATACACTAAATAATGTTGTTAATAATGAACTAAAAAAAGTCCACTTATGGATGTCAACCAACAAACTAACACTTAACATAGAAAAGACCTACTACATATTATTTGGAAGCAAATCTACAAATGCAATTCAGCTTCAGATAGACAATGTAAACATTAGCAATATAAATGATGGAAAGTTTCTCGGCCTATTCCTAGACAAGAGACTCAACTTCAGTACCCACATACAACACATAACTAAGAAAGTCTCTAAAACAGTTGGTATACTCTCCCAAATCAGATATTATGTACCTAACTCTGCTCTCATCTCTCTATATTATGCACTAATCTATCCCTATCTTAATTATGGTATCTGTGCATGGGGGTTCAACCACTGCAAACCACCTCAAGTCCATCATCACCCAGCAAAAATCTGCTATCAGAATAATAACAAATACTGCTTTCAGACAACACTCAGCTTCCTTGTTTAACTCCCTAAACATAATCTCACTCCACAAATTCTCTTGTGTCAACTACATTTACAAAACCCTGTTTTTAAATGCAAATCCTGCTCTGAAACTCTCCATGGACAGATGTAATAGGACCCATTATCACCACACCAGAAATAAATATCTCTTTGATATCCCCAGAGTCAAACAATCTGTGTAAACACTCTATGCAAGTTAAGGGACCCAGTTTATGGAACTCACTCCCTATTGAATTGAAAAGCTGTCCAACTTTTGCGTCATACATAAACAATACTAAAAAGTACCTAATTTCATCTTCATAGTTTTTACCTTTTGCTTTAAAATTGCACTCTATCTATTGCTACCCAATCTCCCAATCTTTATGTACCCAATCCGAACATCTTTACCATTGTGATCATTGCTGTCTTCTTATATGTGCTGTCAATCTGCTGTATGGTGTCTATTAATCTTGTTTAAATTACCAATCAAGCTGTCAATGTAATCAATCAGAGCTTTAATATACCAATGTGCTTTAATATACCTACTAATCTCTCATCTCATTTTTTCTCTTGCAATGTATTTGTTATCATTTTATTAATTCTGCTAGAATTTACCTACTTAAAATTATCTGTTAAATTAAGGACCTGCCCGAAACGCTGCACGTACTAGTGGCTTTACAAGATTGTAAATACTTTGCTATGTATTCTCACAAACCCAATGTACCTTCTTGTATATAAATAAATAAATAAATAAATAAATAAATAAATAAATAAATAAATAAATAAATAAATAAATAAATAAATAAATAAGTTTGTCAAGTCGTTGTGAACTTATACATCTATAGAATATTTGTCTTTGTCATTTTTCAAGACATTGTAAACTGCCGAATTTACGAAGAGTATATACCTTCTTATTTGTCATTCCAGGTGTGACTTATTTTTCCTGAAGGCAGGAGAGAGAACTTTGTCTGGTGATATTAATGGCCATACAGAGACTTTACCCCCACTCTGGTATTGTAATGTCATTACCCACTATGTTCATAAATTTACAGCCAGACTTAAGATCCCTAGTGAACCAGTGCCATTAGGTTATCTGTACTTAGTGACATCTCGATGCTAGACTTGTGCATGCGTAACGTAATAGCCAGTCTTAAGTTGACTAGTGTACCACTGTTATTAGGTTATTGTGGCGACCTACCGACAGCTAGCTGCCTGACTACTGCATTTATTAATTAATTTACTAGTTGTGGATATGTGTGTAGCTTTTTGTATATAGAGCAGTGCCTTGTATATAAGTGCGCCCTCAGTAAACTTTTGTTTTATTTTTATTTTTATAAATAAAACAAATACAAGAACACACAAAACACAAAGAAATCCAGTACATAAACAAAATAACAATAAAAGAACAGGAAACAGGAACATTAAGAGTAACAGTAAACAGCATCAGGAACAGTTAAAAAAAAAAACATACACAAGCGACACAGAAAAAATTATCACAATACAGGGCATAACCCCGATACCCCGACACGGACATCATAAAAAAGGAAAAGTCTAAACAGAACATAGATACGTAGTAACATTTAACAGAACACAGAAAAGCACATGAAATAAAGAACATAAATAACATAAAAACACACTCCCAACCAAATACACATAACAGACGTGGATAGATGACCACGCACACAAAGCCAACCACACTACACACACGCACACACACACACACACACACACACACACAACATGGGGCCTCGTAGCCTGGTGGATAGCGCGCAGGACTCGTAATTCTGTGGTGCGGGTTCGATTCCCGCACGAGGCAGAAACAAATGGGCAAAGTTTCTTTCACCCTAAGTGCCCCTGTTACCTAGCAGTAAATAGGTACCTGGGAGTTAGTCAGCTGTCACGGGCTGCTTCCTGGGGTGTGTGTGTGTGTGTGGTGTGGGGAAAAAAAAAAAAAAAAAAAAGTAGTTAGTAAAACAGTTGATTGATAGTTGAGAGGCGGGCCGAAAGAGCAAACCTCAACCCCCGCAAAAACACAACTAGTAAACACACACACACACACACACACACACACACACACACACACACACAGTAACAAAGGAGCACAGGACAAACACACAAGACACAAAAGTATGTACACAGAGATATAAGCACAGAAAACCATGAACACGCACACAAAACACCCACGCAAACAACAAGAGAAACACACACACAACCACCCACACCACGCAGCAACCAAACACCTAAATACAGGGAGCACAGGCCAAAGCGGACCAGGGCTTTGGTCCGAAAAACAACAACAGAAAAACTGAAAAATAGAAAAACTCAGGCCCATGCAGGAACCGAAAACAGCCCCCAAACCCACACCCCACACGCACACTGACACAGGTGGCGCCCGGAGGCACCGAAACACACCATTCACGCACAGGAACAGCAACACCACAAGGAAGACACACACAACCACACGCAACCCCCGCCAAGGAAGCCCAAAGGGACGGGGGAAGGGAGCACAATGCTAAAGCAACCCCTGGAAACCTCTTCAACCCCCAAACCCACATCAACGCCCCAACCACACCCAAGACCAATCTCCGCCGCCCATCCACCGACGCACCCACGCACCCAAAAGCAATCCCACTAACATAAGCATCCGTGAACCACTGATCAAACTCAGCAGGAAAAGCGCGTTGCAATCACCACCATTTAAACCACATGCGCCCTCGCAAAAACTCAAATCGTGAGTGACCCCCATAACCCTCCCGCCTCCCAACCCACATACAAAACACATAATCCGCAACCAAAACACACAATGTATTGCACACCCTCCGCGAACAACCCAGAAAATGCAAGAACCATAAAACACCACCCCGACACTCCGGTCCACAAAACACCTCCAGGACATCCTGAAACCAGGCAACCAAACCCTGCAACCAGTCACAAAAATAAAAGACATGCACCTGCTATTCACTAAAGCCACAGTGCACACACGCCACATAATCACGCAAGCCAAGTATACACAATCGCTCATTCGTCGCCAGCGACAAATGCAGAAACCGAAACATCAACTCCCGCTGCTGAGGCACCAAGAACTTTCCTTTCAAACACAACCAGATGCCACCCCAATCCCAACACGAGAACAAGTCGTCCACTTGAGGCTGCCCCCGAGGCAACAACACCCTATACACAGTCTTATATGAAAAGGACAAAAAACCAGGATGACCGCAGAGCGCCCGAAGAATCTCCGCGGCCCAGGAATAAACAGGAGAGGTGAACCAAGCTACCTCCCTACAAACCCCCAAATCAACCAAGTAACTGAACCGAATACAGCAGACAATAAACAACACATTCAATCCCCCGCCCAGAACCAGCCCCTGATGCAGCGAGAAGAGGGGCCTTTGCCTTAGTAAAGACGTCAGGAATACCAACACCACCCTCCCTCACCCCTAACACCAGCGTCGAACGACGTACCAGCTGATAACGACCACACCACACATACCTGTAAACCAGCCTCTCCAAATCCAAGGCCTTCCGGCGATCCAAAGGGAATCACTGAGCCACAAATCACACTCGCGAGAGAACCTTACACGCAACAATCAACGAACGCTGGTAGGTCGTCAACGGACGACTTGACAATAACCCAACCGCAACCCCAACCCAACGAGAGATAGGTCCCCAATTCCACTCCAAGAAGCGGTCATAAGAGGCAAACCAGGTATATCCAAGAACCCAAAGCGACGAGACCACCGGAAACCACGACCCTCCCCACACCAGGCGGGAGGCCCACTCACTGATACCCATCAAACCCAACTTCGCACGATTAAGGACAGCCCCCGTGGCTGACTCAAACCGCAGGAGAACGTTCTGAACAGCACCGACCGAACTCACCAAAACCACAAACAGAATGGTATCGTCAACATACCCGCAAATGGGCAGCCGAAGACCGGAAGGCAGAAGAGGAGGCACAATCAAGGAACAAGCCTTGACTGCCCGAAAGAGAGGTTCCTGAAACATCACATACAAGACCATAGACATTGGGCACCCCTGACTCACAAAACGGAGAATCGGAAAAAAGGAATTAAAAACCATTCACACAAACATGACTGCGACACCTGGCATACAACATGCGCAACCAACCCACAAACATCGACGGAAACCCAAACACCTCCATCGCACGGAATACAAACGCCAACGACATCCGATCGAAGGCCTTCGACCAATCCAAGCTGATCATCGCCACCGAAAGGTGATACTCAGACGTGTACAGAAGCACGTCACAAATCAAAGAATTGCAATTCACAAGGGTGTAACAAACAAGGTTTGTTTTAGGAAATTATTCAGTATGGATGCTCATAGACATGGGGGTTTGAAACTTTGGAGTCAGATGGTACCCGATCTGGCTCGGGAGCATAGGTCATCTCTCTAGGGATTAGCGGTTAAGATTACAAAATGGCTGGCGCCTTTGTCTTAAAGCAATGTATAATGAATTATTTAACAGAATTCAGTAATTTAGAGAAATTCAAGACTTCATTCAAATTGTATTCAATAATATACCTGTTCAAGTATCAAGAGTATTCTCAATTGTCGAAATACTGAGTAAGTTACCGTCAGTGACATCACTAGCCTCTGAGGCGGATCAATCTTGATGACCCTGGGTCAAGGGTTAACTAAGCCTTCCATATTTAGTAATTCTCAAAATTCAAATAGCCATATTGTAATTAGAAATAGCCTTTCCCTAAGATGCCTGCACGATTACCATCAGTTTATAAGAGTTCAACCATCTGGGTTGTTCAGTACAACAGAGATTAGTTGTTCAATTTAAACCCTGCTTAGTAATCTTGGTAAACCTGGCGTAGGAATACACCTGTAGCCTCAGTGGTGAGGAGAGCTGGGGAGGATCAGTGTGGTCTCGGTCAACAAAGGGAGAGGTCATCCACCCTCACCTCTTCAAATAGATCAGTATAACATCAGCTGGTCGCATTGACAATGTATAGTTGCTACGTTTTTGTATAGGGAAATAGTTCAATTCATGCCTCGATAGGAAGTGTTAATTTAGGGAGTGATTTCATTTAGCTGTTGTTCAGATTTTGCATAAATAAATAATTAGCTTGTTTTTTTGTGTTTTATTATTTCCATTTGAATGTGTGCATGTCCTCGTCACGTGGTCTCCACGAGTCTGAGTTTTAGTTGGGCTGCAAGCTTAGCAACGTTTGAGAGATCATATATCCCTTTGTTTGCCATAATTCCCACACTTAACGTAGATTCATTCCCCCTTTTCCAAGTAGTTTGGGGATTGAGCCCCAAGGTTTTAATGATCGATTAATCGGTCCAGACCCCGATTGATTGACGCTTCTGGTTAATGGTCTGGTGGTGGCAGCAGAAGGAGATCCTTGAGTTTGCTAGAAGTCTAGTACCAGTTCACGGGGGCTGTAGAAGCTTAGCCGATCGAGCGGCTAAGACCACGTGGCGCGGGATTCGGCTGGAGTAGCCCTTAGTATTAAGTTGAAGTAAATAGAATACGGGCAGGGGTGAGGACGAAGGTAGTGCCGATAACACCCCCCCCCCGTGTTACAAGAGCACGATCAGGAACACCACAAAATTTCTCCAGAGAGTCCACCGATTCCACGACACCGCGACAGTGATGCGCTAAAACCTTAGACAAAATCTTATAATCAACATTCAAGAGCGTAATAGGCCTCCAACTCAAATCGCCCAACTTCGAAGAGAAGCCCCACGATTTCGTCACAATAGGACTCAGGCAGGGTACCCACCCGCAGACAAGCCTGCACCACCTCCAAAAGGACCTCCCTCATCACATCCCAAAAGGTAATATAGAACTCAACGGTAAGGCCATCCGCACCGGGCACCTACCCCGAACGAAACAACCGGACCACATCCAGGAGTTCCCCCAACGAAACATTCCGCACCAACCGGGCACACTCCACCTCTGACAAACCAGGGGTGCACCCATGCAAAAAATAATCCGAGAGCAGACCAACCCCATGCACCGCCCCAAAGAGCGCCTCCAATTCCCGCCGCATGTAAAGCAGTCAAAAGCAGCTGTAAAGCAGCCTCTGTGCCAAAAATAACAGAACTATCAAGCCGCCGAAGGCCCTTATAAAGAACGTAATCCCTTCCAGACTTCTCCCCTTGTATCATGCCACAGGAAGGGCAGAAGCCCCTTCCGAAAAAATAGCTTCCGGTCCCGACGATGCGCCACCCCAGAAGGGGCGTACACTGTCAAGAACAGAATCACAACCCCCAAATACTCTGCCCGCGTAAACAAGACCCACCCATCTTCATCCATTTCCGTGTGAAGCACAGAAATAGAAGCCCTGCACGAGAATAACATGAACGTCCCCCTAAAGGACGTCCTCGGCGGGTTCAACACAATATGAAAATCAGCACACAACCCCTGCAGAACAGACACATCCCGAACATTGTGCTCCTGGCTCAGAGCCACATCCACACGCTACTCCCGAAGCACATCCACAATGCTAAATTGGACTGCAAGTGCATTCAGACCACGTACATTCAAAGACGCACAAACAATAGCAGGCGCCATCGAAACCCATCAAGGACCTCCTAATTCCACAGGCCCATCAGGGGGCACACCGGTACCCACCGCAGAGGCGGCGTCTGCAACGTGATGGTCAACCGCCCTCCGCTCCACGGAGGAGGAATCCACAGAAACTCCGGGCCTCAGACACTTCAGGAAGCCAACATCACCTGCCGAGACCCCGCCGCCACTGCCCAGGTAACACTCACGCCCACCGTCGCCGAGGAAAGCTCGCCACCACCAGACACCACATCACCCCCACCTCCACTGTAAGCTGAAGACGTGAAGCAGGGGTAGCCATGTCCACCACCGAAGCCGGCACAGGAGCCACCACAGGCGCAGACAGAACAGCAGGCACATCCCCGCAGGTACACCACCAGGCAAACCCCAGGACGAGGACCTTCCGGGGAGGCAGTCTGCACACCCAGGGGGGGAAAATCCTCCTCCCAAAATACAAAAGCGGCCTCCATGCGAGGAACTTCACACCGGGCAGCGTCGTGGCCTCCCTCCCCGCACTGAAAGCAAGTGCGGGCCTGACCATGATAGAAAACACGGAGATAAACACCACAACATAACGCCTTGGAAGGGATGGACTTCGTGAGCAACCTGTCCTCTTAAAAAGAACGTCAACATTTGCCATTTGACTCTACGGCTGTTTTTGGACGTTATTTTGTGTAAAACTACGTCTATTTTCGCTTCCATGGACTATCTCTTGTTATATAATGAAATACCACACTCTTATTATTCTTTAACTCACTGACTATGCTCTGATATTTGTTCTTCAAGTAAAAATATATATATTTTTGCCTTAATTAGGCCATAATCCAGAAAATTCCAGCCTATCGATCTTTATATTTAGGAAAACATCTAATAAATTTGGAAATGAATTTTTCGTTCGCCGACAGTTGCCTGTTACTATTTAACCCTCTATGCTTTAATGTCACTGGTCATTGTGACTTTCCCAGGATTTATATATGTTTTGTAGTAGCATTTAGTCAGACTACAGTAATTTAACTAATGGGAAACCTCTATAGTTGTCGTAAATTAATAATAATCATTTATCAAATAATAAATTAGCAAACATATGCAACATTTTATGTTACGACTTTTCGGGTAGGCCGTTCTGTTTGTTTACAACCCCAATGGTTCAAAATACACAATACTTTTAATATATAAGTGACTAAGTATGCTCTAATATATGGTCCTCAATGAAAATTATCGTTTTTTTTTGTTAATTTGTCCATAATGAATAAGATTCCTTACTGTTGATCTTTATATTAAGAAAAACATCTAAACAAATTGGTATTGTGTTTTCGTTCAGATAAAGTTTCCAGATACTATTTCCTAGTTATCAATTAATGTAGGTGGTTATTTTAATTCGCGGCTACCAGGGGCTTTCTCCCATTATACAATATAAATGTACTCACTAACTATTCTCTGGTATCTGTTCTTCAAGTAAAATTACCTATTTTTTTGTTTAATTAGTCCATAATTCATAAAATTCCTTCAGGTCGATCTTTATATTTAGAAAAACATCTAATCAATTTGGAATTTAATTTTTCGTTCACCTACAGTTACCTGCTATTATTTCATTGTAATATTTTATGTCGCTGGTCATTACAATTTTCCAAGAATTTAAACAGCTAAACAGCAAGTAGCATCTTGGTTAGAGTACAGGAATTTACCTATGTAGAACCTCGATAGCTGCCGAATATTATTAATGATTATATATGTAATTTAAAATAATGAATTATATACCATTTCTTATGTTACGTCTTTGGCGGGCAGGCCGTTCTGCGGGTTTACAACCGAATTGTTTAAAAATCACACTATTTTAAATGTATGAGTCACTAGTATGCTCTGATATATGTTCTGCAATGAAAATAAAGATTGTTTTGTTGTTAATTACTCCATAAATGTGTAATGTGTTAATTCAGTCTAAAATCTTTTTGCAACGTTTATATGCGATATACGTAGCTGGAAACTACCTAATATTTAAAAATAATAGTTACAACATTCTATTAATATATAATGTTGAAATAAATATCACACAAAGTCTGTATATCTCTTTTTAGATGTCTTATAAATCTTCTTTTAAAATAGTATTGATGATTTTTATGAATCTTGAGTAAAAATTATGTTAATTATTATTAATCTAATTGTTATTATTTTAAGTAAAAGAATTGCAAGTATTCGCATAACCACGGGATCTCTGTTTGTGTATGAATGCACGGATTTGTTTTTGTTATGAGAGGGACGCCTTAGAAAGCATGGTGTAGGCCACCTGTGGCTCGCATCCGATCCCACGATCGTCGTCGCCCCTAAATCAACACAACAGGTATTTAGTATTTACGATTATAATAAGTAATATTTCTTTTATAATAATATTGCAGCAGGTGGGGTAGTGGTAGGACACTCGCCTGGCGTTCCGCGAGCGCTATGTCATGGGTTCGTATCCTGGCCGGGGAGGATTTACTGGGCGCAATTCCTTAACTGTAGCCTCTGTTTAACGCAACAGTAAAATGTGTACTTGGATGAAAAAACGATTCTTCGCGGCGGGGATCGTATTCCAGGGACCTGCCCGAAACGCTACTCGTACTAGTGGCTGTACAAGAATGTAACAACTCTTGTATATATCTCAGGTTAGGGGCTAGGCATTTACACTCTTAGGTCAGCAAACTAGCTAGAAGGTTAGACTATTAGACTCCACTGGTCAATCGGGGCCCTGCATGACTCAGCTTATCCTAACCTAGCCCAGCTTAAACCATCTTAGCATAGTTCATTCTAGCTGTGCATAGTGCTTGCACAGCCTTGCTTATCCTAGTTTACCTCTTCCTAGCCTACCGTAGCCAAGCCTATCCCAGTATACCCTTACCTAGTCTTGCCTAGCCTAACCCTGCCTTGCTTTTAAACATGACCAGTCCTTCCTACCCTAGCCAAGCCCTGACCAGCTTAGCCAAGCCAATCCCTGCCAAGATTTAGCATAGCCTTGCCTTTTTATTAATATATAGAGGGTACCACCTCTGGTTGAGTATGTAGGAACCCTCCACTTATAGGGTTGAGGGTTCCACATATATATATATATATATATATATATATATATATATATATATATAAATATATATATATATATATATATATATATATATATATATATATATATATATATATATATATATATGCGGAAAATCCACAGAGAAATATGAAATGAGGTGAACGTTTCGGCTTTGTTAAAGCCTTTATCAACACCAGACTGACCACGGGATCAGTTAGATCAGTTGCGTTAGGTCAGTCTGGTGTTGACAAAGGCTTTCACAAAGCCGAAACGTTCACCTCATTTCATATTTCTCTGTGGATTTTCCGCATAAAATGATCAGTGTTCTGTGATCGTCAATTGCATATATATATATATATATATATATATATATATATATATATATATATATATATATATATATATATATATATATATATATATATATATATATATATATACATATATATATATATATATATATATATATATAATATAAATAATGTGTGTGTAAACATGCCACGTGTGTGTAAATCACAAAAATTAACACTTGATGAAAAATGTGACAGTGTCAGACCACGGAGGAAGAATTGAAACAGGAATTTCCTTAAGTACTTTCATATATTAATACATCTTCAGAAGGAATAATTTTTTATATAAATTAAATTAAAAAAAATCATTCCTCCATGGTCTAAAACTCATATATATATATATATATATATATATATATATATATATATATGTGTGTGTGTGTGTGTGTGTGTGTGTGTGTACTCACCTACTTGTGCTTGCGGTGGTTGAGCTCTGGCTCTTTGTCCCGTATGTATGTATTCATATATATATATATATATATATATATATATATATATATATATATATATATATATATATATATATATATATATATATATAAAATATTTTATATATCCTGCCTGAAATGCTGCGTGTACTAGTGGCTTTACAAGATAGTTATTATAAAGATAGCATTTTGTGGTTATTCTCTATATCTGGTTCACCTAACAGTAAATAAGTACCTGGGAGTTAGACAGCTGCTATGGGCTGCTTCCTAGGGATGTGTGTGTGTGTTTGTATTCATGTTGAATTTTACAAAGTAGGAAGAGATGTTTGTAAAAAAAAAAAATCAAATATTTTTGAAAGTATAAGTAGATTTGATATTTTTCTTTAATTGTTTATGTCTGCTGTCTCGCCTCCTTTATAAAATGGCATCATTCTTGCTTTTTTAAGGATATCAGGAAAAGTAAGGCACTCCAGAGATTTGTTGACTCCTTCCTAGTGTTGCCTAGCCCAGCCCAGCCTAGACAAGGCAGGCTGGGCATCCTAGCCTCACGCAGCTTAGCCCCCACCTACATGTAGCATCCCAGTCCATCCTAAGTGATCATTACCTTACTGGCTGTGTTTTCTCTTCAGCCCTGAATGTAATGTGGTGGAACATAAGCAGATACATATCAGGTCTTAGAGAATCTGTACTTCATACATTTCTTAATAATGTCTCACAAATATTTAAATAATTAAACAATAATTGTATAATAACTTCATATTATTCTTGCAATTTATTTTTGCATTTTTTTTTATACAAAATTTACATTTTAAAAGATTACCTCTATTTTTAGATTGATGACTTGAAGACTACAGTGCCATCCACAGCAAATCATGGTCTTAAAATATCTCCTAGCAATGACGAGACCAATTTTCACAGAGATCAAATTTTTGCTAAGCAGTAGTCACAGGTAAATATATATTATATATATAATATTATATATATAAAATTAACTACTTCATTGCTCAAAGCACCTTTAGACATTCTGAGAGTTGTGCTATTTTATTAATTAATTAATTAATTAGGCTATATTTTAATGTTTTGTAATGTTTTCATTACTTTTTTGTTTTGAAATATAAATTGTTGAGTTTTGAAACATTTTGACATTAACTATACCTGAATATTTATAAACAAAAAAATACCAGAACTATGTCCTTGACAATTGCACTAAGAAGTCTTTGCCAAAATCAGGTGCTCAGTGCAGTAGTTAAAAACTTAAAAGTTGTACCACCTCTGGTGCAAGATTAGGGACCCATAGCCTCAGAGAAGAAAATAGAGAGTACTCAGAGAAGGCCTTGAATAATAGGCAGGCTGTTTGTGTGTGTTTCGACGGTAAGCTTGCTGACACCAAATGTAGTTACCTAAGTGTAGTTACAGGATTAGAGCTACGCTCGTGGTGTCCCGTCTACCCAGCACTCTTTGTCACATAATGCTTTGAAACTACTGACGGTCTTGGCCACCACCACCTTCTCACTTAACTTGTTCCAACCGTGTACCACTCTGTATGCGAAAGGAAATTTTTTTATATTTCTTTGGCATCTTTGTTTAGTAGTTTAAATCTATGACCTTTTGTTCTTGAAGTTCCAGGTCTCGGGAAATCTTCCCTGTCGATTTTATCAATTCCTGTTACTATTTTGTACATAGTGATTTTATCACCTCTTTTTGTTGTCTTCTAGTTTTGGCATATTTAATGCCTCTGACCTCTCCACATAGCTCTTGCCCTTTAGTTCTGGGAGCCACTTAGTAGCATGTCTTTGCACCTTTTCCAGTTTGTTGATGTGCTTCTTAACATATGGGCACCAAACAACCGCTGCATATTCTAGCCTTGGCCGAACAAAACTCTTGAACAATTTCTTTAGTATTTCGCCATCCATGTATTTAAACAAAATTCTGAAGTTAGAAAGCGTGGCATAGGCTCCTCACACAACGTTCTTTATGTGGGCCTCAAGTGATAGTTTTCTATCTAGAATCAACCCTAGACCTCTTTCTTTTATCAGAATTATATAAAGATTTCTCACATAATTTGTAGGTTGTGTGGGATCTATGTTCTATTCCACATTCCATAACATGGCATTTATTCACATTAAATTTCATTTGCCAAGTGGTGATCCATATACTTATTTTGTCCAGGTCTTCTTGAAGGGCATGACAATCATCTAAATTTATTATCCATCCCATTATCTTAGCATCATCAGCAAACATGTTTATATAATTCTGTATTCCTACTGGTAGATCATTTATGTAGACAATGAACATTTCTGGTGCATGTACTGTGGTACTCCACTTGTGACACTTCTGCAGTCCGATTACCTCTGATTACTGCCCTCATTTTTCTATCAGTCAGAAAATTTTTCATCCATGTTAGAAGCTTACCTGTCACCCATCCAAAATTTTCTAGTTTCCAGAACAACCTCTTATGTGGAACTCTGTCGAAAGCCTTTTTTATGTCTAGATAGATGCAGTCAACCCAACTACCTTTTTCCTTTAAAATCTCTGTGGCTCAATCATAGAAACTGAGTAAATTCGATACACAGGATCTTCCAGATCGAAAACAATACTGTCTGTGTGATATTATATAATTTCTCTCCAGGTATTCTACCCATTTAGTTTTTATTATTTTTTTTTCAATCTTTTCACTGTTACACTTGTCAATGATTCAGGTCTATAACTGAGAGAGGTGGGGTCTTCCCTGTTGCCACTTTTGTAGATTGGAACTATGTTAGCCTTTTTCCACATGTTTGCTATGACTCCTGTACACAGGGATGCCTGAAAGATCAGGTGAAGTGGAAGGCTGAGCTCAGATGCACATTCTCTCAGAACCCATGGTGAAACTCCATCTGGACCAACTGCTTTGTTCTTACTTAGCTCCTTTAGCATATTTTCCACTTCATCTCTAGACACCTCTATACGCTCTATGATGTTCTCAGAAATTCTTATTGTGTCTGGTTCTCTTAAGATTTCATTTTGTATAAACACACTTTGGAACTTTTGGTTTAATGTTTCACACATTGCATTATCATTTTCTGTGAATCTGTTTCCTATTTTCAACCTCTGGATATTATCCTTTACCTGCAATTTGTTGTTTATGAATTTGTAGAATAGGCCCAGTTCTGTTTTACATTTATCCATTATCCCTTTTGAAAAATTTCTTTCTGCCTCTCCCCTTACTGCTGTATAGTTGTTTCTCGCATCTTTTTATCGCTGGTATGATTGGGGGTTTGGCTTCTTTCTATGTTGATACCTGCTTGATGGGGTTCTGCTCTTCTACTCCCCAAGCCCGGCCCGAGGCCAGGCTCGACTTGTGAGAGTTTGGTCCACCAGGCTGTTGCTTGGAGCGGCCCGCAGGGCCACATACCCACCACAGCCCGGCTGATCCGGAACTTCTCTTAGAAAACAGTCCAGTTTTCTCCTGAAGATGTCCACGGTTGTTCCGGCAATATTTCTTATAGTCGCTGGGAGGACGTTGAACAACCGCGGACCTCTGATGTTTATACAGTGCTCTCTGATTGTGCCTGTGGCACCTCTGCTCTTCACTGGTTCAATCTTGCATTTTTTTCCATATCGTTCACTCCAGTACGTTGTTATTTTACTGTGTAGATTTGGGACCTGGCCCTCCAGTATCTTCCATGTGTATATTATTTGGTATCTCTCTCGTCTCCTTTCTAGAGAGTACATTTGGAGAGCTTTGAGACGATCCCAATAATTTAGGTGTTTTATCTCGTCTATGCGTGCCGTATATGTTCTCTGTATTCCCTCTATTCCAGCAATCTCTCCTGCTCTGAAGGGGGAAGTGAATACTGAGCAGTACTCGAGACGGGACAACATAAGTGACTTGAAGAGTACAACCATTGTGATGTGATCCCTGGATTTGAAAGTTCTCATAATCCATCCGATCATTTTTCTGGCTGACGCAATATTTGCTTGGTTATGCTCCCTAAACATTAGATCGTCGGACATCATTATTCCCAAATCCTTGACATGCTGTTTTTCTACTATGGAAAGATTCGATTGTGTTTTGTACCCTGTATTATGTTTCAGATCCTCATTTTTGCCATACCTGAAATTTATCACTGTTAAACATCATGTTATTTTCTGCTGCCCAATCGAAAACTTTGTTGACATCTGCTTGTAGTTTTTCAATGTCTTTCATTCCATTTTTGTGTCTTTTGGTCTGTGGCCCTCTCTCAATTTCTGTTGAACCAATCCTGTTTTCTAGCCCTGCATCTCTGTTTTGGTATGAATGTTTGTGTGCCTTCATTGTATATTTTGCAAAATTTGGCATACATTTAATTTACTTCCCTGTCTAGCAACAAGTCTGCCTAATTACTTATTAAAAAAAATTTGAAGTTCCCCATAGTGACCTCTCTCTCTTGAAATCAAGTTTATCAACTGTTTCAATGTCCCCATTTTCTGTGTGTGTGTGTTTGGAGGCTAAGCTTGCTGATACCATGTGTGTGTGTGTTTGGAGGCTAAGCTTGCTGATACCATGTGTGTGTGTGTGTGTGTTTGGAGGCTAAGCTTGCTGATACCATGTGTGTGTGTGTTTGGAGGCTAAGCTTGCTGATACCATGTGTGTGTGTGTGTGTTTGGAGGCTAAGCTTGCTGATACCGTGTGTGTCTGTGTTTGGAGGCTAAGCTTGCTGATACCATGTATGTGTGTGTGTGTGTGTGTGTGTGTTTGGAGGCTAAGCTTGCTAATACCGTTTGTGTGTGTGTGTGTGTGTGTTTAGAGGCTAAGCTTGATGATACCATGTGTGTATTTGGAGGCTAAGCTTGCTGATACCATGTGTGTGTGTGTGTTTGGAGGCTAACCTTGCTGATACCATGTGTGTGTGTGTGTTTGGAGGCTAAGTTTGCTGATACCATGTGTGTGTGTGTGTGTTTGGAGGCTAAGCTTGCTGATACCATGTGTGTGTGTGTGTTTGGAGGCTAAGTTTGCTGATACCATGTGTGTGTGTGTGTGTTTGGAGGCTAAGCTTGCTGATACCATGTGTGTTTGTGTGTTTGGAGGCTAAGTTTGCTGATACCATGTGTGTGTGTGTGTTTGGAGGCTAAGCTTGCTGATACCATGTGTGTGTGTGTGTTTGGAGGCTAAGCTTGCTGATACCATGTGTGTGTGTGTGTTTGGAGGCTAAGCTTGCTGATACCATGTGTGTGTGTGTGTGTGTGTGTGTGTTTGGAGGCTAAGCTTGCTGATACCGTTTGTGTGTGTGTGTGTGTGTGTTTAGAGGCTAAGCTTGCTGATACCATGTGTGTATTTGGAGGCTAAGCTTGCTGATACCATGTGTGTGTGTGTTTGGAGGCTAAGCTTGCTGATACCATGTGTGTGTGTGTGTTTGGAGGCTAAGTTTGCTGATACCATGTGTGTGTGTGTGTTTGGAGGCTAAGTTTGCTAACACCGTGTGTGTACTCACCTGTTTAAATAATAATAGGGGTGTGTACCACCTCTGGTGCAATTGTAGGGACCCACAGCCTTGAAGAAAATAAAGAGTATTCAGAGAAGACCTTGTGGATTCTCACTGAACACTAATCTTTTCTTCTCCTATCACCCCTCTTATTTTGTTTTATGCTGTATTCTATTATATATCATATAAATACATAGCCAAATGGCAATATTTATTATGTCTATACAAAAAGAAGACATCCACTTTATTTTTTTTCTCTCCTTTGTTTCTATGTGGATTTTGTTGTGACTAATGATTCTCCTCCTTCCCATCAACAGGTCTTCCTCACTGGGCTTGCTCGGCTTTTGTGTTACTGTGAGGGTGCCATCATCGTTTACCCTTCAAGACTGACTCATGCTGGCATTGCATTTGTGGACTTCCCTTCACAGTAAACAGTCCTTCTCCATATGGTGATTGTCCAGGGCAAGCAGGGTGTGACTGCCATCTTGGAGAAGCAGGGTCTTTTAATATGAAGAATCTTCCGTCTTCTCTACTTACGCCAGCTTGTGCCGGCCTTGCATTCTTGTTACTTCATGGCCCTTGGGCCTTTTTTATTTATTTTATATAATAAATTTTTTTATTAATACCCGTGTTTCACAAGAGATCCTTAACATTTTAAGCACCAATTGTATTGACTAATGCACGTCTTGTAACCTTTAAGACATAAATAGACAAGACATAGATAAATGAGTGAATAATACTGAGTGACTAGGTTAGGGCGAGGAACATAGTACAGTGTCTGACTTTGGAAGAATGCCTACTGTTTTAGAAACCTTATTGCCATGATCATAATCGTATGGGTTAAAAAGCATTTGTTGTCACTCCTACACTGTGGCTTGTTGAGCTTGAAACCTTTGCTCCTTGTTCGTGTTACATCTGACCTTTTGAAGAAATTGTATGAATCAATATCCTCCAAATTGTTCAGTATTTTAAAGGTTTCGCTCTATTACTCTCTCATTTGCATATATCTAAGCATATAGATTAGATATAGATTTAGATTAGATTTTTTATTCAGGTAAAGGTACATACATTGCAGATGAGTTACAAAGGGAAAGACATTGACTAGAGTTCACTAGCTCTATTGGAAGAGAAACGTCTGCAAGACAAGTGTGGGCAAAAATTAAGGTAGCAGCGGCTCACAACGACCCCCATCGGCTTCATTTTGTATCTTCTCCAACTTGCCCATCCTACCTTTACCAAAACAAGAAATGACAGGTGCAGCATAATCAATAAGAAATCTTACAGTACTCAAGTACATCATTCGTAGCACTTGGACTCCCACTCCTTTCCACAGCATGCCAAGGCCTTCAGAGGTTGTAATCTCTTCCGACATTGACTCAACAGTCTGTTCATCTCAGTTTCCAAACTCTCATAGGTATATCCAACATATATGCCTAAATATTTATATATATTAACTCTCTATATTTTTACCGTTTATTTCCAATATAATGGGCCTCCGACTTCTACATTCAAACTTTAGTTTTGTCTTCATTAACCACTAGTCCCATGTGGTGACACTGGTTTCCGAAATTGTCCAACACTGTTTGAATCTTTGAAATATCTTTGCCCTGAAACAAAATATCATCAGCATATATGATTGGAGTTACCCAATTTGAGTATTTCTCAGATGCTATCTTATTCATTAGTACATTAAACAGGGTGAGACTCAATACTCCTCCCTGAGGTGTGCAGAGTTCTTGACCTTGATACCTTGAACCATACAACCTTGATACCACACCTGAGCCTTCCTTTCCTGAAGATAATCCCCTATCCAGCGCAATAATCTCCCTTCAACACCAAGACCAGCTAATTCATATAAAATAACCTCTTTGTTGGCTTTATCAAAAGCTCCTTATAAATCAATAAAAATTATATAATAATCATTACCATTAGCTAGACATTTAATAATACAGTCAGAGGTACTTTTTCCTCTAAGGAACCCGAAAAATTATTAGACAGCTGATCACCTATTATATACAAAAGTTTATTTAAAATGATCCTCTCCATCATTTTACAAAAACACGAGGTTAAAGACACAGGTCTGTACTCTCCATTGGCTTTAGGGATAAGGATGATCATAGTTCTTTTTCATTTACTGGGAATTCTGCCCTCTTTATAACTAATATTAAAGAGGTCTAACAGCGGGCTTTTCGTCATAATGGCAAGTTCATTAAGTATTTCATAAGTTACTCCATCCTCCCCAGGGGGCGGTAGATTTCCCAACTTTAATCGCCGTTATTAGTTCTTCTCTGGTAATACCTGTGCAAGTGACATCACCACTGTTACCTGCTGTAAGTATAAAATCCTTTCTTAGATCTTTCCAAGAATCAAACTACTCTCTCGTTACAGCGGGTAATTAAATGAACTAAGTTTGGCAGCTTCCGCCCATTTATTTACGAGACCTTTTACAATTCCTTACTGGTCAGGATGTGCAACAAAATTATGCTTTTTACCCCTTATTTCATTTATGTCTTGCCAGATTTCCTTCAAGTTTGTTACTCCTAACTTTCTCTGCAAACTCCTGCCAATACTTGCTCCAAATTTCCTTTCTCTTCTCCGCACACTTTTATGGGGGGAATGCTTTTCTATACCAGATGTTTTCCGGTTCAATGTTGCATTAAATACATCTACCTCCTTAATTAAATCTTAATAAAATGCTTCTGCCAAAACTGGCTTATAAGTATCATACGAAGACTTAATATGACCAACAAGACCCCTTAATTCTCCCTTATTAAACTTTAAGCTTTTCCTCTGAAGGCAGGCATGCTTTTTATCTAGTTTAAGCTGTATTTGTAATGCAAAATCTCTTAGCATTTCATCCACAGTAAGACAATTCTCCTCTATGCCCTCAGCATTTATCAAACAAGCATAATCTAATCTCCCTCCCCTCAGATGAGTATGAGAGGGCTCGCCCAGCAGTTGAACATCTTCATGTTCAACATGTTCATCTTCATGTTCAGATTGTTACCATCCCTATCCCCAGTTTCCTGGAGTGCTACTATGTTAATATTCTCTCTAAGAGTATAATAGTGTGCATCCACCGCTCTAGTTTTTAATCCATTAACGTTCCAAGATAATATTATCAATCTACTTTCATCCATGAACTCCGTAATATTTTTTCTTTCTCCTCACTTGCACAACTACTACTAACATCGAAGGTAATAGTATTCATATCTATTTTCTTTGTTATTTCTGTATACCTTTTTACTTTAACGAAGGTACCCCCCAGGTGTAGGGAGGAATGATCTTTTCCAGGTATATTTTGAAAATCAGCATCGTTTTGCCACGTACCGCTTCGGTGGGTAGGCGGTTCCATGAGTTAATAACTCTGTGGGTGAAAAAGTATCTCCTGTAACTGGTAACTGGCTATTCAGACGAAGGACTTCGGGTAGATGTAGTTTACATGGACCTGAACAACGGTCGTAGTCTGCTGTCTGCTCTGTGTCGAGGCTGTAGCGTCTTGGGTCGATTAAACTGTACACGCCGAGTGCTACATTCTTGACTGGAGATTGTACTGTGTGCTATTCGATTGATTGATGAAGATTAAGCCACCCAAGAGGTGACACGGGCATGAATACCCCGTAAGTGGTGGCCCTTTTGAGCCATTACCAATATCAAGAGCTGACACTGGAGATCTGTGGAGGTGCGACTGCACGTACCCTGCGTGACGGGAGATGTCTCCCGTGTGGTGTGTGCTATTCTGATTTATTTATAAAGATTAAGCCACCCAAGAGGTGGCACGGGCATGAATAGCCCGTAATGTGCTATTCTGAAGTCGCTTGCTTATGTACGGTGACGACACCTCACAGTAAGATATAGAAGGGTGGAAAACCGTTACCTGTAAATAGGGATAGGATTAATGCTTGTGTAATTAGTTATGCCATTATGATGATGAGATAATGGAGTATAAGGATTACTCGATCACTACATCACCTTCAACTATTACTAGGGGAACTATTCCATGGTCCAGCGATTTTCTGAAAAGGAGTTTCACTGGCAAGCATAGTGAATTGAGAGCATAAGAATAAAGGTAACTGCAGAAGGCCTATTGGCCCATACGAGGCAGCTCCTATCTATAACCACCCAAACCCACTCATATACATGTCCAACCCACGCTTGAAACAATCGAGGGACCCCACCTCCACCACGTTACGCGGTAATTGGTTCCACAAATCAACAACCCTGTTGCCAAACCAGTATTTACCCAAGTCTTTCCTAATTCTAAACTTATCCAATTTATACCCATTGTTTTGTGTTCTGTCATGTGTTGATACTTTTAATACCCTACTAATATCCCCTTTGTTATGTCCATTCATCCACTTGTAAACCTCTGTCATATCACCCCTAACTCTTCGCTTTTCCAGTGAATGCAATTTAAGCTTTGTTAATCTTTCTTCATATAAAAGATTTCTATTTTGGGGAATTAACTTAGTCACCCTACTCTAGACACGTTCAAGTGAATTTATATTCATTCTATAATATGGCGACCAAAACTGAACTGCATAATGTAAATGGGGCCTAACCAGAGCAAGATATAGCTGAAGAACCACACCAGGTGTCTTGTTACTAACACTTCGATTAATAAATCCCAGTGTCCTATTTGCCTTATTACGAGCATTCATGCATTGATCCTTTTGTTTTAAATTCTTACTAATCATAACTCCCAGATCCCTTTCACAATCCGACTTCGCAATCTCAACACCATCTAGCTCGTATCTTGTAACTATCATCATTACCTAGTCTCAAAACTTTACATTTATCAGCATTAAACTGCATCTGTCAATCTTTTGACCATTTCAAAACCCTATTTAGATCAACTTGAAGTGATAGTGAGTCTTCTTCCGTGTTAATTTCCCTACCTATTTTTGTATCATCTGCAAATTTGCAAATGTTGCTACTCAACATAAGAACACAAGAACACAAGAACAAAGGCAACTGCAGAAGGCCCACCGGCCCATACGAGGAAGCTCCTACCTACAACCACCCAATTAATTTGCCAGTTCCTTTACGACTTGGGACTTAAATCCATTTACACTTTGGGCTTCTGAGTCTTTTAGTTTGTCAATGCTCTTCCTGATTGTGTCGCGTGTAATTGGTATTTCTCTTAATTCATTCTCCTTACCTCCGACAAACATTTGTGTTGGTGATGGGATGTCATTCAAGCTTTCTAGTGTGAACACTGATGTTAGGTATTCATTGAGTGTTTGCCGCCCTTTCATGATACAACTTAAAATTGTTAGTCTCATCTTTTATGGGTCCTACGGAGTCAGTTCTTTGTTTGGGTTTTACTTCGTATATACTTGCCCGAAACGCTATGCGTATTAGTGGCTTTAGGTATTGTATTTTAAATTTTAAAATTTTGCCCCGAGGTGCGAGTTTATTGGGAGTACTTAGCTGTATCATTAGCAAGGTAATTAACTATAGTTTGCTGTCCTCTGTCCTTTAACAAATCCATTGACCCCTCCCCTAACCTGCCTATTTTGTGCAATAGTCGGTTTAGGATGATCCTTTCAAGCATCTTCCAAGTGCATTACATGAGACTGATAGGTCTATAATTGCCAGGGTCATTGGGTTTCGGTATTGGGACCATTATTGCATGTTTCCATTGTGTGGGCAACACTCCACATAGGAATGACTTGTTAAACAGGTGGAGTAGTGGATTGCCAGACACTTCACACAGTGCATTGAGTATGTCGTAGGTGACGCCATCTTCACCAGGTGCTGTACTTTTACCCTTTTCATAGCCCCCTTTACTTCCTTGGCTGTAATTGGTTCCCCATACTCGTCATCACTAGATTGTGCTCTTGTTATCCTAATCCTTCTGTCATTATGTCGGAGGAGCTGTTCCCTGCTTACTTCTGCAGGGAGGGAGGAGGATGATGCTGCATCACTCCACTTGTGAATTAGTTCTTCAGCCTTACCCTCGGGGTCGTTGTGAGCCGCAGGCCGGGCTCTGCTCCCCTTAGCTACCTTAATTTTTGCCCACACTTGTCTTGCAGACGTTTCTCTTCCAATAGAGCTAGTGAACTCTAGTCATTGTCTTTCCCTTTGTAACTCATCTGCAATGTATGTACCTTTACCTGAATAAAAAATCTAATCTAAATCTATATCTAATCTATATGCTTAGATATATGCAAATGAGAGAGTAATAGAGCGAAACCTTTAAAATACTGAACAATTTGGAGGATATTGATTCATACAATTTCTTCAAAAGGTCAGATGTAACACGAACAAGGAGCAAAGGTTTCAAGCTCAACAAGCCACAGTGTAGGAGTGACAACAAATGCTTTTTAACCCATACGATTATGATCATGGCAATAAGGTTTCTAAAACAGTAGGCATTCTTCCAAAGCCAGACACTGTACTATGTTCCTCGCCCTAACCTAGTCACTCAGTATTATTCACTCATTTATCTATGTCTTGTCTATTTATGTCTTAAAGGTTACAAGACGTGCATTAGTCAATACAATTGGTGCTTAAAATGTTAAGGATCTCTTGTGAAAAACGGGTATTAATAAAAAAAATTATTATGTAAAATAAATAAAAAAGGCCCAAGGGCCATGAAGTAACAAGAATGCAAGGCCGGCACAAGCTGGCGTAAGTAGAGAAGACGGAAGATTCTTCATATTAAAAGACCCTGCTTCTCCAAGATGGCAGTCACACCCTGCTTGCCCTGGACAATCACCATATGGAGAAGAACTGTTTACTGTGAAGGGAAGTCCACAAATGCAATGCCAGCATGAGTCAGTCTTGAAGGGTAAACGATGATGGCACCCTCACAGTAACACAAAAGCCGAGCAAGCCCAGTGAGGAAGACCTGTTGATGGGAAGGAGGAGAATTATTAGTCACAACAAAATCCACATAGAAACAAAGGAGAGAAAAAAAATAAAGTGGATGTCTTCTTTTTGTATAGACATAATAAACATTGCCATTTGGCTATGTATTTATATGATATATAATAGAATACAGCATAAAAAAAATAAGAGGGGTGATAGGAGAAGAAAAGATTAATGTTCAGTGAGAATCCACAAGGTCTTCTCTGAATACTCTTTATTTTCTTCAAGGCTGTGGGTCCCTACAATTGCACCAGAGGTGGTACACACCCCTATTATTATTTAAACAGGTGAGTACACACACGGTGTTAGCAAACTTAGCCTCCAAACACACACACACACATGGTATCAGCAAACTTAGCCTCCAAACACACACACACACATGGTATCAGCAAGCTTAGCCTCCAAACACACACACACATGGTATCAGCAAGCTTAGCCTCCAAATACACAATTGGTATCAGCAAGCTTAGCCTTTAAACACACACACACACACACAAACGGTATCAGCAAGCTTAGCCTCCAAACACACACACACACACACACACACACACACACACACACACACACACACACACACACACATGGTATCAGCAAGCTTAGCCTCCAAATACACACATGGTATCATCAAGCTTAGCCTCTAAACACACACACACACACACAAACGGTATTAGCAAGCTTAGCCTCCAAACACACACACACACACACACACATACATGGTATCAGCAAGCTTAGCCTCCAAACACAGACACACATGGTATCAGCAAGCTTAGCCTCCAAACACACACACACACATGGTATCAGCAAGCTTAGCCTCCAAACACACACACACAGAAAATGGGGACATTGAAACAGTTGATAAACTTGATTTCAAGAGAGAGAGGTCACTATGGGGAACTTCAAATTTTTTTAAATAAGTAATTAGGCAGACTTGTTGCTAGACAGGGAAGTAAATTAAATGTATGCAAAATTTTGCAAAATATACAATGAAGGCACACAAACATTCATACCAAAACAGAGATGCAGGGCTAGAAAACAGGATTGGTTCAACAGAAATTGAGAGAGGGCCACAGACCAAAAGACACAAAAATGGAATGAAAGACATTGAAAAACTACAAGCAGATATCAACAAAGTTTTCGATTGGGCAGCAGAAAATAACATGATGTTTAACAGTGATAAATTTCAGGTATGGCAAAAATGAGGATCTGAAACATAATACAGGGAACAAAACACAATCGAATCTTCCCATAGTAGAAAAACAGCATGTCAAGGATTTGGGAATAATGATGTCCGACGATCTAATGTTTAGGGAGCATAACCAAGCAAATATTGCGTCAGCCAGAAAAATGATCGGATGGATTATGAGAACTTTCAAATCCAGGGATCACATCACAATGGTTGTACTCTTCAAGTCACTTATGTTGTCCCGTCTCGAGTACTGCTCAGTATTCACTTCCCCCTTCAGAGCAGGAGAGATTGCTGAAATAGAGGGAATACAGAGAACATATACGGCACGCATAGACGAGATAAAACACCTAAATTATTGGGATCGTCTCAAAGCTCTCCAAATGTACTCTCTAGAAAGGAGACGAGAGAGATACCAAATAATATACACATGGAAGATACTGGAGGGCCAGGTCCCAAATCTACACAGTAAAATAACAACGTACTGGAGTGAACGATATGGAAAAAAATGCAAGATTGAACCAGTGAAGAGCAGAGGTGCCACAGGCACAATCAGAGAGCACTGTATAAACATCAGAGGTCCGCGGTTGTTCAACGTCCTCCCAGCGACTATAAGAAATATTGCCGGAACAACCGTGGACATCTTCAGGAGAAAACTGGACTGTTTTCTAAGAGAAGTTCCGGATCAGCCGGGCTGTGGTGGGTATGTGGCCCTGCGGGCCGCTCCAAGCAACAGCCTGGTGGACCAAACTCTCACAAGTCGAGCCTGGCCTCGGGCCGGGCTTGGGGAGTAGAAGAGCAGAACCCCATCAAGCAGGTATCAACATAGAAAGAAGCCAAACCCCCAATCATACCAGCGATAAAAAGATGCGAGAAACAACTATACAGCAGTAAGGGGAGAGGCAGAAAGAAATTTTTCAAAAGGGATAATGGATAAATGTAAAACAGAACTGGGCCTATTCTACAAATTCATAAACAACAAATTGCAGGTAAAGGATAATATCCAGAGGTTGAAAATAGGAAACAGATTCACAGAAAATGATAATGCAATGTGTGAAACATTAAACCAAAAGTTCCAAAGTGTGTTTATACAAAATGAAATCTTAAGAGAACCAGACACAATAAGAATTTCTGAGAACATCATAGAGCGTATAGAGGTGTCTAGAGATGAAGTGGAAAATATGCTAAAGGAGCTAAGTAAGAACAAAGCAGTTGGTCCAGATGGAGTTTCACCATGGGTTCTGAGAGAATGTGCATCTGAGCTCAGCCTTCCACTTCACCTGATCTTTCAGGCATCCCTGTGTACAGGAGTCATAGCAAACATGTGGAAAAAGGCTAACATAGTTCCAATCTACAAAAGTGGCAACAGGGAAGACCCCACCTCTCTCAGTTATAGACCTGAATCATTGACAAGTGTAACAGTGAAAAGATTGAAAAAAAAATAATAAAAACTAAATGGGTAGAACACCTGGAGAGAAATTATATAATATCACACAGACAGTATTGTTTTCGATCTGGAAGATCCTGTGTATCGAATTTACTCAGTTTCTATGATTGAGCCACAGAGATTTTAAAGGAAAAAGGTAGTTGGGTTGACTGCATCTATCTAGACATAAAAAAGGCTTTCGACAGAGTTCCACATAAGAGGTTGTTCTGGAAACTAGAAAATTTTGGATGGGTGACAGGTAAGCTTCTAACATGGATGAAAAATTTTCTGACTGATAGAAAAATGAGGGCAGTAATCAGAGGTAATCGGACTGCAGAAGTGTCACAAGTGGAGTACCACAGTACATGCACCAGAAATGTTCATTGTCTACATAAATGATCTACCAGTAGGAATACAGAATTATATAAACATGTTTGCTGATGATGCTAAGATAATGGGATGGATAATAAATTTAGATGATTGTCATGCCCTTCAAGAAGACCTGGACAAAATAAGTATATGGATCACCACTTGGCAAATGAAATTTAATGTGAATAAATGCCATGTTATGGAATGTGGAATAGAACATAGATCCCACACAACCTACAAATTATGTGAGAAATCTTTATATAATTCTGATAAAAGAAAGAGGTCTAGGGTTGATTCTAGATAGAAAACTATCACTTGAGGCCCACATAAAGAACGTTGTGTGAGGAGCCTATGCCACGCTTTCTAACTTCAGAATTTTGTTTAAATACATGGATGGCGAAATACTAAAGAAATTGTTCAAGAGTTTTGTTCGGCCAAGGCTAGAATATGCAGCGGTTGTTTGGTGCCCATATGTTAAGAAGCACATCAACAAACTGGAAAAGGTGCAAAGACATGCTACTAAGTGGCTCCCAGAACTAAAGGGCAAGAGCTATGTGGAGAGGTCAGAGGCATTAAATATGCCAAAACTAGAAGACAACAAAAAGAGGTGATAAAATCACTATGTACAAAATAGTAACAGGAATTGATAAAATCGATAGGGAAGATTTCCCGAGACCTGGAACTTCAAGAACAAAAGGTCATAGATTTAAACTAACTAAACAAAGATGCCAAAGAAATATAAAAAAATTTCCTTTCGCATACAGAGTGGTAC
>NC_091165.1:5245073-5353857 GCF_040958095.1 Procambarus clarkii
TTAAAGCATAGAGGGTTAAATAGTAACAGGAAACTGTCGGCGAACGAAAAATTCATTTCCAAATTTATTAGATGTTTTCCTAAATATAAAGATCGATAGGCTGGAATTTTCTGGATTATGGCCTAATTAAGGCAAAAATATATATATTTTTACTTGAAGAACAAATATCAGAGCATAGTCAGTGAGTTATAGAATAATAAGAGTGTGGTATTTCATTGTATAACAAGAGATAGTCCATGGAAGCGATAATAGACGTAGTTTTACACAAAATAACGTCCAAAAACAGCCGTTGAGTCAAACGGCAAATGTTGACGTTCTTTTTAAGAGGACAGGTTGTCGTGAGACACATCTGTAGCGTTCGAGTACCCAAACGGAGACCCCGCAGCCGCTCGGCACTCAAAACGTTGTAACGATGATGCAGCATCGTACCAAACCTCGCGAACACCGAGGCGTGCTCCGCCTCGGGAAAAGTCAAAGGCACCCCCGGCCACACACTAACAAAGATCAGGTGGCCCCACGGATCAGAGATGGCCACCAATAGAGCTATCCTCAGTAAACTTGTGGATTTTACCTAGACTTTCACTCTACCCTAGACATAACGTTTTGACCCCTGGTGGCTTTTTGATGACTGATGGAACGCTTCGATACATAAATCCCAGTGTTCTATTTGCCTTATTATGAACATTCATGCATCATTGATGGAACCAAAATAATAGTTTCCTGTGACATATTTTCAAAATCCTTTACAAAGGACAAATTTTACTGTCAGGTACTGTCAATAATCTTTAAATCCACTAAATGTTTATCTTGTGATATAACCATCACAATAATCAGTCTAAATGGTGAAAATGATCAATCCATGATCATTGTCGACACCCTGACTGGGAGGAAGGGGCCGACGCCGGTGGTGCAGAAACGATCAATACCTGATCACCCGTGTTGACATCAGAGGCAGGCTAGAATTCGTCCATAATAATGCATATTAAAAGTAGTGAGAGTGAACACATGTACCCAGAGATTTGACACGCTTCCATCATCATTTAATCCTTATTACTGTTACAAGTATCCATCCTACAGCAAACACTACTAGAAATTCAATTAACATCAAGCTGCCTTACTTCCATAAAAAATACTGAGCATATCTCCCGAGAGATCATACTGTCTGACAACTTGCTAGATAAGGCTCCGTTTCTCAATTTAGGATAAGTTATTAATTGTTTTAGAACGTAGATTGGCCAATAGTATGCTTTATGGCATTAATACAGCACATCAAGGATCCAACAAGAATGAGAGGAGAGGATGAACCAGCAATGCTTGATCTGATATTTACCCTAAATGAGTGGGATATAAGGGAAGTCAAGATGGAAGCACTCTTGGGAATGAGTGATCACAGTGTATTGAACTTTGAGTACCTGGTAGAGCTCGGATTTCCCCCCCCCCCCACCCCCCCGGAAAAGAACTAGGAAACAAAAGGCTGGCACACCGAAAGGGAAATTATGAGGAGATGAGAAGCTTCCTAAGGGAAATACCTTGGGACACAGTCCTCAGAGCTAAGTCTGTACAAGATATGATGGACTATGTCACCCAAAAGTGTCAGGAGGCAGTAGGCAGATACATCCCGGCCCAAAAGGAAAAATCTGAGAAACAAAAGAAGAATCCATGGTATAATAGGGCATGTATGGAAGCAAAGAAACTGAACAAAAGGGCATGGAGGAACTTCCGGAATAACAGAACACCAGAAAGCAGAGAGAGATACCAGAGAACCAGAAATGAGTATGTCAGGGTGAGAAGAGAAGCAGAGAAAAGTTTTGAAAATGATATAGCAAACAAAGCCAAGACAGAACCAAAGCTACTCCACAGTCACATCAGAAGGAAAACAACAGTGAAAGAACGGGTAGTGAAACTTAGAACAGGCGAGGACAGCTATACAGAGCATGACAAAGAGGTGTGTGATGAACTCAACAAGAGGTTCCAAGAGGTCTTCACAACAGAACAAGGTGAGGTCACTGTGCTAGGAGAAAGGGACGTAAACCAGGCGGCCTTGGAAGAGTTTGAAATTACGAGAGAGGAGGTCAAGAGACACCTGCTGGATCTGGATGTTAGAAAGGCTGTTGGTCCAGATGGGATCTCGCCATGGGTACTGAAAGAGTGTGCAGAGGCCCTTTGCTTGCCACTCTCCATAGTGTATAGTAGGTCACTGGAGACAGGAGACCTACCAGAAATATGGAAGACGGCGAATGTGGTCCCAATATACAAAAAGGGCGACAGGCAAGAGGCACTGAACTACAGGCCAGTATCCTTGTTTTGTATACCATGCAAGGTGATGGAGAAGATCGTGAGAAAAAACCTGGTAGCACATCTGGAGAGAAGGGACTTCGTGACAAATCGACAACATGGGTTCAGGGAGGGTAAATCTTGCCTGACTGGCTTAATAGAATTCTATGACCAGGTGACACAGATTAAGCAAGAAAGAGAGGGCTGGGCGGACTGCATTTTCTTGGATTGTCGGAAAGCCTTTGACACAGTACCGCATAAGAGGCTGGTACATAAGCTGGAGAGACAGGCAGGTGTAGCTGGTAAGGTGCTCCAGTGCATAAGGGAGTACCTAAGCAATAGGAAGCAGAGAGTTACGGTGAGGGGTGAGACCTCTGATTGGCGTGAAGTCACCAGTGGAGTCCCACAGGGCTCTGTACTCGGTCCTATCTTGTTTCTGATATATGTAAATGATCTCCCGGAGGGTATAGATTCATTTCTCTCAATGTTTGCGGATGATGCCAAAATTATGAGAAGGATTAAGACAGAAGAGGACTGTTTGAGGCTTCAAGAAGACCTAGACAAACTGAAGGAATGGTCGAACAAGTGGTTATTAGAGTTCAACCCAACCAAATGTAATGTAATGAAGATAGGTGTAGGGAGCAGGAGGCCAAATACAAGGTATCATCTGGGAGAGGAAATCCTTCAGGAGTCAGAGAAAGAAAAAGACTTGGGAGTTGATATCACACCAGACCTGTCTCCTGCAGCACATATCAAGAGGATAACATCAGCGGCATATGCCAGGCTGGCCAACATACGAACGGCATTCAGAAATTTGTGTAAAGAATCATTCAGAACTTTGTATACCACATATGTCAGGCCAATTCTGGAGTATGCAGCCCCAGCATGGAGTCCATATCTAGTCAAGGATAAGACTAAACTGGAAAAGGTTCAAAGATTTGCCACCAGACTAGTACCTGAGCTGAGAGTTATAAGCTACGAGGAGAGATTGTGGGAATTAAACCTCACTTCGCTGGAAGACAGAAGAGTTAGGGGGACATGATCACTACATTCAAGATTCTCAAGGGAATTGATAGGGTAGATAAAGACAGGCTATTTAACACAAGGGGCACACGCACAAGGGGACACAGGTGGAAACTGAGCGCCCAAATGAGCCACAGAGATATTAGAAAGAACTTTTTTAGTGTCAGAGTGGTTGAGAAATGGAATGCATTAGGAAGTGATGTGGTAAAGGCTGACTCCATACACAGTTTCAAGTGTAGATATGATAGAGCCCAATAGGCTCAGGAATCTGTACACCTGTTGATTGACGGTTGAGAGGCGGGACCAAACAGCCAGAGCTCAACCCCCGCATACACAACTAGGTGAGTACATCCATATATAAATTGAGAGTCGTTAGGCAGCGAGGCAATGCCCCATCATCTAGTAAGTTCTGACTTTATCTTTACAGCGACTGAACCTCTTCTATTGCTGAATCTTTCAGGTATATATTTCCTTTGCACATTGACATGTACATTATTCTTATATAATTTTACCCTGTTGTGAGTACTAGCACATTCTGATTATTGCCTGCTACAATATTGCCAGAGGTCGGCTAGACAGTAAATGTTGAACAGATCCTTGATCATGAACCTTACCAGTGTTTGCAGTCATAGAGCTGTTTATCAATTAATCCTTGTAAAATTACAAGCAAAATATGTAGAAATACACACAGGTATATTGTGGTTCTGCAATCAATGAGCCAGCTCAGCCTTAAGGACCCTACCTGCTACGGGCTATTACCAGCATCAAGGACATAGAGGAGTGGGCCTTACAACCCAGCATAGGAACTGTACTTTCAGCTAAGAGAGAGTTTACTTGTGTTACATTTTTATGAATTAAATTAATAAAACAAAAATAGTTGGAATGAAGGGGAAAGAGGAGGAGGAAGGTGTAGAAAGGCACGAAGGAAGGAAGGAAGGAAGGAAGGAAGGAAGGAAGGAAGGAAGGAAGGAAGAAAGGGAGAAAGGAAGAATGGAAGGAAGGAAGGGAGGAAGGAAGGAAGAATGGAAGGAAGGAAGGAAGGAAGGAAGGAAGGAAGGAAGGAAGGAAGGAAGGAAGGAAGGAGGGAAGGAAAGAAGGAAGAAAGGAAGGAAGGAGGAGGAGGCAGAGGAAGGTGAAGAAAGGAAAGAACGAAGAAATGAAAGGAGGAGGAAGGAAGGAAGGAAGAAGTATGAGGGTGATCATGAAGGAAGGAAGATGTAGGAAGGAAGGAGGAGGAAGGTGAAGGAAAGAAGATGTAGAAAGAGAAAGGTGAAGGAAGGATGGAAGAATGTGAAGGAAGGATGGAAGAATGTGAAGGAAGGATGGAAGAATGTGAAGGAATGTGATGAAAGGAATGAGGACGACGAGGAAGAAAGTAGGGGAAGAAGAAGAAAGGTGGAGGAAAGGAAGAATAGGAAGGAAGGAAAAGGAAGTGGAAGAATAAGAGAGGATGGAAGGACGAGGAGGAGGAAAGTGAAGGAAGGATGGAGACGGAGAAAGATGAAGGGGGGATAGAGGAGGAGGAAAGTGAAGGAAGGAAGGAGAAGAAGAAAGGTGAAGGAAGAATGAAAGAAGATGGATAAATGTGAAGGAAGGAAGAATGAAGAGGACGAAGAAGGATCAGAACGAAGTTGGAGGAAGGGAGGAGTAGGAAGGATGGAGGAGCAGGAGGCGGAATAATACAAAAGGAAGGAGTAGGAGGAGGAGGAACGTTGTAGAAGGAACGAGGAGGAGGAAGGAAACGTAGCAATAAAGAGAAGGATGGAAAGATAAACAGGAAGGGGAAGGGATAAAAGAGGAAGGGATGAAAGAGGAAGGTGAATGAAGCTGGAAGGTGAATAAAGGAAGGAGGAGGAGAAGGAAGGAAGGAGGAGGATATGGAAGGTGGAGGAAGGACGGAGATGGAATGAAGGAGGAAGAGTTGGAAGGTGAAGGACGGAAAAGGGAGGAGAAGGAGGAGGAATGTGAAGAAAAGAAGAGTTGGAAGAGGATGGGGAAGGAAGGAAGGAGGAGAAGGACGGTGAAGGAAGGAAAAGGGAGGAGGAATGTGAAGAAAAAAAGAGGTTGGGGAAGGAAGGAAGGAGGAGGAGGAAGGTGAATGAATGAAATATAAGGAGGAGGAAAGTAAAGGAAGGAAGGTGGAGAATCATGAAGGTAAATGCAGGAAGGAGGAAGAAAAGATGTAAGTTAAAAAGAGGAGGGGGGAAGGAAGGAGGAGTAGGAGGAAGGTGGAGGAGGGAAGGAGGAGGTCGAAGAAAGGAAGGAGTAAGGAAAGTGAAGGAAGGAAGAGAAGAAGGAAGTGAAAGGAAAGAAGATGAAGGTGGAGGAAGGTGAAAGAAAGTAGGAGGAAGCAGAAAATTAGCGGCCTAATTTAAAACTGTGTTGTGAATACTTATTATTGAATTGTACTCCTCAGGATACAAACGAATGACTTTTGCCGTTAACGAGTCAAGAAATTCTCCAACAACAAACTAAGTTAATTGCCCGAGGGGTTGACTTAAGTGAACTATCTTTCTTTTTACAAATAAGCACTATACTTGCATCCCTCATTCAGTGCAGTTTACTACTCGACACTGATGATTTAAAAATATGTATCCGTGCTAACTCCACCAATCTTAGCTATATCAAACCTTACCCTCCCTCTTCATTATATCTCTAATAGCTCTGTTCTCACTGAATTCCTCCTAACTCTAATCCCTCAGAATTCTTATACTTCTTGAGTCTATGTTTTCTAACTTTAGTCCCTAAATTTATTCTCTCCCATCTCTATATCTCTCGGCTCTGTGTTTCCTTTATTTTTCCTCCTGTGTCTGTTGTAACTCTCTTTATTACTCAAGCTCTACTAACTTTTGTGAACTCTGTTTTTCCAAACCATATATGTGCTTATCCTGCTCTACTAACTATCCTTTCTAATCCTATGTACTTTCCTCTAATAATAATCTAACTCTCCTCAATCTATTCCTCATTAATTGACCTGTTAATAGATTTCGATGCCAATTCAATTTAAAACACTTTTAAAAAATTAATTAGAGCGCAAAAATATATTAACAATATAAATTGATTATTCAAAGAATGAAGACCAAAATATATAAGCCTGTGCTGATGACCAAACCACACACCCGAAGATGAGGATACGACGACGTTTCGGTCCGTCCTGGCCGAAACGTCGACGTTTCGGTCCGTCCTGGCCGAAACGTCGTCGTTTCGGCCAGGACGGACCCATTATCAAATCGACTTAATAATAGTCCAAGACGGAGGAAAATGTCGTCGTCTTCTTATCTTCTGGCGTCTTGATGGGTCACCATATCTTCAGCAACATTATTGTGATTCATCGTCTGCATATAATACTGTAACTAAAGCATCTTTATCGGGAATTAGAATATTTAAAATTGGGAACGATATCTAGAAAAAAGTTATCGTATTACCTTAAGGGACAAAAAGAAGAGATTATACAAAAAAAAATATATAACGTGATTCTGTGGGCACGAAAAATAAACTCCAAAGTTCAAGGAAATGATGATAACAACAACAAAATAAGTGTTGTTGTTGCCAAAACCAAAACACGTCCCTACACGCAACTACACCACGCCACTACTGGCCCCCTACACGCCACTACACACCCTTTATACGCCACAACAACACAATGCCAACACACGCCCCTACACAACCATACACGCCCTGCACAACCATACACGCCCTACACAACCATACATGCCCCTACACAACCATACACGCCCCTACACAACCATACATGCCCCTACACAACCATACACGCCCCTACACAACCATACACGCCCCTACACAACCATACACGCCCCTACACAACCCTAAACACCACTACATCACGCCACTACACGCCCCTCCACGCCACTACATGCCCCTCCACGCCACTACATGCCCCTCCACGCCACTACATGCCCCTCCACGCCACTACATGCCCCTCCACGCCACTACATGCCCCCTACATGCCACTACACGCCCCTACACACCCTACACGCCACAACTCCATGCCACTACACGTCAACTCACGCCACTACACGCCCCTACACAACCCTGTACGCCACTACACGCCACTACACACCACAACACGCCCCTTCATAACCCTGTACGCCACTACACGCCACTACACACCACAACACGCCCCTACACAACCCTGTACGCCACTACACACCACAACACGCCCCTACACAACCCTGTACGCCACTACACGCCACTATACCCCAATGCACAACCCTGTACACCACTATATGCCACTGCACAACCCTGCACGTCACTACACGCCCCTACGCATCCCTGCACGCCACTGCACACCCTTGCACACCACAACTCTACACGCCCGTACATAACCCTACACGCCACTACACAACCTTACACGCCACTACACAACCTTACACGCCCTAACACGCCACAACACGCCCCTACACACCGCAACACGCCCCTACACACCGCAACACGCAACTACACGCCCCTACACAACCCTAGACGCCACTACACCACGCCAACACACGCCTCTACATGCCTCAACACGCCACTACACGCCACAACATGCCACTATACGCCACTACATGCCACATCACGCCACTACACGCCCCTACACACCCTAAATGCCACAACACCCAGCAAGTAAATAAGTAATTATCAAAAAGAAGGCACCAAACTGGGAAAGTTATGTAGTGCCATATAATGTGCGGGATAATCAGAGGGCGGTAAATATCACCAAGGACGCCAATACGGGAACAGAAACGCATAAAGCGAACGATATGAAAAGTATCCGTGTCACCGAGAATACTACCAAGAGACAAGCGACCGCGGAGGACGGTCCGAAAAAGAGACACATGCTCGTCCCAGAAGTCAGGACATTCAACAAGGATATGCAGGACCGTAAGAGGGACAATGCAAGTAGGACAATAAGGAGCAGGGCGATGCTCCATCAAGTGACCATGAGTTAAGCGAGTATGGCCAATACGCAACCTCGCCAGAGCTGTTTCCCCATCGCCAGTTACGGTGGCAGGAGGACAGCCATGAGGACACAGAACCTTTAGGAGAATGTAGTTTGTTACCAGTAACAGACGACCAACAAGCCTGCCAACGGGTAAGGATGGAGGAATGGATAACCGTGTAAAAGTCGGAATAAGGAATACTTTTACGAGAGATGGGACATGAGCGGACTGCTTCCCTGGCGGCAGCATCCGCACGCTCATTTAAAAGCGACACTAATATGGCTGCGAATCCAACAAAACTCAACCGACTTAAATTTACTGTGAACAAGAAATAGCCAATGCTGGATCTCGACAACCACTGGATGAACCGGATTAAAGGACCTGAGAGCCATGAGGGCACTACGAGAGTCAACAACAACTACAAAGGAAGAGTGACAACGAGAAAGCAGGAGACGAAGAGCATAGAGAATAGCATATATATATATAAGTGTGATCAGGAAAAACAACAGAGTAGCCAACACTGTCTGCAGACTTAGACCCATCAGTGAAGACTGAAACGGAGTACGAGTGAGAAGAAAAGTGCTCAAGGAAAAGGCGTTTTAGACCCGTAGGAGTGGCAAAAGCTATAGTGATGTGGGTCAAGGATGAACAAAACTGCGGAAGGGGGACTCTCCACGGGGTAAAGAAGGAACAACACGAGAAGAAATATTAGAAATACGAACGGAAAGAGAATTCTGTAAGCGAGATAACCTGACAGAAAGAGGGAGGTGGTGAAGAGGAACAGGAACCGCAGTAGGGGTAAAAGTTAAAGCACGATAGAGGCGAGAGGACAGATGTTGCAAGGATCACGATTACGGCGGTCCTGGAGAGATAGGAAGCCAGTATCAACATACAAGTTCGAACACCGCAACCGGACCTCCAGAGGCCGCCTTCAATCTGCCTGTAGGCCTTGTCTTGTAAACACGTGGTCGCTGCTCCTACACGCCCCAACACGCCACTACATGCCACTACACAACCATACACAACGATACACGCTCTACACGCCAATACACCACGCCTTTACATGCCACTACAACACGTCATTACACGCCACTTCACGTCGATACACGCCACTACACGCCTCAACACACCCCTACACGCCACTACACGCCCCTACATGCCACTTCACGCCCCGAAACGCCGCTTCACGCCCCGACACGCCCCAACACGCAACCACACGCCACTTCACACGCCCCTACAAACGAAAACACACACCCCTACATGCCACTACATCCCCCTACACGCCCCTACACAACCTTGTACGCAACTATACGCCACTGCACAACCCTGTACGCCACTACACGCCACTACTCTCCCCTACATGGCCAACATACGCCACTAAACACCCCTACACGCCACCACACGCCACCACACGCCACTTCACGCCCCTACACCACACCAACACACGCCCCTACACAACCCTATATGCCACTACACCACGCCAACACACGCCCCTACACGCCACAACACGCCAATACATCACGCCACTACCCCACACCACTACATGCCCCAACACGTCACTACTCACCCCTACACGTCACTACTCACCCCTATACGCCACAACACCACGTCATCACATGCCCTTACACAACCCTACACGCCACTACACGCCCTTACACAACCCTACACACCACTACACGCCCCTACACAACCCTACACGCCACTACAGGCCCCTACACAACCTTACACGCCACTACACGCCCCTACACAACCCTACACGCCACTACACGCCCCTACACAACCCTACACGCCACTACACGCCCCTACACAACCCTACACGCCCCTACACGCCCCTACAGAACCCTACACGCCACTACACGCCCCTACACACCCTACACACCCTACACGCCACTACACGCCCCTACACACCCTACACGCCACTACATGCCCCTACACAACCCAATACGCCACTACTTGCCACTATACCACAACCCCCTACACCATGGACGCCACCCCCAACACCACCGCCGCCCTGGACACTACCACTGCTGCCACCTCCCAACACCACCGCCGCCCCGGACACTACCACTGCTGCCACCTCCCAACACCACCACTACCGCCACCTCCAACACCACCGCCGCCACTGCTGCCACCTCCCAACACCATCACTGCCGCCACCTCCAACACCACCGCCGCCACTGCTGCCACCTCCCAACACCATCACTGCCGCCACCGCCAACACCACCGCCGCCACTGCTGCCACCTCCCAACACCACCACCACTGCTGCCACACCCCAACACCAACACCGCCGCCACCGCCACCTCCCAACACCACCGCTGCCACCCCCAACACCACCGCTGATATCCCCAGCACCACCATCGCCAACCCCAACACAACCGCCGCCACCTCCAACACCACCGCCGCCATCCCCAACACCACCGCCGCCACCCCATAACCCACCGCCGCCACCTCCAACACCACCCTCGCCACCCCCATCACCACCACTGCCACCCCATCACCACCACTGCCACCCCCATCACCACCACTGCCACCCCCATCACCACCACTGCCACCCCCATCACCACCACTGCCACCCCCATCACCACCACTGCCACCCCCATCACCACCACTGCCACCCCCATCACCACCACTGCCACACCTACACCACTGCTGCTACCTCCAACACCACCACCGCCCCCCCCCCCCCGAACACCACTACCGCCACCCCCAACACCTCCGCCGCCACCCCCACTACACCACACTAGTACACCGCACCACTACACCAGGCTACTACACGACGCCACTACACCAGGCTACTACACCACGCCACTACTCCAGGCTACTACACCACGCCACTACACCAGACTACTACACTATACCAATACACCACTCCAATACACCACGCCACTACACCAGGCTACTACATGCTACTAAACCACGCCACTACAACAGACCACTGCACCACACCACTACAGGCTACTAAACCATGCTACTACACCGCATTACTTTACTTCTACAACTACTACTACACTACTACAACTACTACTACACTACAACAACTACACCACCACTACACTACTACAACTACACCACCACTACACTACTACAACTACTACTATACCACCACTACACTAGGCTACTACACCACGCCACTACACCAGGCTACTACACCACGCCACTACACCAGGCTACTACACCACGCCACTACACCAGGCTATTACACCACGCCACTACACCAGGCTACTACACCACGCCACTACACCAGGCTACTACACCACGCCACTACACCAGGCTACTACACCACACCACTACACCAGGCTACTACACCACGCCACTACACCAGGCTACTACACCATGCCACTACACCAGGCTACTACACCACGCCACTACACCAGGCTACTACACCACGCCACTACACCAGGCTACTACACCATGCCACTACACCAGGCTACTACACCACGCCACTACACCAGGCTACTACACCACACCACTACACCAGGCTACTACACCATGCCACTACACCAGGCTACTACACCACGCCACTACACCAGGCTACTACACCATGCCACTACACCAGGCTACTACACCACGCCACTACACCAGGCTACTACACCACGCCACTACACCAGGCTACTACACCATGCCACTACACCAGGCTACTACACCACGCCACTACACCAGGCTACTACACCACGCCACTACACCAGGCTACTACACCATGCCACTACACCAGGCTACTACACCACGCCACTACACCAGGCTACTACACCACGCCACTACACCAGGCTATTACACCACGCCACTACACCAGGCTACTACACCACGCCACTACACCAGGCTACTACACCACGCCACTACACCAGGCTACTACACCACACCACTACACCAGGCTACTACACCACGCCACTACACCAGGCTACTACACCATGCCACTACACCAGGCTACTACACCACGCCACTACACCAGGCTACTACACCACGCCACTACACCAGGCTACTACACCATGCCACTACACCAGGCTACTACACCACGCCACTACACCAGGCTACTACACCACACCACTACACCAGGCTACTACACCATGCCACTACACCAGGCTACTACACCACGCCACTACACCAGGCTACTACACCATGCCACTACACCAGGCTACTACACCACGCCACTACACCAGGCTACTACACCACGCCACTACACCAGGCTACTACACCATGCCACTACACCAGGCTACTACACCACGCCACTACACCAGGCTACTACACCACGCCACTACACCAGGCTACTACACCATGCCACTACACCAGGCTACTACACCACGCCACTACACCAGGCTACTACACCATGCCACTACACCAGGCTACTACACCACGCCACTACACCAGGCTACTACACCACGCCACTACACTAGGCTACTACACCATGCCACTACACCAGGCTACTACACCATGCCACAACACCAGGATACTACAACATGCCACTAAACCAGGCTACTACACCACGCCAATACACCAGGCTACTACACCATGCCACTACACCAGGCTACTACACCACGCCACTACACCAGGCTACTACACCACGCCACTACACCAGGCTACTACACCATGCCACTACACCAGGCTACTACACCACGCCACTACACCAGGCTACTACACCATGCCACTACACCAGGCTACTACACCACGCCACTACACCAGGCTACTACACCACACCACTACACTAGGCTACTACACCACACCACTACACCAGGCTACTACACCACACCAGTACACCAGGTTACTACATCAGGCTACTACACCACACCACTACACCACACCACTACACCAGGGTACTACATCAGGCTACTACACCAGGCTACTACACCACACCACTACACCATGCCAATACACCAGACTACTACACCACACCACTACACCACACCACTACACCATGCCACTACACCAGGCTACTACACCACACCACTTCACCATGCCACTACACCAGACTACTACACCATGCCGCTACACCAGGCTACTACACCACACCACTACACCAGGCAACTACACCACGCCACTAAACCAGGCTACTACACAATGCAACTACACCAGGCTACTACACCATGCCACTACACCAGGCAACTACATCACGCTACTACACCGCACGACTACACCACACCGCTACACCAGGCTTCTACACCATGCCACTGCACCAGGCTACTACACCACGCCACTACACCACTACACCAGGCTACTACACCACGCCACTACACCACGGTACTAGACCAGGCTATTACAACAGGCTACTACAGCACACTACTACACCACGCTACTACACCAGGCAACTACACCAGGCTACTACACCATGCCACTACACGCTATTACACCACATCACTACACCATGCTACAACACCAGGCTATTACACCACGCCACTACACCACGCCACTACACCATGCCACTACACCACGCCACTACACCAACCAACTACACCACATCACTACACCACGCCACTACACCATGCAACTACACCACACAACTACACCAGGCTACTACACCACTACACCAGGCTACTACACCATGCCACTACACCAGGCTACTACACCATGCCACTACACCAGGCTACTACACCATGCCACTACACCAGGCTACTACACCATGCCACTACACGAGGCTACTACACCATGCCACTACACCAGGCTACTACACCATGCCACTACACCAGGCTACTACACCAGGCAACTACACTAGACTACTACACCATGCCACTACACGCTACTACACCATGCTACTACACCACGCTACTAAACCACATCACTACACCACGCTTCTACACCACGCCACTACACCACGCCACTATACCAGACTACTACACCAGTCCACTCACTACGTCACCACACCATGCCACTACACCAGGCTACTACACGGCACTACACCAGTCTACTACACCATGCCACTACACCACGCTACCACACAATGCCACTACACCAGGCTTCTACACCACTACACGAGGCCACTACACCAGGCTACTACACCACGCTACTACACCAGGCCACTACGCTACTACAAATGATAAATGAATAGAAATGATGAACCCACCTTTATTATGATGCTTTATTGTACCAAATGTAGAAATATATTTTTATATTTTTACATTTCCTATTTTATTCATATTTGATCATTTTAACTTGAAACACTTTATAAAAAGTGTCACAAAGTTTCAAATTAGGTACAAAAGGGGTCACAAAGTTTCAAATTAGGGTACAAAAGGGGTCACAAAGTTTCATATTAGGGTACAAAAGGTGTCACAAAGCTTCATATTCGGGTAAAATAGGTGTCACAAAGTTTCAAATTAGGGTATAAAAGGCATCACAAAGTTTCAAATTAGGGTTCAAACAGTGTCACAAATTTTCAAATTAGGGTTAAGTACGTAGGTTTTGGTTATAAGTTTCGGAAACCTATTTAATTCCACACAAAATAACGTATCTAGCAAGAAAACCCAACAAACACAAATCGTATAGAAAACGTTCATCTATCTCCTCCCATAGGTGTAGGAATGACTTGCATTGAGAATGGTGCAGGAGAGCCTTTGAGAAACTTTTAATCCAAAAATCCAAACACATAGGTTTTATAATAAATTGTTTTTCTACAACTATTTTGTTCCTAGTGTATTACAAATAGTTTTTACATGTTTAATTATAAATTTTATGGATTTTTTTTTGTAAAATTCATTAATAAATTGCGAATGATATTTAATGGCTGAATGAAACCTTCAAAATACATTTAGTTATTCTATGATCAGAAAAAGTAGTTTTCTAAATTTTCTAAAAATTGCTCTTTTTAACACAATTTGACTCCTTATGTATTCCACTAAACACTAATATCATGTTTAAATATAAAATGTATGTATTATTCCCAAAAATAATTTATATAAATTGTAAATGTTGCTCAATGGCGGTATGAAAGATTCTGAAGACTTTTTGTTGTCCTACATTCTCAATGATTATATGTTTACATTCTCTGAAGTATAGTTGTCAAGGCTGTGTCCATCACTCTCACCAAAGATTCTTACACTCCTTACACTTACACTGCATACGGAACTATAATTATTTCCATTCTGAATCTCCATGGACATTTGTATCCAAAATGAAACCAACGTGGTTTCCTTCAGAGCCTTCAGTAGCCAGCACATTTGCTCATTCATTTCCACAGATTCCACAGATTCAAGGACGAGGAGGGTGAGAAGGAAGGACAAGGAGGAAAGAGGAGGAGGAGGCCGAGGAGCAGGGAGGAGGGCGAGAAGGAAGGACAAAGAGGGCAAGGAGGAAGGAGGAGGAGGAGGAGCAGGGAGGAGGGTGAGAAGGAAGGACAAGGAGGGCGAGAAGGAAGGACAAGGAGGAAGGAGGAGGAAGGCGAGGAGCAGGGAGGAGGGTTGAGAAGGAAGGAGGAGCAGGGTGAGGAGGAAGGAGGAGGATGAGAGCGAGGAGGAAGGAGTAGGGCGAGGAGGAAGGAGGAGTAGGGCGAGGAGGAAGGAGGAGTAGGGCAAGGAGGAAGGAGGAGGAGGAGGAAGGAGGAGTAGAGCGAGGTGGAAGGAGGAGTAGGGCAAGGAAGAAGGAGGAGGGCGAAGAGGAAGGAGGAGGAGTAAGGAGGAGGGCAAGGAGGAAGGAGGGCGAGGAAGGCAAGTAGGAAGGAGGAGGGCGAGTAGTAGGAGGAGGAGGGTGAGGAAGAAGCAGTAGGACGAGGAGGAAGGAGGGCGAGGAGGAAGGTAAGGTGGAAGGAGGAGGAAGGACGAGAGCGAGGAGGAGGAGGAAGGAGGAGGAGGATGGTGAGGATCAAGGAAGGAGGAGGGCCAGGAGGAGGAGGACGAGGAGGAAGGAGGATGGTGAGGAGGAAGGAGGAGAGTGAGGACGAAGGAGGAGGAGAGCGAGGATGAAGGAGGAGGAGAACGAGGAGGAGGGGGAGGGCGAGGAAAAAGGAGGAGAAGGGCGAGGAGGAAGGAGGAAGGAGGAATAGAGCGAGGAGGAAGGAGGAGTAGGGCGAGGAGGAAGGAGCAGGGCGAGGAGGAAGTAGGAGGAGGAGGAGTGGAGCGAGGTGGAAGGAGGAGTAGGGCAAGGAGGAAGGAGGAGGAGGGCGAGGAAGAAGGAGGAAGGCAAGTAGGAAGGAGGGCGAGGTGGAAGGAGGAGGAGGGTGAGGAGGAAGGAGGAGGAGGGCGAGGAGGAAGGAGGACGAGGAGGATGGTGAAGAGGAAGGAGGAGGACGAGGAGGAAGGAGGAGGGCGAGGAAGGAGGACGAGGAGGAAGGAGGATGGTGAGGAAGGAGGAGGGCAAGGAGGAGGGCGAGGAGAAAGGAGGAGAGGAAGGAGAAGGGCGAGGAGGAAGGAGAGGGAGGGCGAGGAGGAAGGAGGAGGAGGGCAAGGAGGAAGGAGAAAGGAGAGGTGGAATGAGGAAGAGGGCAAGGAGGAGGGCGAGGAGTAAGGAACAGAATGAGGAGGAAGGAGGGGGAGAAGGAGGAGGGCGAGGAGGAAGGAGGAGGAGGTCGAGGAGGAATTTAGGAGGAGGAAGAGGGGGAGGAGGTCGAGGCAGAGGAGGAAGGAGGATGAGCTAGAGGAGGAAGGAGTAGGTCTAGGAGGACGGGGGAAGGGGAAGGAGGAGGACGTCGGGGAGGGGGGAACTAAGTGAAGGAGGAGAATAGCAGGGGTAGAAGAAGTAGAGGGAAACGGAAGAGGGCGAAGAAGAGTAGTGAGGGAAGGGGAAGAGGAGGGGCTGAGTGTAGGGGGAAAAAGTAAGAGAACGGGGCGCTAAGGAGGGGGAGGGGTAAGAGAAGGTGGGGAAGAGGAGGGGTAAGAGAAGGGGAAGAGGAGGGGTAAAAGAAGGGAAAGAGGAGGGGGAAAGGTAAGGGAAGTGGGATAAGGAGGGGGTAAGAGAAGGGGGGATGTGAAGGAAGGGAAAGAGGAGCGGAAGAGGGGAGGGGTAAGAGAAAGGGAATGAGGAGGAGGAAGGGGAAGAGGAGGGGGTAAGAAGGGAGGAGGGAATAGGGGAAGGTGGGGAGGAGAACATGGGGAGGGAGTATAACGGGACCTGTGTGACGGCTGGAGCATGAACACTGTAGGCCTACAGAGTTGCCATGACGTGTTAGGGCGCTGGATTAAACAGGCATGTCTTGGTAGATGACTGGTGTGTTCATCTTCATAAAATACAGCAAGAAAAATAAAGAATAAGATAATAATGTTTTGCATAACTTTATCTCCGATTTTACTAATGAATTAAATAAATGTTATTAAGTGAACACTGCAAGTTGGTGAGGCAGCGAGGGTTGTGATGTGGGCTCCACCAGGCGAGGGTCAGTAGTAGCCAGCTGACCATCACCCGGGTGGGACAGTGTTTATACCCTCGCGAAGTGACCATCACCCCCTCCCCCTGCTCTACCCCTTCCTTCTCTTACCCCTCCCCTCTTCCCCTTCCACCTCATCCCCCCTCTTCTTGCCCCTCCTCTCTTCCCCTTTCTCCTCATCCCCCCCTTTGCTTTCCCCTCCCCCTGCTCTTCACATTCCTCCTCATCCTCTTCATTTCCCCCTCCTCCCTCTTCCCTTACCTCTTCCCCTTTCTTCCCATCCCCCCTTCTCTTGCCCCTCCTCTCTTCCCCTTCCTACTCATCCCCCCTTCTCTTACCCCTCCCCCTTCTTTTCCCCTTCCTCCTCATCCCCTTCATTTCCCTCTCCTCTTCCCCTTCCCCTTCCTCCTCATCCCCCTTCCCTTACCCTCCCCACCCTCTTCCCCTTTCTTCTCATCCCTCCTTCCCTTGCCCGTCCTCTCTTCCCCTTCCTTCTCATCCCCCTTCTCTTACTCCTCCTCCTCTTCCCCCTCCCCCTCTTACCTGTACTACTCCTACCCCTGCTATTCTTCCCCTCCTCTTCTCCTCCATTACCTAATTCCCCTCTTTCCCCCCCCCCAGATGTCCTGCTCCTTCCCCCCTCCTCCTTTCCTCTCCCCCTTCTTCCTCCTTCCTCTTAGACCTACTCCTTCCTCCTCTTTTTCCTCCTCCTCCTCCTTCCTCCTCGCCCTCCTCCTCCTTCCTCCTCGCCCTCCCCCTCCTCCTTCCTCCTCGCCCTCCCCCTCCTCCTTCCTCCTCGCCCTCCTCCTCCTTCTTCCTTGCCCTCCTCCTTCCTCATCGCCCTCCTCCTCCTTCCTCCTCGCTCTCCTACTCCTTCTTCCTCGCTCTCTTCCTCCTTCCTCCTCGCAATCTTCCTCGCTCTCCACCTCCTTCCTCCACGCCCTCCTCCTCCTTCCTCCTCGCTCTCCACTTCCTTCCTCCACGCCCTCCTCCTCCTTCCTCCTTGCCCTCCTCCTCCTTCCTCCTCGCCCGCCTTCTTTCTCCTCGCCCTCCTCCTTCCTCCTCGCCCTCCTCCTCGCTCTCTTTCTCCTCTTTCCTCCTCCTCCTCCTTCCTCCTTGCCTTTCTCCTCGCCTTTCTCCTCCCTGCTCGCTCTCCTCCTTCCTCCACGCCCTAATCCTCCTGCCTCCTCGCCCTCCTCCTCCTTCCTCCTCGCCCTCCTGTTCCTTCCTTCTCGCTCTCCTCCTCCTCACTCCTTCCTCTTCGCCCTCCTACTCCGCCTTCCTCCTCCTCCTTCCTCCACCTCCTTCTTCCTCGCGCTCCTCCTTCCTCCTTGCCCTCCTCCTTCATCCTTGCTCTCCTCCTCCTTCCTCTTCGCCCTCCTACTCCTCCTTTCTCCTCGTCCTCTTACTCCTTCCTCCTCCTCATTCCTCCTCCTTCCTCGACGCCCTCCTCCTCCTCGCCCTCTTCCTTCCTTCTCGTCCCTCCTTCCTTCTCGCCCTTCTCCACCTTCCTTCTCGCCCTCCTCCTTACTCCTGTTCCGCGTCCTCCCTCTCCCTCCTCGCACTTCTCTTCCTCCTCGCTCTCCTCCTCCTTCCTCCTCGTCTTCCTCCTCGGCCTCCTTCCTATTCGCCCTTCTCCTAGCTCCCCCTTCCTCTCCTCCTCCATCCTCCTCGCCCTCCTCCTTCCTCACTCTCCTCCTTCCTCCTCGCCCTCCTCCTTCCTCCTTGCCCTCCTCCTTCCTGCTCCTTCCTCCTCGCTCTCTTCCTCTTTCCTCCTCGCTTGTCTCCTCCTCCTCCTTCCTCCTCCTCGCCCTCCTCCTTTCCCTTCCTTCTCGTCTTCCTCCTCGCCCTCCTCTTAACTCCTCACCCGCCTCCTCCTTCCTCTCCTTCTTCGCCCTGCTACTCCTCCTTCCTTCTCGCCTTCCTCCTTACTCCTCACCCGCCTCCTCCTCCCTCTCCTTCCTCGCCCTACTACTCCTCCTTCATCCTTGCCCTCCTCCTCCATCCTCCCTGCCCTCCTCCTTCCTCCTCGCCCTCCTCCTCCTACTTCCTCCTCGCTCTCCTCCTACTTCTTCCTCGCTCTCCTCCTTCCTCCACGCCCTCCTCCTCCTTCCTCCTCACCCTCCTCCTTCCTCCTCGCCCTCCTCCTCCTTTCTCCTCGCCCTCCTCCTCCCTCCTCGCCCTCCTCCTTTCTCCTCGCCCTCTTCCTTCCTCCTCGCTCTCCTCCTCCTTCCTCCTCGCCATCCTCCTCCTTCCTCCTCGCCCTCCTCCTCCTTCCTCCTCGCCCTCCTCCTCCTTCCTCCTCGCTCTCCTTCTCCTTCCTCCTCGTCCTCCTTCTCCTCCTTCCTCCTCCTCGCCCTCCTCCTTCCTCCTCGACCTCCTCCTTTCTCCTCGACCTCATCCTCTTACCTGGAATTCTTCCTCCTTCCTCCTCGCTCTCCTCCTCCTCCTCTTTCCTCCTCGCCTTCCTATTAATCCCTTCTCGCCCTCCTCCTTCCTCTTCGCCCTCCTACTCCGCCTTCCTCCTCGCTCTCCTCCTCCTTACTCTTCGCCCTCCTCCTTACTCCTCTTCTACCTCCTCCCGCTCCCTCCTCGCCCTACTCTTCCTCCTTCCTCTCCTCCTCCTCCTTCCTCCTCGTCCTCCTCCTTCCTATTCGCCCTCCTCCTCCCTCTTCCTTCTTGCTCTCCTCCTCGCCCTCCTCCTTCCTCACTCTCCTCCTTTCTCCTTGCCCTCCTTCCTGTTCCTTCCTCCTGGCCCTTCTCCTTCGTCCTCGCTCTCCTCCTCCTTATTCTTGGCGCTCTCCTCCTAATTCTTCCTTCTTGCTCTCCTCCCTCCTCCTCGCCCTCCTCTCTCCTCCACCTTACTCCTCGCTTTCCTCGTCCTTCCTTCTCGCCCTCCTCCTCCTTGCCTTCCTCCTTCTCCTTGCCCTACTCCTCCTTCCTCCTCGCTCTCCTCCTTCTTCCTCCTTGCTCTTCTTCCTCCTCTTCCTCCTTGCCCTCCTTCTTCCTCCACTTCCTTCCTCCTCGCTCGCCTCCTCCTTCCTCTTCGCCCTCCTCCTTCCTCCTCGATCTCCTCCTTTCTTCTCGACCTCATCCTCTTACCTGAAATTCTTCCTCCTTCCTCCTCGCTCTCCTCCTTCTTCCTCGCCCTCCTCCTCCTCCTTCCTCCTTGCCCTCCTTCTTCCTCCTCCTTCTTCCACCTTGCTCCTCCCCTCCTCCTTCCTCCTTGCCTTCCTTCTTCCTCCTCCTTCCTCCTCGACCTATTATTCCTTCCTTCTCGCTCTCCTCCTCTTTCATCCGTGCTCGCCGCCTCCTCCTTCTTCCTCGCCCTCTTCCTCCTTCCTCTTCGCTCTTCTCCTTTTTCCTCGTCGCCCTCCTCCTCCTTCCTCCTTGCTCTCCTTCCTCGTCGCCCTCTTCCTTCCTCGACCTCCTACTCCTTCCTCCTCGCCCACTTCCTCCCTCCTCGTTCTCCTCCTTCCCCCTCCTTCCTTCTCGCCCTCCTCCTTACTCCTCTTCCGCATCCTCCCTCTCCCTCCTCGCCCTACTCCTCCTCCTTCCTCTTCGCTCTCTTCCCCCTTCCACCTCTTGCTTCTCCTTCCTCCTCGTCTTCCTCCTTCCTCCTCGCCCTCCTACTTCCTCGCTCTCCCTCCTTTGTCCTCGTCCTTACTTCTCCTTGCCCTCCTGCTCCTCCCTCCTTCTCCTTGCCCTTCTTCTACCTCTACTTTCTTCCTCCTTGGCCTCCTCCTCCTTCCTCCTGACCCTCCTCCTTCTTCCTCCTGGCTCTCCTCCTCCTTCCTCCTCTCCCACCTCCTTCCTCCTCGACCTCCTATTCCTTCCTTCTCGTTCTCCTCCTTCCTCACCCTCTTCCTCTTTCTTCCTCCTTGCTTTCCTCCTTCTCCTTCCTCCTCGCCCTCCTCCTCCTCCTTCCTCCTCGCCCTCCTTTCTCCACCTTCCTCTTCGATCTCCTCCTCCTTCCTCCTCACCCTCCTCCTTCCTCCTTGCCCTCCTTCCTCCTCGCCCTCCTCTTTCCTCCTCGCCCTACTCCTTCCCCCCCTTCTCACCCTCCTTCTCCTTCCTTCTCGCCCTCTTCCTTACTCCTCACCTGCCTCCTCCTCTCTCTCCCTCCTCGCCCTACTCCTCCTCCTTCCTCCTCGCCCTACTCCTCCTTTCCCCCTCGCCCTACTCCTCCTCGTTCCTCCTCGGTCTCCTTAATACTCGCCCTCCTCCTCCTCCTTCCTCCTCGCCCTACTCCTCCTTCCACCTCAGCCTCTTCCTTTCTACTCGCTCTCCTCCTCCTCCTTCCTCCCACTTCGCCCTCCTCTTCCTGCTTCCTCCTTCCTCCTCGCCCTACTCCTCCTCCTTCCTCCTCCCTCCTCCTCGCTCTCCTCATCATCAACGTCCTCTTTAACTTCCTCCTCTACTTCATCCTCCTTCCTCCTCTGCCTCGACCTCCTCCTCCTCCTTCCTCCTCGATCTCCTCCTCTTACTTGGAATTCTTCCTCCTTCCTCCTCGACCTCTTCCTTAAAAAATGAATAAAAATGATGAATTAACCTTTATTGTGATCTTGTTTCTTTTTACTAAATGTTGAAATATACTTTTATATTTCTACATTTATATAAATAACAGCAATAAAAAACTACGATTATGAAACATTTAAGGTTGCCACAGGGTTTAAAAAAAATTTTTGCCAACGTTTCGTGCAATACGTTTCAGAAACTTATTTACATCCACACAAAATTACGCATCTAATGCGTGAAAACAAACGTTGCCACTACTTTCCAATACTTTCTAGATATGTTGTGGCAACCTAAAATTGTTTCCTGGGAACAAACGTTTCCAATTCTTTCTAACACTTTCCAGGAACGTTGTGGAAACTTAAAATTGTTTCCTGGGTGGTGATGAGTGGAGACGGTGGTTGTGGTGAGGTTGGTGGTTAGTGGAGACGGTGGTAGCGGTGGTGAGTGGAGACGTTGATTGTGGTGGGGGTGGTGGTGAGTGGAGAAAATGGTGAGCTTGGTGAGTGGTGATGGTGTTGATGGTGGTAAGTGGAGAAAATGGTGGTGAGTGAAGATGGTGTTGGTGGTGGTGAGTGGATGTGGTGGTGGTGAGTGGAGACGATGGTGGTGGTTGCGAGTGGAGACAGTTATGGTTACAAGTGGAGACCGTGGTTGTGGTGAGTGGAGACGATGGTGGTGGTGAGAGGAGACGGTGGTCGTGGTTATGGTGAGTGGAGACGATGGTGGTGCTGGTTATGGTGAGTGGAGACGGTGGTGGTCGTGGTGTGTGGAGACAGTGGTGGGGATGGTAGTGAGTGGAGATGGTGTTGGTGGTGGTGTTGGAAACCCGACACGCATAATAACATAAGTTACCCATTAAAGAAATCAGAGAACGGGTATTCCGTGATGTTAACAACATGACGTATCTTTATATTAACTCTATTTCTTTTAAACAACAGTTTAGTGACTTAAAACAATTTCATATTTTGACCAAACCCCCGCTGCAGTTTTCAAAATATTTGAAATGTCGGAAATTTGACTCCTCAGCGTAATTTTTGAGCCGAATTCTGACTCTTTTAATAAACAATTGTTCACTAGAACTGAATATAATTTCCAACACCTGGAATATAGATTTAATTCTTTATACCTTAACAATAATTAGAACCACTAAATATTTTAAGACGTCTCCCGTAGGGCATAGTCACGCACACTCAGCAACTTGTAAACACAGAGGAAGCACTCCCTGACATTATTTACAACACTAAAGGTTCTTTCTCCGTGCTTTGACACAGGATCCTCTACGATCCACCCAACCGAAGATCTCATGAATAAGGGAAGAACAATTTTCAGTATTTCTACTGCATTTAATACTGGTCATTAATATTGTAGGAAATATCATTAAGACGTGGGATTAAATCCCCAAACAACTACGTACTCAACATTATACTACCATCTTATTCATGTCATGCCTGTACTTATATCTTTAGGGAACCATTATTAGTTCCTTACATCCCAAACAGGTAATTGTGAGGGAAGTTACTGAAGCAGACAGTTGGCTCTCAGCATAATTATAGGAATTGCCTACCTGCTGTACACCAAGCCTTGCAGCCCTCCAGATAGCCACCATTACATAGTACTTTGAGGCACAGGGCCACACCTAATTCTGATGCTACCATTACACAGCCTTAATAGGGAACAACTACAGTAGCAGCTAAGGCCATTTGTGTTTCATACTGTAGACATAGTATTAGCAGTTATCAATTTAATTTGCTATAATAATGGTAGATTAGACCACCATATGTGGTATGATTCATAATTTATATAATAATGACTAGGTAAACAATTTGTGGTTTATGAAGGATCCACCTCCAAGTGGTTTAAGCTACAAATTGTCCCACCCAACTGTGTGTGATAAATTCTAGCAGTTGAATCAGAATATACTGTCCACTACTAACTAAAAACTAACTCGGAAGAAAAATAATATTATTTAATATTATTATTATTAATTAATATAATAATTAAAGTCAAATAAAAAAAAATTAAAGTAAATATTTGAATATTCACAGAATAATAATAATTAAAGCTTGTTAGGATTTTCCCACATAAATTATGGTCCTTCAAACCGGATACAAGATCCTGATTAGGATCTGTATAAACATTAGTGTAATATTTACTATACATTTTCAAGCCTAACTTTTTCAATCTTTTCTAATAGTGAAAAGAACTTAGAGCAAGCACTATTATTGTTCTGAGGACTGTACCAAAAGAACAGTTGTGCTTTTTCATTACAGGAGGTTGATAAGAGGCTAATTAATTTACCAATAAATGTATATGATTTTTGTAATTTAAGGGTATATATATAAACAATACATAATATATAATATTGCACCATTATTGTAACAATTACTGCATGTCACATTATTTACAACTAATTCTTGCACAAGGGTAGGACATTTTAGGCTGGTGTTGTACAGCAACCTAGTCTAATTTATTGTGCTAACCTGGTGTAAGGGTTAGAATTTACACTTGTCTAGATTTGAACATATATTACAACCTAGCAAGCACATATTTTATGCAGTCTTAAGACAACCCAAGTTGTGTTGTCTACATAATATTACCCTAACTATAGTAATAATTTAACTATAATTATTTCACCTTTGAGTGTTAATCTGTGTCTCTGTACCAACTAAGAGTGATAATTGAGGAGCTAACTTGAGGTAAATCCAGCATAGATACAAGGTTACCACTCAAATTATAGTGGGTGTGTGATTATATAATGTGTATTTTAAATGATAAACCTCCTCCTCGCCCTCCTCCTTTCTCCTCGCCCTCTTCCTTCCTCCTCGCTCTCCTCCTCCTTCCTCCTCGCCCTCCTTCCTCCACGCCCTCCTCCCCCTTCCTCCTCGCTCTCCTTCTCCTTCCTCCTCGCTCTCCTTCTCCTTCCTCCTCGCCCTCCTTCTCCTCCTTCCTCCTCTTCGCCCTCCTCCTTCCTCCTCGCTCTCCTCCTCCCTCCTTCCTCCTCCTCGCCCTCCTCTTTCCTCCTCGACCTCCTCCTTTCTCCTCGACCTCATCCTCTTACCTGGAATTCTTCCTCCTTCCTCCTCGCTCTCCTCCTCCTCCTCTTTCCTCCTTTCCCTCCTCCTTCCTCTTCGCCCTCCTACTCCGCCTTCCTCCTCCTCCTTCCTCCTCGCTCTCCTCCTCCTTACTCTTCGCCCTCCTCCTTACTCCTCTTCCGCCTCCTCCCACTCCCTCCTCGCCCTACTCTTCCTCCTTCCTCTCCTCCTCCTCCTTCCTCCTTCCTCCTCGTCCTCCTCCTTCCTATTCGCCCTCCTCCTCCCTCTTCCTTCTTGCTCTCCTCCTCGCCCTCCTCCTTCCTCACTCTCCTCCTTCCTCCTTGCCCTCCTTCCTGTTCCTTCCTCCTGGCCCTTCTCCTTCGTCCTCGCTCTCCTCCTCCTTATTCTTGGCGCTCTCCTCCTAATTCTTCCTTCTTGCTCTCCTCCCTCCTCCTCGCCCTCCTCCCTCCTCCACCTTCCTCCTCGCTTTCCTCGTCCTTCCTTCTCGCCCTCCTCCTCCTTGCCTTCCTCCGCCTCCTTCCTCCTTGCCCTACTCCTCCTTCCTACTCGCCTTCCTCCTCCTCCTTACTCTTTGCCCTCCTCCTCCTTGCTCTCCTTCCTCCTCTTCCCTCCTTGCCCTCCTTCTTCCTCCACTTCCTTCCTCCTCGCTCGCCTCCTCCTCCTTCCTCTTCGCCCTCCTCCTTCCTCCTCGATCTCCTCCTTTCTTTTCGACCTCATCCTCTTACCTGAAATTCTACCTCCTTCCTCCTCGCTCTCCTTCTTCCTCCTTCCTCCTCGCCCTCCTTCTCCTCCTCCTTGCCCTCCTTCTTCCTCCTCCTTCTTCCACCTTGCTCCTCCCCCTCCTCCTCCTCCTTCCTCCTTGCCTTCCTTCTTCCTCCACCTCCTTCCTCCTCCACCTATTATTCCTTCCTTCTCGCATTCCTTCCTCCTTCCTCCTCGCTCTCCTCCTCTTTTCATCCGTGCTCGCCGCCTCCTCCTTCTTCCTCGCCCTCTTCCTCCTTCCTCTTCGCTCTTCTCCTCTTTCCTCCTCCTTCCTCTTCGCCCTCCTCCTCCTTCCTCCTTGCTCTCCTTCCTCGTCGCCCTCCTCCTTCCTCGACCTCCTACTCCTTCCTCCTCGCCCACTTCCTCCTCGTTCTCCTCCTTCCCCCTCCTTCCTTCTCGCCCTCCTCCTTACTCCTCTTCCGCATCCTCCCTCTCCCTCCTCGCCCTACTCCTCCTCCTTCCTCCTCGCTCTCTTCCCCCTCCACCTCGTTGCTCCTCCTCCTCCTCGTCTTCATCCTTCCTCCTCGCCCTCCTCCTTCCTCGCTCTCCTTCCTCCTCGTCCTTCCTTCTCCTTGCCCTCCTGCTCCTTCCTCCTTCTCCTTGCCCTTCTTCTACCTCCACTTTCTTCCTCCTCGGCCTCCTCCTTACCCTCCTTCTTCCTCCTAGCTCTCCTCCTCCTCCTTCCTCCTCGACCTCCTATTCCTTCCTTCTCGTTCTCCTCCTTCCTCACCCTCTTCCTCTTTCTTCCCTCCTTGCTTTCCTCCTTCTCCTTCCTCCTCGCCCTCCTCCTCCTCCTTCCTCCTCGCCCTCCTTTCTCCACCTCCTTCGTCTTCGCCCTCCTCCTCCTTCCTCCTTGCCCTCCTTCCTCCTCGCCCTCCTCCTTCCTCCTCGCCCTACTCCTTCCCCCCCTTCTCACCCTCCTTCTCCTTCCTTCTCGCCCTCCTCCTTTCTCCTCACCTGCCTCCTCCTCCTCTCTCTCCCTCCTCGCCCTACTCCTCCTCCTTCCTCCTCGCCCTACTCCTCCTTCCCCCCTCGCCCTACTCCTCCTTCCTCCTCGGTTTCCTTAATATTCGCCCTCCTCCTCCTCCTTCCTCCTCGCCCTACTCCTCCTTCCACCTCAGCCTCTTCCTTTCTACTCGCTCTCCTCCTCCTCCTTCCTCCTCGCCCTACTCCTCCTTCCTCCCACTTCGCCCTCCTCTTCCTGCTTCCTCCTTGCTCTCCTCCTTCTTCCTCGCCCTACTCCTCCTCCTTCCTCCTCCCTCCTCCTCGCCCTCCTCATCCTCAACGTCCTCTTTAACTTCCTCCTCTACTTCATCCTCCTTCCTCCTCTGCCTCGACCTCCTCCTCCTCCTTCCTCCTCTGCCTCGACCTCCTCCTCCTCCTTCCTCCTCGATCTCCTCCTCTTACTTGGAATTCTTCCTCCTTCCTCCTCGACCTCTTCCTTAAAAAATGAATAAAAATGATGAATTAACCTTTATTGTGATCTTGTTTCTTTTTACTAAATGTTGAAATATACTTTTATATTTCTACATTTATATAAATAACAGCAATAAAAAACTACGATTATGAAACATTTAAGGTTGCCACAGGGTTTAAAAAAAAAATTTGCCAACGTTTCGTGCAATACGTTTCAGAAACTTATTTACATCCACACAAAATTACGCATCTAATGCGTGAAAACAAACGTTGCCACTACTTTCCAATACTTTCTAGATATGTTGTGGCAACCTAAAATTGTTTCCTGGGAACAAACGTTTCCAATTCTTTCTAACACTTTCCAGGAACGTTGTGGAAACTTAAAATTGTTTCCTGGGTGGTGATGAGTGGAGACGGTGGTTGTGGTGAGGTTGGTGGTTAGTGGAGACGGTGGTAGCGGTGGTGAGTGGAGGACGTTGATTGTGGTGGGGGTGGTGGTGAGTGGAGAAAATGGTGAGCTTGGTGAGTGGTGATGGTGTTGGTGGTGGTAAGTGGAGAAAATGGTGGTGAGTGAAGATGGTGTTGGTGGTGGTGAGTGGATGTGGTGGTGGTGAGTGGAGACGATGGTGGTGGTTGCCAGTGGAGACAGTTATGGTTACAAGTGGAGACCGTGGTTGTGGTGAGTGGAGACGATGGTGGTGGTGAGAGGAGACGATGGTCGTGGTGGTGGTGGTGGTGAGAGGAGACGGTGGTGGTGAATGGAGACGGTGGTGGTGGTTATGGTGAGTGGAGACAATGGTGGTGCTGGTTATGGTGAGTGGAGACGGTGGTGGTCGTGGTGTGTGGAGACAGTGGTGGGGATGGTAGTGAGTGGAGATGGTGTTGGTGGTGGTGTTGGAAACCCGACACGCATAATAACATAAGTTACCCATTAAAGAAATCAGAGAACGGGTATTCCGTGATGTCAACAACATGACGTATCTTTATATTAACTCTATTTCTTTTAAACAACAGTTTAGTGACTTAAAACAATTTCATATTTTGACCAAACCCCCCTGCAGTTTTCAAAATATTTGAAATGTCGGAAATTTGACTCCACAGCGTAATTTTTTAGCCGAATTCTGACTCTTTTAATAAACAATTGTTCACTAGAACTGAATATAATTTCCAACACCTGGAATATAGCTTAATTCTTTATTCCTTAACAATAATTAGAACCACTAAATATTTTAAGACGTCTCCCGTAGGGCGTAGTCACGCACACTCAGCAACATGTAAACACAGAGGAAGCACTCCCTGACATTATTTACAACACTAAAGATTCTTTCTCCGTGCTTTGACATAACCTCTACGATCCACCCAACCGAAGATCTCATGAATAAGGGAAGAACAATTTTCAGTATTTCTACTGCATTTAATACTGGCCATTAATATTGCAGGAAATATCATTAAGACGTGGGATTAAATCCCCAAACAACTACGTACTCAACATTATACTACCATCTTATTCATGTCATGCCTATACTTATATCTTTAGGGAACCATTATTAATTCCTTACATCCCAAACAGGTAATTGTGAGGGAAGTTACTGAAGCAGACAGTTGGCTCTCAGCATAATTATTGGAATTGCTACCTGCTGCTACACCAAGCCTTGCAGCCCTCCAGATAGCCACCATTACATATTACTTTGAGGCACAGGGCCACACCCAATTCTGATGCTACCATTACACAGCCTTAATAGGGAACAACTACAGTAGCAGCTAAGGCCATTTGTGTTTCATACTGTAGACATAGTATTAGCAGTTATCAATTTAATTTGCTATAATAATGGTAGATTAGACCACCATATGTGGTATGATTCATAATTTATATAATAATGACTAGGTAAACAATTTGTGGTTTATGAAGGATCCACCTCCAAGTGGTTTAAGCTACAATTGTCCCACCCAACTGTGTGTGATAAATTCTAGCAGTTGAATCAGAATATACTGTCCACTACTAACTAAGAACTAACTCAGAAGAAAAATAATATAATATTAAAGTCAAATAAAAAAAAATAAAGTAAATATTTGAATATTCACAGAATAATAATAATTAAAGCTTGTTAGGATTTTCCCACATAAGTTATGGTCCTTCAAACCGGATACAAGATCCTGATTAGGATCTATTTAAACATTAGTTCAATATTTACTATACATTTTCAAGCCTAACTTTTTCAATCTTGGCTAATAGTGAAAAGAACTTAAAACAAGCACTATTATTGTTCTGAGGACTGTACCAAAAGAACAGTTGTGCTTTTTCATTACAGGAGGTTGATAAGAGGCTAATTAATTTACCAAGTTTAAGTTATGTAATTGTATTTTTTATTGCCCTGAGATTTTGTCTTTATTTTCATTTATGTTTAAAGTAAGTATATTAAAGTTTTCATTGTTCATACTTTGTGTTTTACGTGTTCCTCCCTCTCACTTACCACAGACAACAGGCAAGCAGTCTATCTTTTTTTTTATAAGTGTGACCAGGCATTGACACCTGCCATTGGAGGACTGCCGAACATCAACACTCCAACACATTCCCGTCACATTTAATGGGGGCCTGTCCTTGGAGCTTCACTCAGGTACTATTACCAGAACGTCAATTTGTGGTAAGCGTACTTCGCTTTGCTAAAGTAGCTTTTCAATATTATCATTAATTTTCATATTTATATGGTGCTGTGTGTATTGTGCATCCGAGAGTAGCATATGGTGAGTGTGAGATAACTTTGGATTACGTGGTGACTGTAGGCCTCAGTCATTCTCTTAATTGGTCATCTCTCCCTCCGTGTTATTACTCGTGTTTACCACCTTTTGTCCCTAGGATATTTCTCACATTATCGGCAGATCATCATTGTGGTACCCTGGTACTTTGGTTTGTCTTCGGGTCAAAGCACCCTATATTCTGAAATCCGACCGAAGGAGGATAAGAGGGTCATAGTTCCTCAAGCACGGACTAAGTTGCTGAGTTGGGACCTCAGCAGCAGTTCTCGTCACCAGTTGACACTCGCACCCCTACACGTCGGTCAGAGATGATGATATTTACTTAGGTAGGGAATTAGCTTTCTTTTTACAGAGCACAAAGTTCGCTAATTCTGTAAGTATCATATTCATTTAGTGGGAAAACCCTTGCTTATGTCCTATAGAGACTCGGCAAGGTATGCCTACATTCTTGGACTACCTAATTCACTTTTGGAGCAATTAAATGTTTTCATTTGTTTTAGAAACTCAGTTTTTACTTATTTAGTAGGATTTCTTGCCTTTATTCTCTTACGTTAAGTACCGGGTACAAGATTTTCTGCGGATTTCATTGACTAATCATTTACCATCCTATAATTAACTTTAATTGTTAAAGATTAAAATTCCACAGGATGGTTACCAGTTGCCATGTTATCCTGTTTCTGACATTTACCATATAACAACTATATTCGTGTACATTTATTTGCTATCTTTCACCTTGTTTCGTCTCCAAGCTTTCCGTAACGATCCAGCTGGTGAAATAGGGACCTTGTGTCGTGCCAAGAGGACTGAATTACAAACTCTTGCACACGAGTATCAACTAGATGTTCGCCATGGAGCCAACAAAAATGAATTACATAACTTAATCATGGATCACCTCTTAGATGAAGGGACAATTGACTCGGAAACTCACGAAACTTATTCTATTGCAAATAAACCTGATTTGGCAACTTTGAAACTGAAACTTGAACTCGCCAAGCTCGAAAGAGAAGCAGAGGAAAGAAGAAGCTGCAATAAGGAAAGAAGTGCAGGAACGCAAGGCGACCCTGAAAGAGAGGCGGCCCTGGCGAAAGAAGCTCTACAACTGAGGGAAAGAGAAGCTGCAATGCGGAAAGAAGAGCAAGAACGTGAGATGACCCTATTCAGAGAGCGTGAGCGAGTACAGCTTGAAGCAAAACAATGCCACCTGGAGATACAACGCGAGCATGACAAACAGCAAGCGGCAATGGCTATAGAATGTCATCAACAAGAACTCACGTGGAAAATACATATCACACTCAACGCCAGGAAGCTGCCCGCTAGTCTTCCAGTAAGTTTCAATATATCCCATGCAAGTATGTTAATGCCACCATTCGTGTTGTGACAGAGATTGATGTCTTTTTTACCACCTTTGATACCCTAGCTAATCAACTTAGCTGGCCCTGCTGATCAATGGTCTACCCTTCTCAGAGTGCATCTTACAGGTAGAGCTGCAGTTACTCTCAGTACCTTAGCGTCTGAGAATGACTATCAGACCCCTGAAGCAAGCAGTTTTGGACGCCTACCTTCTCTCCACCGAAATCTACCGACGAAAATTCCGTGACCATCTTAAGGCAAGTACCACACCTTTCTAGAATTTGCCAATACAAAGAAAGATATTTCATGAAATGGTTGGAAGCAGCACATGTCTCTACATTTGCGGAACTCATCAACCTCATGCTAGTTGAGGAATTCTTGAGACGTGTTCCCCCTTCCGTCCGTTTATATCTAGCAGATAAAGAAGAAAACCGACTACATCAAATGTGCGAAGTCGGCTGACACCTACAGCCTCATCCACCGGCTGACACCAGAACCACCTTCCAGTAAGAAGTCTTGGTACAGTTACGATAAAGTGAGTACAGATCAAGCGAGCTCACAATTGTATTGTAAGTATTGCAAAATCTATGGACATACCATAGATAGATGTGTGAAGGCTCAATACAAGAGCAATGAATCTACTAAACCCAAACAGACTCCTCCTAAGTCCGGTGAGCCTGTGATGAATGTTGGTGTTCATAGTAATGATCTGTCTCTCTTCAGTAAACACCTGTATCCTGGAACTGTCTCTACCAACGGTTACAAATTCGGAGGGACGTTTCAAATTGAAGATCTTGAGGGACACAGCGGCTCTTCTGTTTATTATATTGAAATCAGCTGTGCCTAACATCACCTACACCTGAGAAACCGTCCTTATCACTGACCTCACTGCTACTACTCCATATCCACTCGCCAGAGTCCACCTGGATTGTCCCTTCGTGACCGGTGAAGTCCATGTCGCCATCAGGGAAAAGCCTTTTCCCATGCCTGGAGTGCAACTTCTCCTGGGCAACGACTTGGCAGAAGATCTGCAACCGTCCAACCTGATCATCACGGACAAACCCCAGGTGTGTACCTCTGTAATGGATAATCCCATCTGTGAATATGTTACAGATGAGGTTCAAGAAAGTGATCAAGTTTCTCCTCCGGTTTTGGTAACCACCCCGCGCACAAGCTGCACGACCGCAACCAGCTGACTCTACTACTACGCCTGTCCCTCAAGACCCTCAGAATCTACCTCCTAATCTTACCAGTTTGGAGTTTCGTCAGTTACAGAGGGAAGATCAATCATTAACACCATTATTCTTCCAGGCTGAGACTCAACCTGACAGTATCCCTGGGTTCTTCCTACAGAATGAGTTGCTCTACCGCAGATACAGACCCAGCAAGCTGAAGAGAGGACGACGATTGGGCCAATGTCGAACAACTAGTGATTCCCACCAGCATACGGCCCGATATTCTACACCTGGCCCCCGGAGCTCTTTCTCACTATGGTTTTAACAAAACCTACCACGGTATGAGACAAGACTACTACTGGCCAGGTATGGTAAAAGACGTTAAAAAGTACGTACAACAGTGTCATACATGTCAGATGGCAGGTAAACCTAACATCTCTATTCTCCAGGCTCCACTAAAACCCATCCAGGTGCCTGCGGAACCTTTCCACAGACTCATCATAGACTGTGTTGGTCCTTTACCCCGGACCAGTTCTAGCAACGCCTATATAATAACTGTCATGTGTCCTACCACCAGATTCCCCATAGCAGTTCCAGTAAAGAACATTACGGCTGCTACTGTGGTGAAACACCTATTGAAGATCTTCACCCAGTATGGATTTCCAAGAGAGGTTCAAAGCGACTGTGGCACTAACTTCACCAGTGATCTTTTCAAGAAGACACTGGAAGAGTTCAACATCACACAGGTATTGTCCAGCCCCTATCATCCTGCTTCACAGGGTTCTCTTGAACGTAGTCATCAGACTATTAAAGCACTCCTAAAGAAGTTCTGCAATGACACCTTGAAGGACTGGGATAAACAACTTGATCTCATTATGTGCATTTTCAAAAGTCTCCCCAATGAGTCTCTAGGAGTATCTCCTTATGAGATGCTCTACGGACGTAAGTGCCGTACCCCTCTCAAAGCTTTAAAGACTCTCTACGTAATGCCACCTTCAGTGACCCTCAGAATGTGCCTCAGTTTCTTCAAAACTTAAAACACATTCTAGAGAGAGTACGTAAATTTGCTAATGACAACCTATTAGGAGAGGATGAAGACTCATTTTGACCAAAGCAGCAAATTAAGGAAATTTAAACCAGGAGACTTCGTGTTGGCATATTTTCCTATCCCAGGTTCTCCATTGCAAAACAAGTTTTCAGGACCCTACCGTATCAAGAGTGCAGGAACAACCACAACTACGTTCTTGAGACTCCAGATAGGCGGCGGAAGACCCAGTTGTGCCACGTCAACCTCCTGAAGCAGTATCAAGGTATTCCCCCACTGTTTGGTATCAGTCCCTACATTTAAAGGTCCATACCTCCACAGTGAAACCTTCCCTTCTTCTCCCGAAAGCATTAACACTGAGACGGTGCTTTCCAAATCAGAAATCCTACCTGACCTTCATCCCAATTTACAGGACTATAATAGTGCTCCTTTGCCATGTTCTAATACTATTCTCGCCTCGCCAGATTTCACGAAGCCTTTCATCCTCCATGTCGACGCCAGTGGTACCGGCATCAGGGGTGACCTGATGCAACAACGAGGCGAGGAGATTCGACCTGTTAGCTACCACAGCTACAAGGAACTACAGCACGATCGAAAGGGAGCCACTCTCCATCGTCCTGAACTTGCAGCACTTCGAATCGTCCCTACAAAGTACTCGGTCTACCACCATCTACTCGGACCACAATCCCCTACGCTTCCTGCAGCAAGCCCAATTCAACAACCAACGGCTTCTACGATGGGCTTGATATCTGCAGAATTTCAACCTAGAGATCTCTACATCAAGGGTTCTGACAACATCATAGCAGACGCCCTCTCCAGAGTCTATGAGGTGGAGGCTACTCCACCTACCACTCTACCACCTGAAGACGTAACTTCACCCGGAACGCAGGCTTCGGGGGAGAGTTGTGACGATAATCTCTTTCTAGAGAGATTGAGCCTGCTCTTCTCTACTTCAAGTTACGTCCAGTTAACAAGTATAAGATGCTACATTCAAGATACGTCCACCGGTAGCACAAAACGTTTTGACCAGGAGGCAAAACGTACCCAAGATCCCCCCTACTCCACACACCCTCCACGCCGGCTTGTCGTCAACCAGCAAACTACTCATTCCAGCCTGCCTGCTCCTGATTGTGACTCGCCGACCGCGCACCTGCACACTGCACCTCTGCGCCATCTACCTGAATCGACGTCGGAGCCCTGACCAGCTATCAACTTCAGAATATTCTTTGTGCTCTTAGAGTTGACATCTCTTCTGGCATACTAAGCTCACTGGCTTGTATACGAAGGGAGGTTTCAGCCATAGCCGATATTCTCAGCACCATTTTATTATTTCACCTTTATACTATTGTCTCACATTGTCTTTGCATTTATCTTTGTTATGTAATTGTATTTTTCATTCCACCGAGATTTTGTCTTTATTTTCATTTATGTTTAAAGTAAATATATTAAAGTTTCATTGTTCATACTTTGTGTTTTACGTGTTCCTCTCTCTCACTTACCACAGACAACAGGCAAGCAGTCTATCTTTTTTTTATAAGTGTGACCAGGCATTGACACCTGCCATTGGAGGACTGCCGAACATCAACACTCCAACACTTTCCCGTCACAAAATATATATATATATATATATATATATATATATATATATATATATATATATATATATATATATATATATATTATATATATATATTAGTATATTTTGGTAGCAGTCTTTCCTGTAGACATATATTATTAAATATGACGAAAAAGTAAGATTAATAATTCTAACACGAATTTTCTCGATCTTTCTTATGTTTCTTTTCACTGTTGATGGTAAATGAAAAATCAATTCTCCAATGTGGGAACCGACCTGTGAGATTTATATTTATTTAATTTATATGATTTTATATTTACGTTAATTTATATACTTCGATAGCAATTTGTATAATGATAAGTGGACTGTATTTCTGCAATAATCTCATAATCTCACAAATCGATCCTCTACACATTAGGGGAGTTTATATTAAATTAATTTATATATAAGCAGCCAATCAAACTACAGTATTAGACTACATACATTGAAGAGGTTCCTTATCTTATAGTACAGCAGGTTAGTTCACCAGGTATAAATAGGGTGTAGACACCACATTTTCCCTCTTTGAGGTAGCTTCCATCACCCTGGTAACTGATGCACAAAGCCTTGCTTCCACGTCTTGACCTGTCAAAAGGGCGCTAGCTGTAAAGCCAGAATCCTATATATGACAGGTATATCAGAGAAAATACTGTACATGGAACAATGAAGACCTGGCTTAATTACCTTTAGTTTGAGGCTACCACGTGCTCTAATCGGATCACCCTATATAATGACATTAATGGCCATAAATGAAAGATACATGGGTTTCGGAAGAACACTTAACTTGATTTGTTGACAGCGTGTTGATAATGGTACACCTTTGGTTTCCATAACACTACGTCCAAGTAATATTAACAGGAGCCGAATTTGCTCCCGTGAGCCTCTGGTCTAGTATAAACAATGGCTGCCCTCCCTCACCCTGACGCCTAGCTTACATTGTCCAGATGTCAATAAGTGATAGAAGGGTCACATTTACTCTACTTTAATACTGATAATTAAGTTAATTTATATGAGATGTTTTTATGATGGTAAAGTCCAAAGACTAATGTATTTAAGAATAATTCCCACCATAATAGATGGTGAATTATAATAGTATGTGGTGATGATATTCCGTTTTCTATAGACGGTAATTCCACTACAAGTTACGTTTTCTATGGGTTAACTTGTTTATACAACACAGCTATTATCTGTCTGTATGATATATTAAATGGTGTCGGATTTTCCGACATCCAAAATTCATTTTTATTTCTAGTCTGACGCGACACTTGAGTGCGTTTCGTAAAACTTATTACATTTTCAAAGACTTTAGTTTACACACACACACAACTATAACTGAATAGAGCTTAAACATCTTCGATTTTTTATACCTGCATTTGGGTGAGGTGATATGTTACAACAGTTTTGGATGAGGTGAAAACAAACTTTCAACACAAGCCAGAACATGAAACAATGGGTATTGAAGGTAAGAATGGAAGTAATTGCAGAGCTCCTTAATACCTGCCTCCTTTATTCTGACCTTGAGTTCTGGATGAGCGTCGACATGAACTTTTCCATAACAATCAACTGTTTCAGCTCCTCCATCGTCTCTATTTCTTCGGCCTTCAGCCATCGTAGAAACCTGCGCTCCATGTCCCGAGCAGTCTCAGCATATGACCTTCCCGATGCCCTTGTGTAATTACGGACGCGTTTCCTGTAGACCTCCGGGGTTAGTCTATATGAGTGGAGCACTGCTTTCTTGATTGTGTCGTATATGGCGCACTCCTCGATGTCCAACGTGTTATAAGCCTCTCTGGCTTCACCAGTCAATCTACTCTGCACTAACGCAGCCCAATCCTTCTCCGGCTATTCATTCAATGTTACAATCCTCTCAAAATGGTCAAAGAAAGCCTCGGCCTCCAGAGGATCAAAGATGGGTAGATTGCGCTCCCGGGGCTTGAGGTCATCTCGACGTGCAGGTATCGAGACTAGCCCACATTGAACCCACCTCAACTCGACCTCCCTGTTCGCCTCTATCTCGGCTCGCCGCATTTGTAGCTGGGCTTCCATGTCTTCTCGTTTTAGAAGTGCCTGTTTTTTTTCTAGTTTCAGCTGCGCCTCCCTTTCTCGCTTCTCACGCTACCTCCCTTTCTCACTCCTCACGTTGTGCTTCTCTTTCTTCTCGTCTCAGCTGTGCCTCTCTTTCTTCTCATTTCAGCTGTGCCTCTCTTTCTTCTCGTTTCGGCTGTGCCTCTTTTACATGCTCTTCACACCACAGCTGCACCTCTCTCTCCTCGCATTGCAGCTGTGCTTCTCACTCCTCTCGACGCATTTGGGCCTTTAATTGCATTCGCTTTAAGAGTCATATCATCTTCTCTACTGGTTCTGATTGGTCCCCTGACCTAAGTCAGGATCAGCACCAATTCGCACTCGACTGGCGCCCTCAACAAAATGGCGGATCTGCAGGTAGGGGGTACCATTTCATTTGTATAAGGGTGCCTGTTACGGACCCGAGCCCAGCGTCGTAGCACGGAGCAGTGACGTCCACGCCATCTGTGAGTCAGCTCCCGAAACCCCCTCCAAATGGACGACGCCATCTAGTGAGGACGAGATATACCGGCCACAGGGGCTGGTTTCCCATCCTATTCAGCTCGTAACATAGCCGCTGCTGACCTCTGGTGAGGTAGCGCTTAGGCAGCAACGCCATCTATGGAGTGGATAGGTGGACGTTTGTGTCTAAGCCTGTAAGTGAGGTGCCCTAGAGTGTCCCCCAACACTAATGACGTGTCTGATTACAGAGTCGACCTGGGACTACTGTAATGGACGTTGGATCAGTCTACCCAAGGCAGCCAAAGTCTCTCCACGTGTTTGCTGAAGAAGCTGTGAGTTGCTCCCGGACGAACACTGCTGAGAGTGTTAGCCTGCCTGTGACGTGGCAGAGTTGAGGAATCGTCGTACCCGGGGGTTGACTGGTGGAAGAGACTAGCCACTGTGGTGCTATATAGAGGAGAGTGATCAGCGGGATCACACGAGGCTCCTGCCTAGGGCTCGCAACCCTAGTATCGGTCGTGGAGTGGCCTACGCAGCGGAGCCGATTGGAACCTGCCAGCTACAGGCTGGATTTGTGAAGGCCTCCACGACGGTGCACCCAGTGGGACTGTGATTTGGCTGGCCTGTGGCCAGGGTAGATTCTCCTAGAGAATCTAAGGATTCATCGTGAGGCCACGAGAAGAGAACCAGGGCTACTCATCTTGAGCACCGTGGAACATTCCGCGTCTTCAGAGGAAGACGATTCTGCACATTGAATATTTATACCCCCCATGTGACTTTATATATATTTATTTATTGGTGGTGGTAATTATATATTTAAATTTAGTGCATTTGTATCCCTTCCCCTTTAATTTACTTGCGTTATGGAACACACCCCTCGAAAGCCACTACTAACTTGGGGCTGGATACCCAAACTCGAATAACATCAGAGAAGAACCCCAGTTGCGACCCAATAGGGCCGTAACAGTGCCACTTTCCCCTTACCTACAAACTTATAATGTAAATTTCTCTCTTATCAGGATGCCAATTTGGTCGCCACATACACCAATAGACTCCCTGTATCTCAGAGAATCAGTAGAGAAAGCTGAGATGACTCTTAAAGCAGGCATACGGGAGAAATGGGAGAGGGCACCGTAACATTAGAAACGTGCGTTTTCTCTTTTCTTTCTTTTGCATTTAACCAGACTAAGCCACATCAATGAGTGGCAGGTACAGCTATTTAAAAAAAAATCTGAAATAGGAAAGTGAAGCATAGGCTTCTTGCACATTGTTCTTTAGTTTTTCCTCGGGTGACAGTTTTCTACTTTGAACCACTCCTAGATCTCATTCTTTATCATTAGTCCATAAAATATGAGAGAATAAAATTATCTAAAAGTGTTATATTTTGCTCGAAACGCTTTGCGTAATAGAGGTTTCATTAGTATGTGTAACTCCTGTCCCAACAATTGTACATTACTCTCATGTTCTTTATTCACACATTCTTCTGAATAAAATTATTAACTTATTATTAATTTACATGAATGATCTCAATTGTAATTGGCAATTTAATAACTTTTATTGTATTTTCAGGCTGTCTGTAAATGGGCTGTATGGTGAAGCAGGCTGATAGCTGGACTGTGAAGAGGCTACCGTCTCATCTGTACTCACCTAGCTGTACTTGTGGGGGTTGAGCTTTAGCTCTTTTGCTCTTTGGATCTGTGCGGCAGATGCCAGAAGACTCTACCTGCCTATTTGGAAAATATGAATTATTGTAATATTTGGAAAAATATAACAATTAATGAAACATATAATAACAACCATCAAGGAATAAAATAAATTGCCTAATAATTGTATCTTTATTTCCAACCGTGATTATTTTAATTATATGAAAGCACATCATGATGCAACAATAATAAACACTTCGAAATGTTATTTTATCATATAAAAATAACTTATCACTCCTACTTTTCAAGAAATATAAACTTAATAGTTAAGAAATACAGATTGAGATCAAGTGATATATATAACGGTGTAGCAGGTCTACAGAGTATGATAAAACATTTATTCAGAAACAAATCACTGTTATCCAACTGGGACTTTCAACCTCTCCTTTAGTATCACTTGACTCTGGTGGTATTAGATGATCTATGTGCCAGGCTAATATAAATTGCAAACCACATTTAAACATGGAAATAATATTTTGTATACTTTACAAACAGAATGATTAATTAAAGTATGTAACTTAAGAGATAAGAAGATAACACTTAATAGTAAAGTCCTTGCGGCGCATTAGTGACTGTGTCACAATATTATCGATTTGGCCGAGGTTTGTATCTTGGCGTGGGAGGATTGACTAGGCGCCAACCCTTAACTGAACGCCTCTGTTTATCGAGCTGTGATTGGGTACTTGGGTGTTAAACGATAGGCGGGTTGTATGCCAGAGAAATTAGTGAGCAACACTTTCCATGCGGTATGAGATGAGAAAGCTCTCGGCCTGCTACCAGGATTTAGCAGGGTGTTCTTTTATTCACCTGCGGGTGTCTAAAAAAATGGACCATACAAGGAAATAATGCTACAGAAATCAACAACAATCAATAATAGAAATCTGGACAAAATAGATAGTGCAATTGGGCACACAATCGACTTGAGAATGGTCCAGGATGGACCGAAACGCCGTCGTCCCTTCACTTTCTAGTGTGTGGTTTGGTCAACACACTAGACATAAACATCTCTTTGATATCCATAGAGTCAGACTATGCATTTCGCCGAAATGCTTTGCATAATAGTGACTTTAATAGTATGTGTAACTCCTGTCCCTACAATTGTACATTACTCCTTTATGTATTACACACACATTTTTTTTAATATTGTTATTATTACTATTATATTTAATTTGTGCCAACACTCCATGCAAATGAAAGGACCCAGTCTATTTAACTTACTCCCTAATGAACTGTAAGCAATTATGAAAAATTAAATAAATAATCTTCTAGAAGGAATACTGAATTATATGAACATGTTTGCTGATGATGCTAAGTTATCGGTGATGATGAAATTTTTTAGGATAATTAACCCTCAAGCTGCTACAGCCTTAAGCGTACTTTTCACAATAAGGAAGAAAAGTAATGGTTCAACTGTATAAATCTGTGGTGTGCCCTCACGTAGATTACTGTATCCAAGCATGGTGACCTCATTTTCAGATGGACATAGCTGCTCTGGAAAAAGTGCAACACTGGGCAACAAAACATATTCAATAGCTATGTCATTTATCATATCAGGAACGCTTGAAGGTCACAGGGCTAACAACACTCTAAATCAGGTATGACAGGGGAGATCTCATTGAAACTAAAAATACTGAACAAGTCACCGTGGTGTAGTCGTTAGGACACACACTTGGCGTTTCGCGAGCGCTTTGTACTGAGTTCGTATCCTGGCCGGGGAGGATTTACTGGGTGTCAATCCTTAGTTGCAGCCTCTGTTTTCCCAACAGTAATATGGGCACCTGGTTGATAAACGATTTTGGTGGGGTCGTATACTGGGGAACATAGAATTAAGGACTTCCTTGAAATGCTACAGTGCTAGTGGCTGTACAAGGTAGTGGATGTTGATCTATATATTTGCTTCAGAAGGTCAGAGGTAACACAAACAAGGAGCAACGGAAACAAGTTTAACAAGCCACAATATAGGACTGAGAACAAGAGATGCTTTTTCACCTTCTGGGTTAATAACCCAGGACTGAGTTCGATGAACCGTCTACCAGTAGAAGCAGTAAATGCTCAAACTCTGTTAACATTTCAAGTACAACTGGAAAAGATCATCAGTCCAAATGGGGTTCCCTCGACAAACGGCTTCCTGCTCTCTCTTCAAACACTATGGATGCATATGGGATTTAACATATATATATATATATATATATATATATATATATATATATATATATATATATATATATATATATATATATATATATATATATATATATATATATATTTGTTGTACCTAGTAGCAAGAACGTTGTACTTGGCCTACTATGCAAGTCCCGATTTGCCTAATAAGCCAAGTTTTCCTGAATTTATATATTTTTCCAAATTTTTAATTATGAAATGACAAATCTGTCCATTTCATTATGTATAAGTTAATTTGTTTAAATTTGAGTTAAAACTAACGTAGATATATGACCGAACCTAACCAACCCTATCTAACCTAACCTATCTTAACCTAACCTAAATTAACACAACTAAATCAATAATTTATGTTCTTCGTATAATATAATAATAATTATTCAAATAAACTAATTGGAAACAATTTATTGAAATAAAAAAAATCACTCGGCCTATTAGGCAAATCGTGCCTTGCATAGTAGGCACGATTTGCCTAATAGGCCGAGTGATTTTATATATATATATATATATATATATATATATATATATTTTTTTTTTATTATATATATATATATATATATATTATATATATATATATATATATATATATATATATATATATATGTCGTACCTAGTAGCCAGAACGCACTTCTCAGCCTACTGTGCAAGGCCCAATTTGCCTAATAAGCCAAGTTTTCATGAATTAATTGTTTTTCGACTACCTAACCTATCTAACCTAACCTAACCTAACTTTTTCGGCTACCTATCCTAACCTAACCTATAAAGATAGGTTAGGTTAGGTTAGGTAGGATTGGTTAGGTTCGGTCATATATCTACGTTAATTTTAACTCCAATAAAAAAAAATTGACCTCATACATAATGAAATGGGTAGCTTTATCATTTCATAAGAAAAAAATTAGAGAAAATATATTAATTCAGGAAAACTTGGCTTATTAGGCAAATCGGGTCTTGCATAGTAGGCCGAGAAGTGCATTCTGGCTACTAGGTACGACATATATATATATTATATATATTATATATATTATATATATATATATATATATATGTCGTACCTAGTAGCCAGAACTCACTTTTCAGCCTACAATGCAAGGCCCGATTTGCCTAATAAGCCAAGTTTTCATGAATTAATATATTTTCTCTAATTTTTTTCTTATGAAATGATAAAGCTACCCATTTCATTATGTATGAGGTCAATTTTTGTTTATTGGAGTTAAAATTAACAAAGATATATGACCGAACCTAACCAACCCTACCTAACCTAACCTAACCTATCTTTATAGGTTAGATTAGGTTAGGTAGCCGAAAAAGTTAGGTTAGGTTAGGTTAGGTAGGTTAGGTTGTCGAAAAACAATTAATTCATGAAAACTTAGCATATTAGGCAAATCGGGCCTTGCATAGTAGGCTCAGAAGTGCGTTCTGGCTACTAGGTACGACATATATATATATATATATATATATATATATATATATATATATATATATATATATATATATATATATGTCTACATGGGTACCATCGAGCAAAAAGTCTTAGTCGAAATGAACTTGAAACCGGCCATATACTGCAGGTATGTTGACGACATTTTTACACATGTACCCGATGTCAGACATCTGCAGGAGCTGAAGGAGGCATTTGAGCAGAGTTCCCTGCTGCGTTTCACTTACGAGATGGAAAAGGATGGGAAGCTGCCCTTTCTAGATGTAACAGTCATGGAAAAGAGCGGAGGTTTGCACACTGCAGTCTACACTAAGGAAACGAACATAGGAATGTGCCTAAATGCCAACAGCGACTGCCCAGACAGGTACAAGAGGAGTGTTGTTAACGCATATGTCAACCGTGCTCTCAGCCACAGCTCAGAATGGAAGCAAGTCGACGAAGAACTCTGTAGGGTAAGGCAGGTCCTAGTCAACAACGGTTTCTCCAATGGTTTCGTCGAAGACATCATAAGAAGGACAGTGAAACGCCATGCAACCTCTGAAGAGACAACTAACACAACACCTATACCCCCTATTAGACTATTTTACAGGAACTTCTTTTCCACAGCTCATAAAACGGAGGAAAGGGTCCTGAAAGATATTGTTAATAGAAACGTTATCCCTACAGACAAAAATCAGAGGATACAACTAACGATTTACTATAAAACCAGAAAAACGGCCAGCCTACTCATGAGAAACTCTCCAGACACAAAGCAGAACGCTTTAAAAGAGACCAACGTCGTCTATGCCTTCAAATGCCCCCTTGGGGACTGTAAGCTCCAAAAAACCCAGTATATAGGCAAGACAACAACATCTCTTTCTAGGCGTTTAACGATGCATAAGCAACAGGGCTCCATTAAGGAACATATAATCTCTTCCCACAACCAAACCATCGCCAGAGAAATCCTAGTAAACAACACAGAAATCATCGATAGATACAGCGATAGCAGACGGCTTGACGTTTGCGAGGCATTGCACATTAAGAAGTCAACACCAGCAATCAACAGCCAATTAATGCACAACTATATTCTACCCACCTCAAGACTCCGCTCCAATATAGAAGCATCAAGAAATGTGGACCAATAGGCTTTCTACAATCACTTCCATTTCAATACCCATTGTTTCATGTTCTGTCTTGTGTTGATGAAATTAATACCCTATTAAATACCACCTCACCCCATCCATCTCACTCAAATGTAGATATAAACAAATCGGAGATATGTAAGTTCTATTCAGTTGTGTATGTGTAAAGTCTTTGAAAATGTAATAAGTTTTACGAAACGCGCTCAAGTGTCGTGTCAGACTAGAAATAAAAATGAATTTTGGAGAATTTATCTTTGAATTACCTCCAACAGTGAAAAGAAACGTACGAAAGATTGAGAAAATTCGTGTTAGAATTATTAATCTTACTTTTTCGGTCATATTTAATAATATATGTCTACAGGAAAGACTGCTACCAAAATATACTAATATTAAAGCGCACGACCCAGCAGCAAGGAATCAAGCCTTCACGATAAAATATCGCCAGGATCTGATTCGTGATCAGATATACAAGGCAGAGAATGAAATCAAAGACAACAAAACGCAACTACTTCATGCTACAAACGAGTGGAGAAATAGCAACATCGACGAAAGTATCCATACCCGCTTTGAACAACACTCTCCACTTCCCTAGTGCCCTAGGGAAGTGGAGATATTTGAGGTGTATATATATCTCGAAGTCTCTACTTCTTTTGTAGGGTCTGATGGTGTAATGGGTTAAGGCGTACTAGTTATGGCAGCTACTGGAAGGTAGTTGTGCTTTCTGGGTTCGAGGCCCACTGGTGGGTGTTGTCCAAAGATTGTTAACCTTCACTTGTGGTTTATGCAAGTATAGGCTTATAGCATGGACACGAGTTCTCTCACATTAACAGTGGCTTGATGAAAAACGCAGAGTAACCTCTCACTTGTCTAGTGCCCTTGGGAAGTGGAGATATTTGAGGTGTATATATATATATATATATATATATATGGCATATTGGATTGCTTTCTGGGTTCGAGGCCCATATATATATATATATATATATATATATATATATTGCTGTGGCTTAGCAACGCATGTGCGTTGCTAAGCCATGGCAACCTTCTCTGTCCCCAAGTACTCCCCACCATCCCCCACCCATCTCCTCGGCCTCCCAATCATTCCCCACTCTAACGTCCCCTGGTCCTCCCCACCATTCCCCACTCCACCGTCCCTTCATCATCCCCACCATTCCCCACTCCCTCGTCCATGCCTTCCCAAATGGTCTGATGTTCCTATCATAAAATTGGGAACATCAAGTGATCTCATGGTCCCATCACTGAAATATAAGAAAAACATTTAAAAAATGAAATGAAAATATGAAAAAATAAAAAAATAAACTATACTCACGAAATGGTTGTATGGTAAACAACACAGCTCAATTCCAACATAAGTCACACAAAATCATTAAATCAAATGGAAAATAAATCAAAATCTATGAAAATTAAATTTATCAATGAAATCAGAAACATTGGAATGGAATTGTAACATACATTCATATTTAGTATAGCATGTGTGTTGCTCTTACATGCAACAGATGGTACTGTTTTTCAAGAAAAGCATAGTTTTACAGGTGTGGCATCTATATTTATACTTATGAAATGGACGGTATAGTAAACAAAACAGCTCAATTCCAACACAATGTCACACAAAATAACTCAATAAAAAATAAAATAAATCGAAATCTATGAAGATAAAATTTATCAATGCAATCAGAAACATTGAAATGGAATTCGTGACATATTTAGTATAGCGTGCATGTTGCTATTATGTGCAACAGATGGCGCTGTTTTTCAAAAACGCATGTTTTTACCTGTCACAGGGGTGGTATCTATATAGTAAATGTATTAAAAGACGCGCCTATTGGAATGCAACGTTGTGTCGAAATTTCAAAGCAATCGGTGAAGATCTTTCGGAGATTACAGCGTTGTTGCTCTTACGTCCAACAGATGGCCCTGTTTAAAAAAACAAAAACATGTTTTTCCTGTCGGAGGTGAGGCATGTATATAGTCGATATATAAAAAAACGCGCCTATTTGAATGCAACGTTGTGTCAAAATTTCAAAGCAATCGGTAAAGAGGTTTTGAAGATTTTTCTCACATGAAAAATACAGTGTTTCAGAAAAAAACATTTTTTTTTTTTTTACCGTCACAGACGTGACATCTATATAGTATGTTATAAAAACCTGGCCGGATGCGAATGGAACGCTGTGTGAAAATTTCAAAACATTCGGTGAAGAACTTTCGGAAATTAGCGGTTATGTACAAACGAACATTTCCATTTTTATTTATATATATATATATATATATATGCACTATTATGTGCTCTATTTTAGTTTCACAATCTATAAATCTTGTGCCCAGATACGCCACACTCAAAACGTCTTTCATCTGTATGTACCATTCTTATAAGTGCAGTTTGTGTATAGATTTTCCCATCAGGATGGGAAATTGAATCTCTTCAATTGGCCAAATTGGCTCTGTTGGGAGACGCATCCAGGTGGAGCATCAATGTTGACTGTTTGGTAATGTTGACTACAAGGACAGTCTCTAATCTGAGTAGCTTACATATTTAGTGAGTTATTTTTGTAGCTGTTATGTGTGTAGGCCACCTGCACACGCCACCCATCCAATCTATTAATATCCTCAAATTATGCTACAATGTGTTGAGTGGAAAGATTCCCAGGTACAGATAACATAAGGTAAATACGGATTAATTATTTAATAATCTTACTAAACCCAATGTACCTTCTTGTATATAAATAAGTAAAGAAACAAATAAATTGCATTTGAATTTTAACATGAATAAGATGTAAATATACTCAAATTCACACAATCTGGACAATATGAATGTCCTGAATATCCAGCTTTATCATTTGAATGCACCAAGTTGTGCTTTTTCTTATTTCCAAGATGACTGAAGCTGGAGACTTGTGAATTATATATCAGTGTTGACCGAATTCCTTCCTGTTATCTGGACACTGGTTAGTTTTCATCTTAATGAGAGATGCAGTTTATCTGAGATGCTTCTTCACTCACAAGGTAATTTATTAACCGATGGAACTCCCTACCGGCCGAAGCTATATATGCCAAAACTGTTAACCTTTAAAGTACAGCTGGAAAAGATCATCACAGCAAATGGAGGGGATCTTCGATAATCTGACTGCTTCATTTCCTTGTCGAGGCTACAAGTGTGAGTGGTTTTCAGGAACACTCAAGGAAAATCACGAGGGTTTTCTCCTTAGAATGCCTGCATAAGTAAAGATGTTGGGGAGACTCGTCATATTAAACACGTCTGTGGATGATTTACCATTCTATAAATAATTATTATTAATTTACGACAGCTATTGAGGTTTTCAATAAGTAAATTATTGTACTCTGATAAGATGCTACTACAAAAGCTATTTCAATCCTTGGAAAATCGTTATGACCAGACATTAAAATATAACTATGAGACAGTAATTGGTAACTGAAGGTGAACGACAACTCAATTCCAAATTTCTTAGATGTTTTCCAAAATATAACCCAGGAAAATTTTAGGTTGCCACAACATATCTGGAAAGTGTTTGAAAGACGTGGCAATATTTGTTTTCACTTATTAGATACGTAATTTTGTGTGGTTGTAAATAAGTTTCCAACTTACTGCACTAAACGTTGGCTAAAAAAAAAATGAAACCTTGTGGCAACCTTAAATGTTTCATAAAAGTAGTTTTAGTGATTACTCTTATATATAAAAATGTAGAAATTTCAAAATATATTTCTACATTTAGTAAAATATAACAGAATCATAATAAAGTTTGGTTCAACTTTTTTATAATATTTTTCATTTAATGGAGAATCCATGGTAGTGGTGGTTTTTGGTGGGTTGTGGTTGATGTTAGTGGTGGTCGGTTATTGTAGTTGGTGGCAGTGGTGAGTGATGGTTACAGTTAGTGGTAATGATTGATGGTGTTCGTGGTTGCAGTGTGCATGTTAGTGTGTTGTGGTAGTAATGGTATTGTGGTGCTCTGGTGGTGGTGTGGTGTAATAGTGTGGTGTCGTAATATGGTGCGGTAGTGTGGTGGAGCTGTGCAATAATTGCAGTGTGGTAGTTGTGGTGTGGGAGTAGTGGTGTACTAGTTGTGGTGAAAGTGTGTTGAGGTAGTATCATGCGGTGATATGTGTTATGATGCCAGGCAGCCGAAAAACGAGTCTCCCCTTTGAGAATTATTCTATCAAGCCTGACCTGACTAGAAGGTCTAGGAAATATAGAGGTGATACAGATGTAAAATAATTGGTTGGATTTGATAGACAATTTAAGATAATGGGCAGTGAATAAGAAAATAAGTAAACGACTTGACACAAGATGTGGAGAGTTTGGTGGAGGTGTGAGGCTCGCTTGAGAGGAGCTTAATTCACTTGAGTACCAGACATCGTGAGGGGAAGCTGCGCTCCGTGTGAGCTCCTGTCAGAGAGGAACCCTAGGTGATATATCTTCAAGAGAAAGGAATAGTGCAGACGTTCCAGCTGTGGAATCGAGCTGGGAATGTGTGGTCTCAAGTCCTGGACGGCAAGGAGAGTTTGTTAAGCCGCCCAGAGACATTATCGTGGGCCGTGGGAGCGCCCTGGTCAGACTCCATCAGAGGGAGAGTGCCCTGCAGGGGACCTTTTTGTGGTAAGCATAATTTTAACCAGTTTACAGTGATTGCCGGTAATTGATCGTGTGCCCAGCGATCATAGCGAATGTTTATTGATACGTTTGACATGTTTTGGTAAGGCAGGAAGCCTAAATAAGAGGACGGAGATGAGAGAGACAGCTGGAGGGACGAGCAGCATGTCCTCTCCCATCAACCGCCTGGAGCCAACTGATTGGTGATGGAGGACCGCTCCCAGAGTGAGGAGCCGCCCGCTGGGTAAGGCAGAGCATGGACCAGCCCAAACGGGGGAGTCTACTCTCACAGTATGTAGAGAGCAAAGAGATGTTAGGTGTGAACATATTGTGTGGTTATTTTCGTTTATGTGTTTAAGGGGAAACATTTTTATTAGTGTGTCAATGGGTTGCAGGTTTGTCTTTGGAGGGAGTTGCTGAGAGAACTTCGAGGCTAGTAGAGGAGGATTCAGTGGATGGAACTCCAAGGCTATTGAAGAAATACTGAGCTCTGTGGAAGAGCAGACCCTATAATGAGGAGTTGCACCTCAACCTGTGAGAGGAGAAGCAGTGGAGCAGAGTTTACGTGCTTTTGTGATACCAGTGGTGAAGCACCATTGTTGATCAAGGAAGACTTCATGGTGTAGCAGCCAGGAGTGCTGTGGAGGACCCTGGAAGAAGTGGTGAAGCACCACTGTTGCTCAAAGTGCAGCAGCCTGGAGGAGCTTCGGAGGATCCTGGTAGATAAACCAGGAAGAACCTGAAGATGTCAGGGTGGTGAGCTTCCGGATATGGAAGGAAAGTTCTGGTTGATTACTTGTAGGGAGTTGGTAGAGTGTTTGGTAGTCATTAGCGTGCAAGGCGCAGTGAAAGGCGAGTGATTGCCATTTTTTTGCCAAGGAGTACTTATACTGAAGTATAGAGTTACAGTCGTAGGCTGGATTACCTACAGAGACATACATATGTGTTCTAGGACTGATAGGGTGATCGATTGATCATTGTTGTATATCAAGGAACATTTATACTAATATTTATGTTATTGCATTCATACGCTGGTTTTCCTTGCACATGTTTATAGATATATATTCTCTTGCTGATAGTGCAACATTGTGTTATAAGACTTGACCTACTTGAGGAGGTTGGTAGTATTAGGTGGTGAATCAGGAGATAGGATACCACTTGATAAGCAGATGATAGAGTTCTGATGGTGTTGGAGTGCAACCTGACTAGGTTCCAAGGGGTTGTCATAGCCAGGGGGTGGTAATGGGGGACGAGCTCCCATGACCTATAAAATGCTCCTATACGGCATGCGTCTCAAATAGCCTCTGACAACCAAGTCCAACTCCTGGCCTGCACGGGTGGCTTAGTCTAAGTCCGGCGGAACTGCTTTTACCGACAGGAGAAGGGGCGAGGGCGTGCCTCTGGCGCCTTAAAACCAGCTGCTCCGGGTAGATGGGACTCGATAGCCTGGGAAGGCAGCCCATCTAGGGGAAGGAAAACCCTGATTTTAAACCTCCGCTGCCTTGCGGCCATACCCTTGTTTTTGGGAAGGCTTCAGGAGTCAACCTCGAGGAAAAATCCGGAGTTGGAGCCCCTAAGGCAGTTCGTTGTTGACGTCGACCTCGTTCTGGCAGCTCCTGCGACGTTGCTGGAACCATGCGTATTGGCATTTGCCTCTCTATTGGATAATTTCAGCAACGTGGAGAGGGGGGACCTGCTGCATGGGTAACAGCTTCTCCTCCATATCTACCTACCCAGGCTTTGCGCCCTGGAGAGGACACTCCAGCTTCGCCTCACAGCGTCGAACCAACACAGGAAGCGACAGTCTACCGGTTTTAAGTCTTCTGCTCGATTGGCAAAGAGTGTGACGCCAGGGGTTGCTTCCGACGGTGGGAGGGGTCATCGCGCCCCACTGGGCAGCTACCGCCCGCCTCAAGCTGGGCAAACCCCAGCCAATAAGGTGTTGCCTCGCCACGGTCCGTTAACCTCACTGGGTGCGTGGGGTTTAGGGTGAAAACTGACAAGCGGCCCGACAACTTTGCACCAAGCAATACCAAACCAAAGAAGAAAATATCAACTGCCCTAAAGCTGGGCACATGGAACGTCAGGACACTGACACCAGGTTTCTCTGACGACCTGCAAGAAATCAATGACGCCCGAAAAACAGCAATCATCGATAGGGAGCTGAGCAAGCTGCAGATGGATATTGTTGCTCTCCAAGAGACCAGGCTCCCGGGATCAGGATCTGTGAGAGAGAGGACCTTCTCTTTCTTCTGGCAAGGAAAGCCTCCAGATGAGACCAGAGAACATGGTGTGGGATTTGCCGTCAGGAATGCACTGTTGGGACACATTATGCCACCGATGGGGGAAACCGAACGAATTCTGTCTCTGCAACTGTACTCCCAAACAGGACCAGTCAATGTAATTAGTGCATATGCACCAACCCTGACTTCTCCAGCAGAGGCAAAGGAAAAATTCTACGATGACCTCAACAGTCATAGCGAGAATCCCTGTAAAGGAGCCACTGTTCATCCTCGGCGACTTCAACGCCAGAGTGGGTGCCGAGCACAACATTTGGCCCACTTGCCTGGGTCAATTCGGCATAGGAAGGATGAATGAGAACGGGCAACGTCTGCTAGAACTCTGCTGCCTTCATGGTCTTTGTGTCACCAACACGTTCTTCGGCACAAAGCCTCAACACCGAGTATCTTGGAGACACCCCAGATCCAAGCACTGGCACCAGCTTGACCTGATTCTTACCAGGCGTGCAAGTCTACCCAGCGTCAAGATTACGCGTAGCTACCAGAGTGCTGTCTGTGACACCGACCACTCCCTGGTATGTAGCAGGGTCAAGATGCAACCAAAGAAGATTCATCACTCGAAAAAGGCGGGCAGACCTCGCATCGACACCACCAAGACCCGCAACCAGGACAAGGTGGAAGATTTTGCACACGTGCTCGAGGAAGCTCTCCCTGGCCCAGCTGGGGTCACTGCCTGTAAAAGATGGGAGCACTTCAGAGACGCTGTGTTCAACGCTGCCATTTCCACCTTTGGCAAGAAGACCAGCAGGTCGGCAGACTGGTTCGAGGTCACTCGGAAGAGATGACACCTGTAATCGAAGAGAAGAGAAACGCCTTGGCAGCCTACAAAGCCTGCCCAAGTCAGCGCAACTTACAGATCCTTCGGGCCGTCCGCTGCAAAGTGCAGCAGAGCGCCAGGCGATGTGCCAACAACTATTGGCTCCAGCTCTGCTCCCAGATACAGACTGCAGCGGATACAGGCAATGTAAGGGGAATGTATGACGGCATCAAGCAGGCCCTCGGCCCAATCCAGAGGAAGACCGCTCCTTTGAAATCTGCCACTGGCGAGGTGATTCAGGACCAGACACTGCAGCTGAAGCGCTGGGTCGAGCACTACTCTGAGCTATACGCCAGGGGCAATGTGGTCACCGAAGATGCCCTGAGCGCCATTGAGTGTCTACCTGTGTTAATGGAGCTCGACAGTGAACCGACCCTGGAAGAACTCAGCGATGCCCTGGACTCCCTTGCTTCTGGTAAAGCTCCTGGCAAAGATGGCATTCCTGCTGAGACCTTGAAGTGCTGCAGAGGTAGCCTGCTCATGGAGCTGCACGAAATTCTCTGCCTCTGCTGGGAAGAAGGAGAGGTGCCACAGGACATGAGGGATGCCAACATCGTCACACTGTATAAGAATAAAGGTGAGAGGGGCGACTGCAACAACTACCGTGGAATCTCCCTCCTCAGTATTGTCGGAAAGCTGTTTGCTCGAGTCGCATTGAAGAGGCTCCAAGTACTTGCAGAGAGAGTTTATCCAGAATCACAATGTGGATTCAGAGCTGGCAGGTCCACCATCGACATGGTTTTTTCCCTCAGACAACTGCAGGAGAAATGCAGGGAACAGAAGCAGCCACTCTTTGTAGCCTTCATAGATCTGACGAAGGCCTTCGACCTCGTCAGCAGGGATGGCCTGTTCAAGATCCTCCCCAAGATCGGATGCCCACCCAGGCTCCTCAGCATCATCAGATCTTTCCATGAGAACATGAGGGGCACCGTGGTCTTTGATGGCCTAACATCAGACGCCTTTGACATCCGAAGTGGAGTAAAGCAGGGCTGCGTACTGGCTCCAACCCTATTCGGGATTTTCTTCGCAGTTATGCTGCGGCACGCCTTCGGATCTGTCACGGAAGGCATTTACCTCCGGACCAGGTCGGATGGAAAGCTCTTTAACCTCGCCAGGCTGAGAGCCAAGACAAAGGTTCGGCTGAGGTGTCTGCGCGACTTCCCCTTTGCCGACGACGCAGCAGTCACTGCCCACTCAGCTGAAGACCTCCAACGGCTCATAACCCGCTTCAGCGAGGCCTCTCAGGCTTTCGGACTCACCATCAGTCTGAAGAAAACACAAGTCATGGGACAAGGAGTGGACTCCCCACCTGACATCGGCATCTCTGATTCCAAACTGGAAGTTGTTCACGACTTCGTGTACCTGGGCTCCACAATCTCTGACTCCCTCTCTCTTGATACGGAGCTAAACAAACGCATCGGTAAGGCATCTACTACCATGTCCAAACTGACAAAGAGAGTGTGGGCCAACAATAGGCTAACTGAGTATACTAAGATTCAGGTTTACAGATCCTGTGTCCTGAGCACTCTCCTTTATGGCAGTGAGTCTTGGACACTCCGCGCCCGTCAGGAAAGACGGCTGAATGCCTACCACATGCGCTGCCTTAGACACATCTTGGACATCACCTGGCAGGACAAGGTGACAAACAACAACGTCTTGGGGAGAGCAAGAATCACCAGCATGTACACAATGCTGAAACAGAGACGAATGCGCTGGCTCGGGCACGTTGTGCGAATGGGCGACGGCAGGATCCCCAAGGATCTCCTGTATGGAGAGCTGAGGCAGGGAAAGCGTCCAGTAGGCAAGCCCCAGCTACGGTACAAAGACGTAAGCAAGAGGGACCTGAAAGCCATGGACGTCGATCTTGCTATATGGGAGACACTGGCTGCAGACCGTTCAGCCTGGAGGCAGTCTGTTCAACGAGGTCTCTCCAAGTTCGAGGAGTCACTTGCCAAGGAATCGGAGGCAAAGAGACAGAGAAGGAAAGCCGGTAACTAGGAAGACAGACCAGAATCGGACTTCGTTTGTGCTCGGTGTGGGAAGGACTGCCACTCTCGGATTGGCCTCATCAGTCACACCAGACGCTGCACCAGGATTGACAACTAGGGCGCAACTCCATAGTCTCCCGAGACTGAAGGATGCCTAAGTTAAGTTATTATATGTGTGTATGTATTGTGTATGCGCTTTGTCCAGTAAATGTATTCAAATTTGCTCGTGTTTGCGGATGTCCTAGTGAGGCTTCCCAGGAAGTAGGAAAGAAGGAGAGAGAAAGAACCAAGAACCACAGCTGTGGACAGGGTAGAACGGAATAATAATACGTCAAAGGGGATCAAGAAGATCATATCACATAAGGAGAGAGTGGGGAGTCACAGCGGCCGAGTGAGTGTGTGCACATGACATCGAGGCTAAGTATTGGAGCCGCATCCCCTAAACGTGTGACATTGAGCCCCTCTCCAAGAGCTAGAAGCGCCCAGGGTGATCTCCTGGTAAAGTATATGCACTCTACCGAGTTTTGGGTTGGACTGTCCATAAAGAAGGATCAACGACAACACCAACCCCAATATATGGTAGCGGTAGTGGTGTAATGGAAGTGTGGTGGGATGGTGTGGTAATGGTGGTCAAGAAAGAGGGAGAAGAAGGAGGTTAAGGCGGAAGGTGGAGGTTGAAGAAGAGTATGGAGAAGGTTGAGGAGGAAGGAGGGAGAGGGGGAGGGGGAAGGAGGAGAATGATGGAGAAGGGGGGTAATTAAGTGACGGAGGAGAAGAGGAGGGGAAGAATGGTAGGGGTAGGAGTAGTAGAGTAAGTAGTAGTAGAGTAAAGAAGGGGGCATGAGAAGGAAGGCAAAGAGGAGGGGGAGAGAGTAGGGGGTAAGAGGAAGGGGAAGAGAAGGGATAAAGAGGAGGAGAAAGAGAAGAGGGGATGAGGAGGGGAAGAGGAGGGGTAAGGGAAGGGGGATGAAAAGGAAGGCGAAGAGGAAAGGAAGAGAGGAGGGGTAAGAGAAGGGGGGATGATGAGGAAGGGGGAAGAGGGGAGGAGTAAAAGAAGGGGGATGAGGAGGGGGAGAGGTAAGAGCAGGGGGATGAGGAGGAAGGGGGAGAGGAGAGGGGGAGGGGTAAAATAAAGGGGAAAGGAAGGGGGAAGAGATGGTGGATGAGACAGGAAGAGGGTTAAGAGAAGAGGGTATGAGAAGGAAGGGGATGAATTGGGATGAGGAGGAAGGGAAGAGAAGACGGGAGGGTAAGAGAAGGGCGATGAAGATTAAGATGAAGAGGAGGGAGAAGTGGGGAGGGGTAAGAGAAGGGGATGAGAAGAAAGAGGATGGGGTAAGGGGAGGGGTAAGAGAAGGAAGAGGAAGAGGAGGGGGTGGGCGATGGTTACTACGCGTGGTATAAACAATGTCCCACCCGGGTGATGGTCAGGCAGTACTGACCCTCGCCTGCTGGAACCCTCTTGACCACCATCTCTGTTCCCAATCAACCATTGTTCAATTTATAATATTAATTTAATTCAAAAGTAAAATCAGAGATAAAGTTTTTAAAACATTATTTATTGATTCTTTATTATCTTCTTTCTTTTTTTGTTGTATTTTATGAAGATGACACACCATATTTATCTACTAAGACATGCCTGTATAATCCAGCATCCTAACACACATGTCAACTCTTTTTGGCTTACAATGTATACACACCAGCCATCACACAGGTCCCGTTACACTCCCTCCCCTCCTTCCCCACCAGTTCCACCCATTCCCCCTCTTCTTCCTTGACTTCTGAGGTGTAGGTGAGTTGTACTCACCTACATGCACTCTCCTAGTTTCTTCTTATTTAGCTGTACTCACCTACCTGTATTCACCTAACAGTTCTCACCAAATTGTACTCACCTACATGCACTCCCATAGTTGTTCTCATGCAGTTGTACTCACCTACTTGTATTCACCTAGCAGTGCTCACCTACATGTTTCACCTAGCAGTGCTCACCTACATGTATTCACCTAGCATTGCTCACAAAGTTGTACTCACCTACTTGTATTCACCTAGCATGCTCACACAAGTTGTACTCATCTACATGTACTCTCCTAGTTGTTCTCGTGCAGTTGTACTTACCTACTTGTATTCACCTATCAGTGCTCACGAAGTTCTACTCACCTCTGTGCACTCTCCTAGTTGTTCTCGTGCAGTTGTACTTACCTACTTGTATTCACCTATCAGTGCTCACGAAGTTCTACTCACCTCTGTGCACTCTCCTAGTTGTTTTCGTGCAGTTGTACTCACCTACTTGTATTCATCTAGCAGTGTTCACCAAGGCATACTCACCTAGCTACATGTACTCTCCTAGTTGCACTTATGTAGTTGTACTTACCTAGTTGTACTCACCTATTTGTACTTCAGTGATATTCTTCACTGAAGTACTGTGGTACAGTACACAGTGTACTTCAGTGGCCAACACCCAGGGTGTTGGCCCCCCTCTATAGAACAATGCACAGTTTAACTCTCCCAACCGAGTTGAAATGGAAGTGGTCCCAGCGGTCGGGCAGGACTCCACAAGCCTTGAGGTGCCAACAACTACTCCTAAAAGAGGTTTTTGCCGAGTATGCAACAAAAACCCGCCATAAACTCCAACGGTGGTGTCAACCGCTTTCACACCTTCAACGAGGAAAGATGCAGTGGTTCCCACCAGCCTACGAAGGGAAGCAATGGCCAGCTGCCATTAACAGTTAGGGAAGAGACTCCCATTAACCTAATCTCATCTGAGAACCTCACCCAAGCGATCATAGTGACGTCTGCTAGAACATTACCACACATCCCAAAAGCAGCCCGTTCAAATGCAGCAGCCAAACTTTGTAATCTACTGAAAAGGGTCAATGATGCCCCGGAAAACATTCAAGCGTGGCATAATGTCCTTCTGTTTGGCAATGTATGCCTCACCGTCCCTCCAAGGAGGGACAAATCACTTGCTTCCTCGGTCCTGAGGGCGATAAATGAATACCCAAGGGAGGACAACCTAGTTCGCCTGCCTCTCTGAGCAAAACACACCCACCGCAGAAATGGTAACAACAACATACCGGAATCGTACAAAATCAGAGCACAAATCACCAAGAAAATTGAAGAAGGAAATTCCGCAAGTGCTATTACCTCACCAGTGACGAGAAAATTGCTCCTCGAAACAGCACGGGCCCTGCAAAGCAAGCACCCACCCAGAGCCCCTCAAGGCGACAACATCATTCCGCCATCAGCCGACACCATTTCAGACCCATTAACCGTTGGTGAATCTGAGGTCTACAAAGCAGCCCTTTCTTTTCCACCTGGGTCAGCAGGCGTCTTTACAGGGTTAAAACCTCAACATATCAAGCAAATGTTAAATCCTGCGGTTGGTGATGCTGCACAAGATCTTCGTATGGAACTCACAAGGTTCGTCAACATGTGCCTGGCTGGTGATATACCTGAGGTCATTAGGCCTCTCTTTTTTGGTGCCTCCCTCTGTGCTCTCAAAAAGAAGGACGAAGGAATCAGGCCAATCGCTGTTGGCAACACTCTCCGATGCCTGATTGCCAAGGCTGCTACGAGAATAGTCAGCCAGCAAGTGGCTGAATTGCTGAAACCAATCCAGCTAGGATTTGGAATCCCCCAAGGCTGTGAAGCGGCTGCCCATGCAGCACGAGCATACATCACCAACATTTCTGATAAAAAGGCCCTGCTCAAACTGGACTTTAAGAATGCTTTCAACATGGTAAGAAGAGATGCAGTACTTTGTGCCGTGCATCGCCATTTCCGGCCCCTCTACCCGTTCATAGTATCGTGCTACAGTGGCGAGTCAAAACTGCTCTTTGGTGAACATGAAATCAGATCAGGAGAATCCACAGGAGCTCTGTATTGCAGTCGCTCTCCGCCTTGCTGCTCCTATCCACACTGTTCACAGGTGTGGATAGGAGCAGTGCAGAGCAAGGCTGCACTGCTCTGCATTAAAATATGACAAACCCTGGTGCACAGAAAAGAAATTCTTTCCAAAAAATTATTTTCTCTTATGTTGTTAATATCGAGTCTCTGATCACGGGAAACTAGTTCTTAGAGGAGCAGACTTATTATTAAAAATATCAAAGCAAAACATAAAATTAATATATCCCATTTTGAACTGGAAATTAAATTTTCCACTTTTTGTATTTCAAATTCTGCCGTTTGAATGGGATAATGTTTCTATTTGGCTTCATGAATTATATGGTGACTCATATCTAATCACTTTAGTATCTCTCTCATAAGTTTTAGAATTAAGATTACGATTAATTGCTTGGCCCAGGTTGTTTACCTCAAACTGATTAAGTAGGTCTAAAATCATTTAGCCTTCCTCTAGATAATTTGTGGTAGTCTCATTCATGGCAATTATGTTTGTACATTTGGGGTAAAGACGAGTTATTTCATATATTTCAGAAATATATCATATATGGTGATATTTGCGGGGTGGTTACAGATAGTGGAGTCGCCAGTTTAATATAATGACCCAAATATATGTTTTGTTCGAACAATTTATGAATAATTTCCTTGTGAATGTTATCTAATGTAGCATTGGTCATTTCTTTATTATACCCTCCAATTTTATTAATAGATAAATATAATTCTAAATAAATAATATTCCTTGTGAATGTTATCTAATGTAGCATGGGTCATTTCTTTATTATACCCTCCAATTTTATTGATAGATAAATATAATTCTAATGGTAACAGCACTAATCCCAATGATAAAATAATAGATGAGAAATTACAACATTTTCTGGATAAAATTCTTTCAGAATACCCTTTGTTTATTAATAAGGACCATAAAAGAGCCTACCTCATAACTGAGAAAAGTGAAAGAAAATTCATATCTGCATATATAAATTTCAAGCACAATCATAAAGTTCCCTCGAGTCTTATTTTATAATCATTGCTTCAAATGATACCACTAAAAATATTAATTGGATACACATTAATATTACAATTCAAACAAGATTAAAATATGAACATTTAATTAAATATTTGGATAAAATATATAAAAAATTAATTCATTTAAAACATTTACTGTAATATTTTCAAGCATCACCGCCGTTAGCTGCACCAGTTCATGACATACAAAAGTGCCTCCACCATTATACGTACATATTTTTGGATCCCTCGTGACTCGAAGGCTAGGTATCAATACACTGGAACGTTCTTTAAGAATAGGATCTTTTGACTTCGTCCTTAAAGAGATCCTCGTAGATATATAACTTGTAGAGAGGGAGGTGTGGCGTCTTGATGCTGAAACCAGCATGAATTGTCTGCAGAACCTCCGAGCACTCAGAAGTATGAGTAAAACTCGGATTCATCTTCATATGAATCCCAGCAAGAAGAAGTCGCCAAACTACTGTGAGCTAGGAGAATGTTTACTGGAGGTATCCATAAAGGGATTCACGTTTCAAATTACCAAAAACCATGACAACAAAATATTTTGTTGGACATTTTCTCGTGCATCATGAAGGAGAATGGATGCAATCGATTGTGTTGTCCATTAATGATTGTGCGTCTTTTCATTACGATTCCTCCCGTTTTTTTGCCTTTCGACTCAACCAATTAACTACAATTTTAGCATTCTGTTATTTTATTGAGGGGGCTCTTGGTCTTCAATTGGTTCCTCTTTAACATTAATTGCACGAAAAAGGATTTTCGGCTGAATGTTTTCTCAAATGGTTGATCAGACTGCATTTCCGCCTGAATTTTTGTTGCACTCATTGCACGTAAAAGGTTTTTCGCCTAAATGTATTCTCAAATGTTTGACCAGACTGCTTCTCTGGCTGATTTTTTTTGTTCACACTCTTTGCACGTAAAGGGTTTTTCACTTGAATATATTCTCAAATGTTTGACCAGACGGCTTCTCTGGCCAAAATATTTTTAAATGTCGGGTCTGATCGGATTGTCAGACTAAATTTTTTCACACTCATCACAGTAAAAGGTTTGTCGCCTGAATCTGTTCTGCCAATATGTGTCTTTAAATGCTTGGTGGCCTGTCCTTTCAGACGGATTGTTTTTTTTCACACACATTGCACATTCACACAAACAGGTTTTTCGCCTGTTTGGGTTCAAATGTTGGATCACGACTAAAACCCACACAGCCTCATAAAACGATTTTCGCCAAAATTCATTATATACAATGTTCGACCAGGTTGCTTCTGTACACAATTTTTCTTACACACATCATTTCACGACGTATGTTGTTTGAAAAGAAATTTTAGATCGTCTATTTAGAGACGACAGAAAAGATATTTTCTCATCGTCTCCACAGGTTTATGAGTAAACCTACTATGGGACTTCAACCATAGGACCAGCTCGATTGGACGTTACGGGTCCTGGACCGTCGTGGGGACAAACGCTTTCTCCCCATTGGCGAGGCGCCAATTGCACCAGAAATGTTCCCCTAGAGACCTCACATGCGGATGAACAACATCAGAATTGAACCCTAGAACAAAAGGACACCCAACGGGATCGATATCCACCCTACTTGCACATTCCACTGCACACATTCATATATTCAGGTGATCCATCGATCTTAAATCTAAGGATGACCCTTTGCTTGCATCCAGGACCATCAAGTGAAGAAAACATAAATCTCAACGGAATCTGATCCTTAAATACTCTAACATCTATTAGCTTTTCGTATAAACTGATATTTAAATGAAATGAGAGATTTGAGAGAGTGGTATCTTCTTGACTGAAATGTGATCGATGTCCAACATTCTTTTCCAATATCCCCAAAATAATTCCAAAATGATCCATTTCTGTATTCCCTTTACCTTGTGCAAGTAATATGGTTTTAAGAACGCATATAATAATAAAAAACCAAAATTCGCCTGCTTCATTTATTATACTCCAAGGCATGCCAAACCAGAAGTCAGACTACTAAAAGGCTGAAAGAAGTCAGCATATAAGTGAATAAGGACGTCTACACTGACATTAACCACCCCCAAGCATTCTACTGTAGTATATATAGCTGAATTTGTATACAGCCATCCTAGTTATATTAATATATTTCTCATATTAGGGAAAAAAGTTTTTGCCTGTATGTATTTCAAATCCGTGAAATATTTCAAATCCGAACTGCCCCTGTGGCATTTCAATGAACTGGTTTGTTGAAAACACATTTGCAAAAAATTGTCTTGCGGAAGGAATCATACATATTAGGGTAATAAGGAAGGTTTAACATGGACGATAGGCTCGTGAAGGCATAATATGTTGAAACCACTTCAACTCTAACGATCTAAAAACCTAAAAGATGAGATACCTCTTCATAAAATGTGATATCAAATGTTTGTTTAGGTGGAATCTGTTATTGATTTTTTCGCGACAGTCATTGCACTCAGTGTGTTCTTAAATGTTCAGTCAGATACTTTGCCTTAAGAGGTTTTGGGTTTCCTGCATGTGTTCTCCGATATTCACTCAGGTTGTCCCTGCAATTAATTTTTTTCTCTCATGTGTCGCATTGTAAAAGGTTTTTCGCCTGCATGGATTCAAATGTCCAGTCAGTGTGAGTCTGAACCTGAAAATTTTCCCAAAGCACCTCATATAAATGCAGCGGCATGTGCTTTCAAATGTTGGTCAGGGTGCCTCGCTGATTGATTATTTCCCCACAAACATCGCACATAAAAGAATTTTCGTCTGTATATATTCCCAAATGTTCAGATAAATTTCTACTCGGTCGGAATAGTTTCCAACTCACAAGTTGATTGACAGTTGAGAGGCGGGACCAAAGAGCCAGAGCTCAACCTCTGCAAGCACAACTAGGTGAGTACAACTAGGTGGGTGAGCACATTGCACATAAAAGGTTTTTCGCCTGTATGGGCTCTCAAATGTTGTGTCAGAGTGCCTCTGACTATGAACATTAACGAACATTTTCTATGTTCGATAAATCATAGGTATGTTTGTAAGAGAAATAATCAGAAATGTACCAAAAAATGTTGGCATACATAAATTAACATATTCAACCACCCTTTGACATATCAAAGTTCTTTGGAGTCAATGTTTGACAATCTGTAAATTGTTTATCAATTATCCTTTTGGGTTCTTTTGTATATTCTGAAATGCTTTAAAAATGTATATTACTACCATAAAAATAAATAAAAATGTATTTATAATCATTATTTTATATTTTCTTTACCCTTTTTTTTAGTCTCGAACAAATAAGCAGAAGATAACGATATGGAATTAACATATGTGGTAAGGATGCCATCCTTCCTTGTCAGACATCCTCAGAAGCTTATATACAACTACCACTCCCAGCCTTTATTTCTTAAATTCAGCATTAGAATTTTAACTTTCCCAAATAAGTTAGATATATCTTTCTATTTAGTTTTTTAATCAATTTTTATTTAATCTTATACAATAGGTTACTGAATGAAAGGATACATACATTTGTGAGGTATAAAATAATGGTCTTATACATTTGATAGTGTGTTGTTTTCATTCTGGTGGAAAACTTTTTCCTCAGTAAATTCTATATTATCACAACCAACATTAAAACATATAAAATTAATCATATCTTAATACAAAATATAACTAGGATGGCTGTATTGTGTTTTCTAATGTATTACAATATGAAAGAAAAAATATAATAAAACTCACCAATTGAAGAGGGTTACTGTAGTTAATAATTTATTAAATACTAGCTGTACCAGACACACGTTGTTGTGGCTTAGTCTGGTTAAATGGAAAGAAAGAAAAGAAAAAGTGCACGTATTTAATACGTTTAATTTTACAATGCTTGTGGGTATACAATATTTCTTGTTGTTCCATTGTCTGTGGAGATATAGAGATTGTCCGGTTCGCCGACTCTAGAACACACAACATATAATTTTCCATGTGAGAAGCAATCCGTGTCTAGATATAAACTGCACAATTCTAGAGAGTGGCCCTGAGCTTTGTTGATGGTGATTGCAAACGCCAATCGAATTGGAAATTACAATCTCTTAAATTAAAATGGCAAATCCATTGGAATCATAGTAATGCGAGGAATGAGGACATCTTCACCTTTGAAAGGTCCTGTCAAGATTGTTACTTCTACGACATTGCTGATTTTTTTTTACCAACCGCGTGCCGTTGCAAACTTTGGCTATTGATATTTCGTAACATGATAATTGGCACACCGCTTCTCAATTGCAGTACGTGCAGTGGTATCCCTGGCAGTTCGAGTGAATTCCAAAATTCTGTTGGATAATTAACCGCTTCATCTAATATATTTATAATATATTCATCGACTGAATATTATTGTGAAGTTAGTAGCCGTCTTTATTCTTGGCCGCAAGAATAGCTCGTTCACTCAGCCAATCGGGATTTTTATATTTGGTTTGAATATTGGGAAATGCTCTTTCAACCAATTCTTCTTTTGACATCACTAAATTGCAGAAGTTACGAGTCAATGAAATTCGTCCTGAGGTCAGATCAACCGGCACGTTTCCGTTCCCAATTTCCAGCAACTGATGTGAGAATATCTCAGCTGACGGATCGTTTCTCAGCTGGACACGCATATTTGTAGTTAATTTTAACGTCTTTACGTGGCCCACAAAGTAGAGTATTTCAGGCAAGCATTTATTTCATCCGCTGGTGTCGATTGAGGAATTACAGGTAATGGTTGCATGAAATCTCCTGCAAGCAATATTAATGCGTTCCCAAATGGGCTGATGTCCCCACGCAAATCTTGCAATGATCGATCAAGAGCCTCGACCGATTTTTTTGTGGGCCAATGTGCATTCATCCCAAACAATAAGTTTGTATTTCTGCAATACTTTTCCCATGCCGGATGTTATGGAAATGTTGCACGTGGAAGTTTCAATGAATTGCATGTTCAATAACAATTTCAAAGCCGAATGAGCAGTTCTTCCACCTGGTAGCAATGTCGCAGCTATTCGGAAAATGCAAGAGCAAGGCTGTGCCATTTTGGGATCGAATTGCTGCCAGAATCAATCTAATTAGGTTGTTTCAACAGTTCTTCCTGGCTCATCTAATAAGTAGATATCTCCAAGCCCGTTATTGACAGTTTTAATTATTTAATCATGAATGTCTTTTGTTCATGCTTTTGCTTAGGAATATTTGATTGCACATGCGATAAAAGATCACCTGTGATATAATTTTGTCCACGACAAAATTCTACTTCCGAACTAAGCAGTAGCAGATCGATTCCATGATGGCATTCCAAACTGAGAATATTGTTTGCGATTCCTAAACACAAATCATTATCAATGCTTAGTTGTAGATTTCTGCTCTGAAATCCATGTTCATATTTGAATTTTCCTTCGTATTCAACGAACAATATCTTCAGCCATGTGCAATTAATATTTCTCACATAACTCTGTTTGATTGATTTTTTTTTAGGTATTTTCCTGCGCAGGCCCCAGGCCTCTGGCTGGCTCACTAAGTGTTGCTTGTTTTTGTTTTACTTGAGCGGAGTTTGAATATTTATGACTTATATGGTCGCTTCAGTAAGATTTTGCCATATGTGTTAACAACTTCTTCTGCTCTGTTGAATCTAAGCTGAAATCTTAATGGATTTGCAACTCTGCACTGTGTTAGATAATGTTCCAATGGTCTGTCGGGCATTTCTCCACAGTGCTGACATTACTCTGTTGGAGATCAAGGAGAGCAGGCGGTCAATATGATTGAAAACAATGCACGAATTTGATTTGTATGTGACCTGTTGGACGCGTTAATAATGCACACATCCCAGTGTCGGTCGTTCTCCAATAAATTCAGAGGATGACATGCACTACGGAAAGTGGCATGTGTAACGCCGTTCACAAATCTCAATTGCTGGAAAGACGTTTAACCGGCACATTTATCAACAGCATGTGAAGAAAGAAGTATTCATCTTGATTGGGATCCACGGTGTACAGTCTGCCTATCGTAGTTTGTTTGAATATGAGATTGTCCGTCGACTCGATCTCCTCGTTTTCGTCGTTCAAATATTTTCTACTGGCATTCCATGTGTAATACGTAGGCACTTCCGAATACAGCAGTGTTTTCGCCAACGCGTCATTTTGACAAAATGTGAAGACCGTAGTAAATGTTGTAGCCGGTGGATTCATGGTTATTTGTGGCACATATGCAGATGTGAGATAAATGCATTGTCCATTTTCTTGTTTTCAAAACAAAAAATACTAACGAAATATTTCAATTCAAACGCAGATCAATCAACACAGCTCAATTCCACTGCCAATTGCACTGAAAAATAAGAAGAACAATTAAAAAAACGAAATAAAAAATAAAAAATTAAAAAATAAACTATACTCATGAAATGAACGGTATAGTAAAGAACATAGCTCAATTCTAACGTAATGTCATGCAAAATAATTAAATCAAAATGAAAATCAATCAAAATCTATGAAAATTTAATTTAACAATGCAATTGGAAACATAAAACTGGAATCGTAACATATTTAGAATAGCATGTGTTGATTTTACATCCAACAGATGGTGCTGTTTTAGATTTTTTTTTTAAACCTATCATATGTGTGGCAGCTATATAGTACATGTATAAAAACATGCACGTATTCGAATGGAACGTTATGTCAACATTTCAAAGCAATCGGTGAAGAACATTCGGAGATTACAGCGTGTGTTGCTCTTACATCCAACAGATGGCGCTTTTTAAAAAAAACATGTTTTTTTCCTGTCACAGGTGAGGCATGTATATAGTAGGTATATCAAATCACGCTCCTATTCGAATGCAACGTTGTGTCAAAATTTCAAAGCAATCGGTAAAGTGGTTTCAAAGATTTCCCATACATGAAAAATCACATGAAAAACACAGTTTTTTAAAAAAGCATATTTTTCTCCCGTCACAAAAGTGACATCTATATTGTATGTATATAGAAACCTGCTCAGATACGAGTGGGACGTTGTGTCAAAATTTCAAAGTAATCGGTGTGGAACTTTCGGAGATTCGCGATTTTGAAGAAACAAACATTTCCATTTTATTTATATAGATATATATATCCCGCCGCCGATGTCGCAGGTCACGACTGACAGCCAGGCTTCTCTCAGCCAAGAGGAGCCATCAATCGACGACTGGCATGGCACATGCCAAGTGTGTGACAAAGTGTGGAGACTCAAGCATAACGGGGATGTGCGCAAGCATGCTCACAATGGAACCGATTGTTCGGGTATGTGGCGCCCTCTCAAAGAGAGTATCAATCAGGGCCCCATACCAGCAGTCAGGGAAAACACCTCCAACAGCTTCATTTCGACTGAGAATCTACTAGAAGCCATCAAAGCAACATCAGTTGGAACCTTGCAGCACATCCCCAAAGCTGCCTGCCCCCAAGTGGCAGCCAAACTATCCAGCCTCTTGAAAAAGGTCAATGACTTCCCCGGAACCATCCAAGCTCGCACAACCTTCTCCTGTTAGGAAACATATGCCTAGCTGTCCCTGCAAGGAGAGACAAATCACTAGATTCCTCAGTCATTATGGCTATAAATAGTTTTCCTAGAGAGGACAACCAGGTACCCCTCCCCACCCATGCCAAAAACACCACCCGCAGGAAAGGTATCAACAGCAGAACCGAGGCATCCAAATCAAAGCAACAGTCAGCAAGAAAATAGAAGGCAACACAATAAGGACAATCAGATCATCACCAGTGAAGACACAGTTGCCACCAGGGATGCCGATACAGCACAAGTCCTGAGAGAAAAACACCCACCCGGAGCTCCTCGTGACGACAGTGTTCCCCTAGTCGGTGTCACCAGAGCGGAACCCCTGTGTGTGCTCGAATCCATGGTGCATATAGCAGCTTTATCCTTCCCACCAGGATCAGCAGGTGGGTTCACAGGACTAAGACCCAACCACATCAAACAAATGCTCAACCCTGCACTAGGAGACATTATACAGGGCTTCCTGGTGGAACTAACTAGATTCTCCAACAGATGTCTAGCTGGCAACATACCAGAGACCATACGGCCTCTCTTTTTTGGCGCTACCTCTGTGCCCTGAGGAAAAAAAATGGAGGAATCAGACCGATAGCTGTGGGCAATTCACTCCGGAGCCTCATCGCTAAGGCTGCTGCTAGAACAATTAGTCAGACAGCCGCCGACATGCTGAAGCCAAAACAACTTGCGTTTGGCATTTCCCAGGGATGTGAGGCAGCGGCTCATGCAGCTAGAGCCTACATTGCCAACATTATGGATGAAAAAACCTGATAAAACAGGACTTCAAAAATGCTTTCAATCTGATTAGAAGGGATGCAGTACTCAGTGCGGTTCATCGCCTTTTTCCTTCCCTCTACCCGTTTGTAAACTCATTCTACAGCAAGAATCTAACTCTGCTATTCGGGGAACAAGAAATAGAATCACATGAAGGTGTCCAACAGGGTGACCCTTCTTGCTCCTTTGCTTAGTCATCATCTTAGTCATCTGCCTAGTCATCAAGGAAGTTATCGATAACCTGTCCAGTGAGCTCAATATTTGGTTTTTGGACGATGGTACTCTAGCTGGCTCCCCAGCCTCACTCGTGGACGACATTAGAATAATTTTAGAGCAAGGAGCAAGTCTAGGCCTCACCCTGAACTCTTCCAAGTGTGAAATAACCTCCACCAACCAACACATAATAGAGCAAATAAAGGTTGTTTTGCCTGATATTCATACAACCATCCCTGAGGAAAGCACACTCCTAGGTGCTCCTCTTGGAGGGAATGCCATCGACAAGGTCCTTGGTAAGAAGATCACTGACCTGAAGAGGATGAACGAGAGGACTGAAGACATCGATGCTCATAATGCACTTTACCTCATCACCAGATGCTTGTCCCTCCCCAAGCTGACCTACTTTCTAAGAAGTTCGCCATCTTTCAACAATATTAAATTAGAAAAGTACGACAGTTTGCTGAAATCAGTGCTAGAAAAAGCCTTCAACCTTTCTCTCAGCGACTCACAGTGGAAACAGACCTCCCTTCCTGTCAGACTCGGGGTCCTTGGCGTGCACCAGGAACACAAATTGCTGTACCAGCGTTCCTGTCCTCTTCAGTGGCGTCTGACACTTGGTGAAGGAAATCTTACCTGAGCACCTAGTTCAACAGGCAGGGGTACATGATCCCAGCTTCACAGACTGCACAACCAAATGGGTCTCTCTCGCAGGACGAGAACCCCAACCACCGCCTTCTGAAGCCCATAAGCAATCCAGCTGGGATCGCCCCACTGCCGACCATGAAGCTGCGACAACACCACATGACACTGCCCGACATAGAGCTGTAGCAGATCCCCATGCAGATGACTTCCTATTAGCAACCCCAATGACAGCCACCGGCACCCGCCTCACACCGCAGGTAATCCGAATTGCCGTGACTCTCCGCCTCGCTGCCCCAATTTACACCGAATACAGGTGTATTTTCGGCGAGGCAGAGGCCGACAGGTACGGACGGCATTGCCTTCTCTGCCAAAGGACAGGAGGATGGCATGCAAGACACGACTAGGTTAACGACATTATTAAGAGAAGCCTTACCACAGCCGGTTGTCCAGCAGAGAAAGAGCCCATTACCTAATGTCACACAACTCTGATGAGCCTGTCGGTCGCCCAAATGGAATCACGGTGAACCCCTGAAAGAATGGTAGACAGTTGGTGTGGGACTACACTTGCGTTTCAACTTTAGCCAACACCTATGTTGTCTTCAGTGCTACACAAGCAGAAGGTGCTGCCAATCACCGGGAAGCAGCCAAGTTACGTAAATACTGAGACCTTTATCACCACTACAATTTTGTCCCCATTGCCTCAGGGACACTTGGTGCCTGGGGTAAAAGTGCTGCTAATTTTTTGAAGGAGTTGGGGTCCAAGCTAATTGAAACAACGACCCTAGAGCTGCCAGTTTTCTCTTTCAGCGCCTTAGTGTGGCGATCCAGAGAGGAAATGCTCACTGCATCCATGGTTCCTGCCCGCCATCTGAGGAGCTGGAGGAGCTCTACAACTTGTGACAAGTAGCCTTGTACCCTGCATTAAACAAAATTGTAACCCTTTTTGTGTAATGACATTTTCATATAAAGTTAGATATATATACACACATACCAAAAGAATAGGGGTGGTAGGAGAAGAAAATATCAAAGTGTTCAGTGAGGATCCACAAGGTCTTCTCTGTACTCTTTATTTTCTTCTCCGAGGCTATGGGTCCCTACACTTGCACCAGAGGTGGTACCCCCTTCTAGGTTTAATTTATATATATATATATATATATATATATATATATAATATATATATATATATATATATATATATATATGTCGTACCTAGTAGCCAGAACGCACTTCTCAGCCTATATGCAAGGCCCGATTTGCCTAATAAGCCAAGTTTTCCTGAATTAATATATTTTCTAATTTTTTTTCTTATGAAATGATAAAGCTACCCATTTCATTATGTATGAGGTCATTTTTTTATAGAGTTAAAATTAACGTAGATATATGACCGAACCTAACCAACCCTACCTACCTAACCTAACCTATCTTTATAGGTTAGGTTAGTTAGGTAGCGAAAAAGTTAGGTTAGGTTAGGTAGGTAGGTTAGTCGAAAAAAATTAATTCATGAAAATTTGGCTTATTAGGCAAATCGGGCCTTGAATAGTAGGCTGAGAAGCGTTCTGGCTACTAGGTACGACATATATATATATATATATATATATATATATATATATATATATGTCGTACCTAATAGCCAGAACGCACTTCTCAGCCTACTATTCAAGGCCCGATTTGCCTAATAAGCCAAGTTTTCATGAATTAATGTTTTTTCGTCTACCTAACCTACCTAACCTAACCTAACCTAGCTTTTTTTGGCTACCTAACCTAACCTTACCTATAAATATTGGTTAGGTTAGGTTAGGTAGGGTTGGTTAGATTCGGTCATATATCTACGTTAATTTTAACTCCAATAAAAAAAAATTAACCTCATACATAGAGAAAAGGGTTGCTTTATCATTTCATAAGAAAAAAATTATAGTAAATATAATAATTCAGGAAAACTTGGCTTATTAGGCAAATCGGGCCTTGAATAGTAGGCTGAAAAGTGAGTTCTGGCTATTAGGTACGACATATTATAATATATATATATATATATATATATATATATATATATATATATATATATATATGTCGTAACTAGTAGCCAGAACGCACTTCTCAGCCTATTATGCAAGGCCCGATTTGCCTAATAAGCCAAGTTTTCCTGAATTAATATATTTTCTCTAATTTTTTTCTTATGAAATGATAAAGCTACCCATTTCATTACGTATGAGGTCAATTTTTTTTAATTGGAGTTAAAATTAACGTAGATATATGACCGAACCTAAGCAACCCTACCTAACCTAACCTACCTAGGTTAGGTAGCCGAAAAAGTTAGGTTAGGTTAGGTTAGGTAGGTTAGGTAGTCGAAAAAAATTATTTCATGAAAATTTGGCTTATTAGGCAAATCGGGCCTTGAATAGTAGGCAGAGAAAAGCGTTCTGGCTACTAGGTACGACATATATATATATATATAATATATATATATATATATATATATGTCGTACCTAGTAGCCAGAACGCACTTATCAGCCTACAATGCAAGGCCCGATTTGCCTAATAAGCCAAGTTTTCATGAATTAATATGTTTTCTCTATTTTTTTTCTTACGAAATGATAAAGCTACCCATTTCATTATGTATAAGGTCAATTTTTTTTTAATGGAGTTAAAATTAACGTAGATATATGACCGAACCTAACCAACCCTACCTAACCTAACCTAATCTATCTTCATAGGTTAGGTTCGGTTAGGTAGCAGAAAACGTTAGGTTAGGTTAGGTTAGGTAGGTTAGGTAGTCGAAAAAACATTAATTCATGAAAACTTGGCTTATTAGGCAAATCGGGCCTTGAATAGTATGCTGATAAGTACGTTCTGGCTATTAGGTACGACATATATATATATATATATATATATATGTATATATATATATATATATATATATATATATATATATAATATATATATATATATATATATATAATTATATATATAATAAACTAATTGGAAAGAATTTATTGAAAATAAAGAAAATCACTCGGTCTATTAGGCAAATCGGGCCTTGCATAGTAAGCCGAGAAGTGCGTTCTGACTACTAGGTACGACATATATATATATATATATGTCGTACCTAGTAGCCAGAACTCACTTATCAGCCTATTATGCAAGGCCCGATTTGCCTAATAAACCAAGTTTTCATGAATTAATTGTTTTTCGACTACCTAACCTACCTACCTGACCTAACCTAACTTTTTCGGCTACCTAACCAAACCTAACCTATAAAGATAGGTTAGGTTAGGTTAGGTAGGGTTGGTTAGGTTCGGTCATATATCTACGTTAATTTTAACTCCAATAAAATAAAATTAACCTCATACATAATGAAATAGGTAGCTTTATCATTTCATAAGAAAAAAATTAGAAAAATATATTAATTAAGGAAAACTTGGCTTATTAGGCAAATCGGGCCTTGAATAGTAGGCCAAAAAGTGAGTTCTGGCTACTAGGTACGACATATATATATTATATATATATATATGTCGTACCTAATAGCCAGAATGCACTTGTCAGCCTACTATGCAAGGCCCGATTTGCCTAATAAGCCAAGTTTTCCTGAATTAATATATTTTCTCTAACGTTTTTCTTATGAAATGATAAATCTACCCATTTCATTATGTATGAGGTCAATTTTTTTTTTATTGGAGTTTAAATTAACATAGATATATGACCAAACCTAACCAACCCTACCTAACCTAACCTAACCTATAAAGATAGGTTAGGTTAGGTTAGGTAGGGTTGGTTAGGTTTGGTCATATATCTATGTTAATTTAAACTCCAATAAAAAAAATTGACCTCATACATAATGAAATGGGTAGATTTATCATTTCATAAGAAAAACGTTAGAGAAAATATATTAATTCAGGAAAACTTGGCTTATTAGGCAAATCGGGCCTTGCATAGTAGGCTGACAAGTGCATTCTGGCTATTAGGTACGACATATATATATATATATATATATATGTCGTACCTAGTAGCCAGAACTCACTTTTTGGCCTACTATTCAAGGCCCGATTTGCCTAATAAGCCAAGTTTTCCTTAATTAATATATTTTTTAATTTTTTTCTTATGAAATGATAAAGCTACCTATTTCATTATGTATGAGGTTAATTTTATTTTATTGGAGTTAAAATTAACGTAGATATATGACCGAACCTAACCAACCCTACCTAACCTAACCTAACCTATCTTTATAGGTTAGGTTTGGTTAGGTAGCCGAAAAAGTTAGGTTAGGTCAGGTTAGGTAGGTTAGGGTAGTCGAAAAACAATTAATTCATGAAACGTGGTTTATTAGGCATCGGGCCTTGCATATAGGCTGATAAGTGAGTTCTGGCTACTAGGTACGACATATATATATATATATATGTCGTACCTAGTAGTCAGAACGCACTTCTCGGCTTACTATGCAAGGCCCGATTTGCCTAATAGACCGAGTGATTTTCTTTATTTTCAATAAATTCTTTCCAATTAGTTTATTATAATATAATATTATATATATATTATATATTATATAATATATATATATATATATATATATATATATAATATTATATATATTATAATATTATATATGTCGTACCTAATAGCCAGAACGTACTTATCAGCATACTATTCAAGGCCCGATTTGCCTAATAAGCCAAGTTTTCATGAATTAATGTTTTTCGACTACCTAACCTACCTAACCTAACCTAACCTAACGTTTTCTGCTACCTAACCGAACCTAACCTATGAAGATAGGTTAGGTTAGGTTAGGTAGGGTTGTTAGGTTCGGTCATATATCTACGTTAATTTTAACTCCATTAAAAAAAAAATTGACCTATACATAATGAAATGGGTAGCTTTATCATTTCGTAAGAAAAAAAATAGAGAAAACATATTAATTCATGAAAACTTGGCTTATTAGGCAAATCGGGGCCTTGCATTGTAGGCTGATAAGTGCGTTCTGGCTACTAGGTACGACATATATATATATAGATATATATATATTATATATATATATATATGTCGTACCTAGTAGCCAGAACGCTTTTCTCTGCCTACTATTCAGGGCCGATTTGCCTAATAAGCCAAATTTGTCATGAAATAATTTTTTTTCGACTACCTAACCTACCTAACCTAACCTAACCTAACTTTTTACGCTACCTAACTAGGTAGTTTAGGTTAGGTAGGGTTGCTTAGGTTCGGTCATATATCTACGTAATTTTAACTCCAATTAAAAAAAAATTGACCTCATACGTAATGAAATGGTAGCTTTATCATTTCATAAGAAAAAAATTAGAGAAAATATATTAATTCAGGAAAACTTGGCTTATTAGGCAAATCGGGCCTTGCATATAGGCTGGAGAGTGCGTTCTGGCTACTAGTTACGACATATATATATATATATAATATATATATATATATATATATATATATATTATATATATATATATATATGTCGTACCTAATAGCCAGAACTCACTTTTCAGCCTACTATTCAAGGCCCGATTTGCCTAATATGCCAAGTTTTCCTGATTATTATATTTACTATAATTTTTTTCTTATGAAATGATAAAGCAACCCTTTTCTCTATGTATGAGGTTAATTTTTTTTTATTGGAGTTAAATTAACGTAGATATATGACCGAATCTAACCAGCCCTACCTAACCTAACCTAACCAATATTTATAGGTAAGGTTAGGTTAGGTAGCCAAAAAAGCTAGGTAGGTTAGGTTTAGGTAGGTTAGGTAGACGAAAAAACATTAATTCATGAAAACTTGGCTTATTAGGCAAATCGGGCCTTGAATAGTAGGCTGAGAAGTGCGTTCTGGCTATTAGGTACGACATATATATATATATATATATATATATATATATATATATATATATATATGTCGTACCTAGTAGCCAGAACGCACTTCTCAGCCTACTATTCAAGGCCCGATTTGCCTAATAAGCCAAGTTTTCATGAATTAATTGTTTTTTCGGCAACCTAACCTACCTAACCTAACCTAACCTAACTTTTTCCGCTACCTAACCTAACCTAACCTATAAAGATAGGTTAGGTTAGGTTAGGTAGGGTTGGTTAGGTTCGGTCATATATCTACGTTAATTTTAACTCTAATAAAAAAAATTGACCTCATACATAATGAAATGGGTAGCTTTATCATTTCATAAGAAAAAAATTAGAGCAAATATATTATTTCAGGAAAACTTGGCTTATTAGGCAAATCGGGCCTTGAATAAGTAGGCCGAGAAGAGCGTTCTGGCTACTAGGTACGACATATATATATATATATATATATATATATATATATATATATATATATATATATATATATATATATATAAATTAAACCTAGAAGGGGGTACCACCTCTGGTGGTTTAGGGACCCATAGCCTCGGAGAAGAAAATAAAGAGTACAGAGAAGACCTTGTGGATCCTGACTGAACACTTTGATATTTTCTTCTCCTACCACCCCTATTCTTTTGGTATGTGTGTATATATATCTAACTTTATATAAAAATGTCATTACACAAAAAAGGGTTACAATTTTGTTTTAATGCAGGGTACAAGACTACTTGTCACAAGTTGTAGAGCTCCTCCAGCTCCTCAGATGGCGGGCAGGAACCATGAATGCAGTGAGCATTTCCTCTCTGGATCGCCACACTAAGGCGCTGAAAGAGAAAACTGGCAGCTCTAGGGTCGTTGTTTCAATTAGCTTGGACCCCAAACTCCTTCAAAAAATTAGCAGCACTTTTACCCCAGGCACCAAGTGTCCCTGAAGCAATGGGGACAAAATTGTAGTGGTGATAAAGGTCTCAGTATTTACGTAACTTGGCTGCTTCCCGGTGATTGGCAGCACCTTCTGCTTGTGTAGCACTGAAGTCAACATAGGTGTTGGCTAAAGTTGAAACGCAAGTGTAGTCCCACACCAACTGTCTACCATTCTTCCAGGGGTTCACCGTGATTCCATTTGGGCGACCGACAGGCTCATCAGAGTTGTGTGACATTAGGTAATGGGGCTCTTTCTCTGCTGGACAACCGGCTGTGGTAAGGCTTCTCTTAATAATATCGTTAACCTAGTCGTGTCTTGCACGCCATCCTCCTGTCCTTTGGCAGAGAAGGCAATGTCGTCCGTACCTGTCGGCCTCTGCCTCGCCGAAAATACACCTGTATTCGGTGTAAATTGGGGCAGCGAGGCGGAGAGCCACGGCAATTCGGATTACCTGCGGTGTGAGGCGGGTGCCGGTGGCTGTCATTGGGGTTGCTAATAGGTCATCTGCATGGGGATCTGCTACAGCTCTATGTCGGGCAGTGTCATGTGGTGTTGTCGCAGCTTCATGGTCGGCAGTGGGGCGATCCCAGCTGGATTGCTTATGGGCTTCAGAAGGCGGTGGTTGGGGTTCTCGTCCGATGAGAGAGACCCATTTGGTTGTGCAGTCTGTGAAGCTGGGATCATGTACCCCTGCCTGTTGAACTAGGTGCTCAGGTAAGATTTCCTTCACCAAGTTGTCAGACGCCACTGAAGAGGACAGGAACGCTGGTACAGCAATTTGTGTTGCTGTGTGCACGCCAAGGACCCCGAGTCTGACAGGAAGGGAGGTCTGTTTCCACTGTGAGTCGCTGAGAGAAAGGTTGAAGGCTTTTTCTAGCACTGATTTCAGCAAGCTGTCGTACTTTTCTAATTTAATATTGTTGAAAGATGGCGAACTTCTTAGAAAGTAGGTCAGCTTGGGGAGGGACAAGCATCTGGTGATGAGGTAAAGTGCATCATGAGCATCGATGTCTTTAGTCCTCTCGTTCATCCTCTTCAGGTCAGTGATCTTCTTACCAAGGACCTTGTCGATGGCATTCCCTCCAAGAGGAGCACCTAGGAGTGTGCTGTCCTCAGGGATGGTTGTATGAATATCAGGCAAAACAACCTTTATTTGCTCTATTATGTGTTGGATGGTGGAGGTTATTTCACACTTGGAAGAGTTCAGGGTGAAGCCTAGACTTGCTCCTTGCTCTAAAATTATTCTAATGTCGTCCACGAGTGAGGCTGGGGAGCCAGCTAGAGTACCATCGTCCAAAAACCAAATATTGAGTTCACTGGACAGGTTATCGATAACTTCCTTGATGACTAGGCAGATGACTAAGATGATGACTAAGCAAAGGAGCAAGAAGGGTCACCCTGTTGGACACCTTCATGTGATTCTATTTCTTGTTCCCCGAATAGCAGAGTTAGATTCTTGCTGTAGAATGAGTTTACAAACGGGTAGAGGGAAGGAAAAAGGCGATGAACCGCACTGAGTACTGCATTCCTTCTAATCAGATTGAAAGCATTTTTGAAGTCCTGTTTTATCAGGGTTTTTTCATCCGTAATGTTGGCAATGTAGGCTCTAGCTGCATGAGCCGCTGCCTCACATCCCTGGGAAATGCCAAACCCAAGTTGTTTTGGCTTCAGCATGTCGGCGGCTGTCTGACTAATTGTTCTAGCAGCAGCCTTAGCGATGAGGCTCCGGAGTGAATTGCCCACAGCTATCGGTCTGATTCCTCCATTTTTTTTCCTCAGGGCACAGAGGGTAGCGCCAAAAAAGAGAGGCCGTATGGTCTCTGGTATGTTGCCAGCTAGACATCTGTTGGAGAATCTAGTTAGTTCCACCAGGAAGCCCTGTATAATGTCTCCTAGTGCAGGGTTGAGCATTTGTTTGATGTGGTTGGGTCTTAGTCCTGTGAACCCACCTGCTGATCCTGGTGGGAAGGATAAAGCTGCTATATGCACCATGGATTCGAGCACACACAGGGGTTCCGCTCTGGTGACACCGACTAGGGGAACACTGTCGTCACGAGGAGCTCCGGGTGGGTGTTTTTCTCTCAGGACTTGTGCTGTATCGGCATCCCTGGTGGCAACTGTGTCTTCACTGGTGATAATCTGATTGTCCCTATTGTGTTGCCTTCTATTTTCTTGCTGACTGTTGCTTTGATATTGGATGCCTCGGTTCTGCTGTTGATACCTTTCCTGCGGGTGGTGTTTTTGGCATGGGTGGGGAGGGGTACCTGGTTGTCCTCTCTAGGAAAACTATTTATAGCCATAATGACTGAGGAATCTAGTGATTTGTCTCTCCTTGCAGGGACAGCTAGGCATATGTTTCCTAACAGGAGAAGGTTGTGCGAGCTTGGATGGTTCCGGGGAAGTCATTGACCTTTTTAAGAGGCTGGATAGTTTGGCTGCCACTTGGGGGCAGGCAGCTTTGGGGATGTGCTGCAAGGTTCCAACTGATGTTGCTTTGATGGCTTCTAGTAGATTCTCAGTCGAAATGAAGCTGTTGGAGGTGTTTTCCCTGACTGCTGGTATGGGGCCCTGATTGATACTCTCTCTTTGAGAGGGCGCCACATACCCGAACAATCGGTTCCATTGTGAGCATGCTTGCGCACATCCCCGTTATGCTTGAGTCTCCACACTTTGTCACACACTTGGCATGTGCCATGCCAGTCGTCGATTGATGGCTCCTCTTGGCTGAGAGAAGCCTGGCTGTCAGTCGTGACCTGCGACATCGGCAGCGGGATATATATATCTATATAAATAAAAATGGAAATGTTTGATTCTTCAAAATCGCGAATCTCCGAAAGTTCCACACCGATTACTTTGACATTTTGACACAACGTCCCACTCGTATCTGAGCAGGTTTCTATATACATACAATATAGATGTCACTTTTGTGACGGGAGAAAAATATGCTTTTTTAAAACTGTGTTTTTCATGTGATTTTTCATGTATGGGAAATCTTTGAAACCACTTTACCAATTGCTTTGAAATTTTGACACAACGTTGCATTCGAATAGGAGCGTGATTTGATATACCTACTATATACATGCCTCACCTGTGACAGGAAAAAAAACATTTTTTTTTTAAAAAGCGCCATCTGTTGGATGTAAGAGCAACACACGCTGTAATCTCCGAATGTTCTTCACCGATTGCTCTGAAATGTTGACATAACGTTCCATTCGAATACGTGCATGTTTTTATACATGTACTATATAGCTGCCACACATATGATAGGTTTAAAAAAAAAATCTAAAACAGCGCCATCTGTTGGATGTAAAATCAACACATGCTATTCTAAATATGTTACGATTCCAGTTTTATGTTTCCAATTGCATTGTTAAATTAAATTTTCATAGATTTTGATTGATTTTCATTTTGATTTAATTATTTTGAATGACATTACGTTAGAATTGAGCTATGTTCTTTATACCGTTCATTTCATGAGTATAGTTTATTTTTTAATTTTTTATTTTTTATTTCGTTTTTTTAATTGTTCTTCTTATTTTTCAGTGCAATTGGCAGTGGAATTGAGCTGTGTTGATTGATCTGCGTTTGAATTGAAATATTTCGTTAGTATTTTTTGTTTTGAAAACAAGAAAATGGACAATGCATTTATCTCACATCTGCATATGTGCCACAAATAACCATGAATCCACCGGCTACAACATTTACTACGGTCTTCACATTTTGTCAAAATGACGCGTTGGCGAAAACACTGCTGTATTCGGAAGTGCCTACGTATTACACATGGAATGACAGGAGAAAATAATTTGAACGACGAAAACGAGGAGATCGAGTCGACGGACAATCTTTCATATTCAAACAAACTACGATAGGCAGACTGTACACCGTGAATCCCAATCAAGATGAATACTTCTTTCTTCACATGCTGTTGATAAATGTGCCAGGTTAAACGTCTTTTCAGCAATTGAGATTTGTCAACGGCGTTACACATGCCACTTTCCGTAGTGCATGTCATGATCTGAATTTATTGGAGAACGACCGACACTGTGATGTGTGCATTATTAACGCGTCCAACAGGTCACATACAAATCAAATTCGTGCATTGTTTTCAATCATATTGACCGCCTGCTCTCCTTGATCTCCAACAGAGTAATGTCAGCACTGTGGAGAAATGCCCGACGGACCATTGGAACATTATCTAACACAGTGCAGAGTTGCAAATCCATTAAGATTTCAGCTTAGATTCAACAGAGCAGAAGAAGTTGTTAATCACATATGGCAAAATCTTACTGAAGCGACCATATAAGTCATAAATATTCAAACTCCGCTCAAGTAAAACAAAAACAAGCAACACTTAGTGAGCCAGCCAGAGGCCTGGGGCCTGCGCAGGAAAATACCTAAAAAAAAATCAATCAAACAGAGTTATGTGAGAAATATTAATTGCACATGGCTGAAGATATTGTTCGTTGAATACGAAGGAAAATTCAAATATGAACATGGATTTCAGAGCAGAAATCTACAACGAAGCATTGATAATGATTTGTGTTTAGGAATCGCAAACAATATTCTCAGTTTGGAATGCCATCATGGAATCGATCTGCTACTGCTTAGTTCGGAAGTAGAATTTTGTCGTGGACAAAATTATATCACAGGTGATCTTTTATCGCATGTGCAATCAAATATTCCTAAGCAAAAGCATGAACAAAAGACACTCATGATTAAATAATTAAAACTGTCAATAACGGGCTTGGAGATATCTACTTATTAGATGAGCCAGGAAGAACTGCAGAAACAAACCTAATTAGATTGATTCTGGCAGCAATTCGATCCCAAAATGGCACAGCCTTGCTCTTGCATTTTCCGGAATAGCTGCGACATTGCTACCAGGTGGAAGAACTGCTCATTCGGCTTTGAAATTGTTATTGTACATGCAATTCATTGAAACTTCCACGTGCAACATTTCCATAACATCCGGCATGGGAAAAGTATTCCAGAAATACAAACTTATTTTTTGGGATGAATGCACATTGGCCCACAAAAAAATCGGTCGAGGCTCTTGATCGATCATTGCAAGATTTGCGTGGGGACATCAGCCCATTTGGGAACGCATTAATATTGCTTGCAGGAGATTTCATGCAACCATTACCTGTAATTCCTCAATCGACACCAGCGGATGAAATAAATGCTTGCCTGAAATACTCTACTTTGTGGGGCCACGTAAAGACGTTAAAATTAACTACAAATATGCGTGTCCAGCTGAGAAACGATCCGTCAGCTGAGATATTCTCACATCAGTTGCTGGAAATTGGGAACGGAAAAGTGCCGGTTGATCTGACCTCAGGACGAATTTCATTGACTCGTAACTTCTGCAATTTAGTGATGTCAAAAGAAGAATTGGTTGAAAGACCATTTCCCAATATTCAAACCAAATATAAAAATCCCGATTGGCTGAGTGAACGAGCTATTCTTGCAGCCAAGAATAAAGACGGCTACTAACTTCACAATAATATTCAGTCGATGAATATCATTATAAATATATTAGATGAAGCGGTTAATTATCCAACTGAATTTTGGAATTCACTCAAACTGCCAGGGATACCACTGCACGTACTGCAATTGAGAAGCGGTGTGCCAATTATCATGTAACAAAATATCAATTAGCCAAAGGTTTGCAACGGCACGCGAGTTGCAGTAAAAAAATAATCAGCAACGTCTTAGAAGCAACAATCTTGACAGGACCTTTCAAACGTGAAGATGTCCTCATTCCTCGCATTACTATGATTCCAATGGATTTGCCATTTTAATTTAAGAGATTGTAATTTCCAATTCGATTGGCGTTTCCAATCACCATCAACAAAGCTCAGGGCCACTCTCTAGAATTGTGCAGTTTATATCTAGACACGGATTGCTTCTCACATGGAAAATTATATGTTGTGTGTTCTAGAGTCGGCGAACCGGACAATCTCTATATCTCCACAGACAATGGAACAACAAGAAATATTGTATACCCACAAGCATTGTAAAATTAAACGTATTAAATACGTGCACTTTTTCTTTTCTTTCCTTTCCATTTAACCAGACTAAGCCACAACAACGTGTGTCTGGTACAGCTAGTATTTAATAAATTATTAACAACAGTAACCCTCTTCAATTGGTGAGTTTTATTATATTTTTTCTTTCATACTGTAATACAATAGAAAACACAATACAGCCATCCTAGTTATATTTTGTAATAAGATATGATTAATTTTATATGTTTTAATGTTGGTTGTGATAATATAGAATTTACTGAGGAAAAAGTTTTCCACCAGAATGAAAACAACACACTATCAAATGTATAAGACCCATTATTTTATACCTCACAAATGTATATATCCTTTCATTCAGTAACCTATTGTATAAGATTAAATAAAAATTGATTAAAAAACTAAATAGAAAGATATATCTAACTTATTTGGCAAAGTTAAAATTCTAATGCTGAATTTAAGAAATAAAGGCTGGGAGTGGTAGTTGTATATAAGCTTCTGAGGATGTCTGACAAGGAAGGATGGCATCCTTACCACATATGTTAATTCCATATCGTTATCTTCTGCTTATTTGTTCGAGACTATAAAAAAAGGGTAAAGAAAATATAAAATAATGATTATAAATACATTTTTATTTATTTTTATGGTAGTAATATACATTTTTAAAGCATTTCAGAATATACAAAAGAACCCAAAAGGATAATTGATAAACAATTTACAGATTGTCAAACATTGACTCCAAAGAACTTTGATATGTCAAAGGGTGGTTGAATATGTTAATTTATGTATGCCAACATTTTTTGGTACATTTCTGATTATTTCTCTTACAAACATACCTATGATTTATCGAACATAGAAAATGTTTGTTAATGTTCATAGTCAGAGGCACTCTGACACAACATTTGAGAGCCCATACAGGCGAAAAACCTTTTATGTGCAATGTGCTCACCCACCTAGTTGTACTCACCTAGTTGTGCTTGCAGAGGTTGAGCTCTGGCTCTTTGGTCCCACCTCTCAACTGTCAATCAACTTGTGAGTTGGAAACTATTCCGACCGAGTAGAAATTTATCTGAACATTTGGGAATATATACAGACGAAAATCCTTTTATGTGCGATGTTTGTGGGGAAATAATCAATCAGCGAGGCACCCTGACCAAACATTTGAAAGCACATGCCGCTGCATTTATATGAGGTGCATTTGGGAAAATTTTCAGGTTCAGACTCACACTGACTGGACATTTGAATCCATGCAGGCGAAAAACCTTTTACAATGCGACACATGAGAGAAAAAAATTAATTGCAGGGACAACCTGAGTGAATATCGGAGAACACATGCAGGAAACCCAAAACCTCTTAAGGCAAAGTATATGACTGAACATTTAAGAACACACTGAGTGCAATGACTGTCGCGAAAAAATCAATAACAGATTCCACCTAAACAAACATTTGATATCACATTTTATGAAGAAGGTATCTCATCTTTTAGGTTTTTAGATCGTTAGAGTTGAAGTGGTTTCAACATATTATGCCTTCACGAGCCTATCGTCCATGTTAAACCTTCCTTATTACCCTAATATGTATGACTCCTTCCGCAAGACAATTTTTTGCAAATGTGTTTTCAACAAACCAGTTCATTGAAATGCCACATAGGGGCAGTTCGGATTTGAAATATTAATCACTGTTGAAATAGCAATTATTTTATAATAAAAAATAAATGCATTTGAAAGTACATACAGGCAAAAACTTTTTTCCCTAATATGAGAAATATATTAATATAACTAGGATGGCTGTATACAAATTCAGCTATATATACTACAGTAGAATGCTTGGGGGTGGTTAATGTCAGTGTAGACGTCCTTATTCACTTATATGCTGACTTCTTTCAGCCTTTTAGTAGTCTGACTTCTGGTTTGGCATGCCTTGGAGTATAATAAATGAAGCAGGCGAATTTTGGTTTTTTATTATTATATGCGTTCTTAAAACCATATTACTTGCACAAGGTAAAGGGAATACAGAAATGGATCATTTTGGAATTATTTTGGGGATATTGGAAAAGAATGTTGGACATCGATCACATTTCAGTCAAGAAGATACCACTCTCTCAAATCTCTCATTTCATTTAAATATCAGTTTATACGAAAAGCTAATAGATGTTAGAGTATTTAAGGATCAGATTCCGTTGAGATTTATGTTTTCTTCACTTGATGGTCCTGGATGCAAGCAAAGGGTCATCCTTAGATTTAAGATCGATGGATCACCTGAATATATGAATGTGTGCAGTGGAATGTGCAAGTAGGGTGGATATCGATCCCGTTGGGTGTCCTTTTGTTCTAGGGTTCAATTCTGATGTTGTTCATCCGCATGTGAGGTCTCTAGGGGAACATTTCTGGTGCAATTGGCGCCTCGCCAATGGGGAGAAAGCGTTTGTCCCCACGACGGTCCAGGACCCGTAACGTCCAATCGAGCTGGTCCTATGGTTGAAGTCCCATAGTAGGTTTACTCATAAACCTGTGGAGACGATGAGAAAATATCTTTTCTGTCGTCTCTAAATAGACGATCTAAAATTTCTTTTCAAACAACATACGTCGTGAAATGATGTGTGTAAGAAAAATTGTGTACAGAAGCAACCTGGTCGAACATTGTATATAATGAATTTTGGCGAAAATCGTTTTATGAGGCTGTGTGGGTTTTAGTCGTGATCCAACATTTGAACCCAAACAGGCGAAAAACCTGTTTGTGTGAATGTGCAATGTGTGTGAAAAAAAACAATCCGTCTGAAAGGACAGGCCACCAAGCATTTAAAGACACATATTGGCAGAACAGATTCAGGCGACAAACCTTTTACTGTGATGAGTGTGAAAAAATTTAGTCTGACAATCCGATCAGACCCGACATTTAAAAATATTTTGGCCAGAGAAGCCGTCTGGTCAAACATTTGAGAATATATTCAAGTGAAAAACCCTTTACGTGCAAAGAGTGTGAACAAAAAAAATCAGCCAGAGAAGCAGTCTGGTCAAACATTTGAGAATACATTTAGGCGAAAAACCTTTTACGTGCAATGAGTGCAACAAAAATTCAGGCGGAAATGCAGTCTGATCAACCATTTGAGAAAACATTCAGCCGAAAATCCTTTTTCGTGCAATTAATGTTAAAGAGGAACCAATTGAAGACCAAGAGCCCCCTCAATAAAATAACAGAATGCTAAAATTGTAGTTAATTGGTTGAGTCGAAAGGCAAAAAAACGGGAGGAATCGTAATGAAAAGACGCACAATCATTAATGGACAACACAATCGATTGCATCCATTCTCCTTCATGATGCACGAGAAAATGTCCAACAAAATATTTTGTTGTCATGGTTTTTGGTAATTTGAAACGTGAATCCCTTTATGGATACCTCCAGTAAACATTCTCCTAGCTCACAGTAGTTTGGCGACTTCTTCTTGCTGGGATTCATATGAAGATGAATCCGAGTTTTACTCATACTTCTGAGTGCTCGGAGGTTCTGCAGACAATTCATGCTGGTTTCAGCATCAAGACGCCACACCTCCCTCTCTACAAGTTATATATCTACGAGGATCTCTTTAAGGACGAAGTCAAAAGATCCTATTCTTAAAGAACGTTCCAGTGTATTGATACCTAGCCTTCGAGTCACGAGGGATCCAAAAATATGTACGTATAATGGTGGAGGCACTTTTGTATGTCATGAACTGGTGCAGCTAACGGCGGTGATGCTTGAAAATATTACAGTAAATGTTTTAAATGAATTAATTTTTTATATATTTTATCCAAATATTTAATTAAATGTTCATATTTTATATCTTGTTTGAATTGTAATATTAATGTGTATCCAATTAATATTTTTAGTGGTATCATTTGAAGCAATGATTATAAAATAAGACTCGAGGGAACTTTATGATTGTGCTTGAAATTTATATATGCAGATATGAATTTTCTTTCACTTTTCTCAGTTATGAGGTAGGCTCTTTTATGGTCCTTATTAATAAACAAAGGGTATTCTGAAAGAATTTTATCCAGAAAATGTTGTAATTTCTCATCTATTATTTTATCATTGGGATTAGTGCTGTTACCATTAGAATTATATTTATCTATCAATAAAATTGGAGGGTATAATAAAGAAATGACCCATGCTACATTAGATAACATTCACAAGGAATATTATTTATTTAGAATTATATTTATCTATTAATAAAATTGGAGGGTATAATAAAGAAATGACCAATGCTACATTAGATAACATTCACAAGGAAATTATTCATAAATTGTTCGAACAAAACATATATTTGGGTCATTATATTAAACTGGCGACTCCACTATCTGTAACCACCCCGCAAATATCACCATATATGATATATATTTCTGAAATATATGAAATAACTCGTCTTTACCCCAAATGTACAAACATAATTGCCATGAATGAGACTACCACAAATTATCTAGAGGAAGGCTAAATGATTTTAGACCTACTTAATCAGTTTGAGGTAAACAACCTGGGCCAAGCAATTAATCGTAATCTTAATTCTAAAACTTATGAGAGAGATACTAAAGTGATTAGATATGAGTCACCATATAATTCATGAAGCCAAATAGAAACATTATCCCATTCAAACGGCAGAATTTGAAATACAAAAAGTGGAAAATTTAATTTCCAGTTCAAAATGGGATATATTAATTTTATGTTTTGCTTTGATATTTTTAATAATAAGTCTGCTCCTCTAAGAACTAGTTTCCCGTGATCAGAGACTCGATATTAACAACATAAGAGAAAATAATTTTTTGGAAAGAATTTCTTTTCTGTGCACCAGGGTTTGTCATATTTTAATGCAGAGCAGTGCAGCCTTGCTCTGCACTGCTCCTATCCACACCTGTGAACAGTGTGGATAGGAGCAGCAAGGCGGAGAGCGACTGCAATACAGAGCTCCTGTGGATTCTCCTGATCTGATTTCATGTTCACCAAAGAGCAGTTTTGACTCGCCACTGTAGCACGATACTATGAACGGGTAGAGGGGCCGGAAATGGCGATGCACGGCACAAAGTACTGCATCTCTTCTTACCATGTTGAAAGCATTCTTAAAGTCCAGTTTGAGCAGGGCCTTTTTATCAGAAATGTTGGTGATGTATGCTCGTGCTGCATGGGCAGCCGCTTCACAGCCTTGGGGGATTCCAAATCCTAGCTGGATTGGTTTCAGCAATTCAGCCACTTGCTGGCTGACTATTCTCGTAGCAGCCTTGGCAATCAGGCATCGGAGAGTGTTGCCAACAGCGATTGGCCTGATTCCTTCGTCCTTCTTTTTGAGAGCACAGAGGGAGGCACCAAAAAAGAGAGGCCTAATGACCTCAGGTATATCACCAGCCAGGCACATGTTGACGAACCTTGTGAGTTCCATACGAAGATCTTGTGCAGCATCACCAACCGCAGGATTTAACATTTGCTTGATATGTTGAGGTTTTAACCCTGTAAAGACGCCTGCTGACCCAGGTGGAAAAGAAAGGGCTGCTTTGTAGACCTCAGATTCACCAACGGTTAATGGGTCTGAAATGGTGTCGGCTGATGGCGGAATGATGTTGTCGCCTTGAGGGGCTCTGGGTGGGTGCTTGCTTTGCAGGGCCCGTGCTGTTTCGAGGAGCAATTTTCTCGTCACTGGTGAGGTAATAGCACTTGCGGAATTTCCTTCTTCAATTTTCTTGGTGATTTGTGCTCTGATTTTGTACGATTCCGGTATGTTGTTGTTACCATTTCTGCGGTGGGTGTGTTTTGCTCAGAGAGGCAGGCGAACTAGGTTGTCCTCCCTTGGGTATTCATTTATCGCCCTCAGGACCGAGGAAGCAAGTGATTTGTCCCTCCTTGGAGGGACGGTGAGGCATACATTGCCAAACAGAAGGACATTATGCCACGCTTGAATGTTTTCCGGGGCATCATTGACCCTTTTCAGTAGATTACAAAGTTTGGCTGCTGCATTTGAACGGGCTGCTTTTGGGATGTGTGGTAATGTTCTAGCAGACGTCACTATGATCGCTTGGGTGAGGTTCTCAGATGAGATTAGGTTAATGGGAGTCTCTTCCCTAACTGTTAATGGCAGCTGGCCATTGCTTCCCTTCGTAGGCTGGTGGGAACCACTGCATCTTTCCTCGTTGAAGGTGTGAAAGCGGTTGACACCACCGTTGGAGTTTATGGCGGTGTTTTTGTTGCATACTCGGCAAAAACCTCTTTTAGGAGTAGTTGTTGGCACCTCAAGGCTTGTGGAGTCCTGCCCGACCGCTGGGACCACTTCCATTTCAACTCGGTTGGGAGAGTTAAACTGTGCATTGTTCTATAGAGGGGGGCCAACACCCTGGGTGTTGGCCACTGAAGTACACTGTGTACTGTACCACAGTACTTCAGTGAAGAATATCACTGAAGTACAAATAGGTGAGTACAACTAGGTAAGTACAACTACATAAGTGCAACTAGGAGAGTACATGTAGCTAGGTGAGTATGCCTTGGTGAACACTGCTAGATGAATACAAGTAGGTGAGTACAACTGCACGAAAACAACTAGGAGAGTGCACAGAGGTGAGTAGAACTTCGTGAGCACTGATAGGTGAATACAAGTAGGTAAGTACAACTGCACGAGAACAACTAGGAGAGTGCACAGAGGTGAGTAGAACTTCGTGAGCACTGATAGGTGAATACAAGTAGGTAAGTACAACTGCACGAGAACAACTAGGAGAGTACATGTAGATGAGTACAACTTGGTGAGCACTGCTAGGTGAATACAAGTAGGTGAGTACAACTTTGTGAGCAATGCTAGGTGAATACATGTAGGTGAGCACTGCTAGGTGAATACATGTAGGTGAGCACTGCTAGGTGAATACAAGTAGGTGAGTACAACTGCATGAGAACAACTATGGGAGTGCATGTAGGTGAGTACAATTTGGTGAGAACTGTTAGGTGAATACAGGTAGGTGAGTACAGCTAAATAAGAAGAACTAGGAGAGTGCATGTAGGTGAGTACAACTCACCTACACCTCAGAAGTCAAGGAAGAAGAGGGGGAATGGGTGGAACTGGTGGGGAAGGAGGGGGAGGGAGTGTAACGGGACCTGTGTGATGGCTGGTGTGTATACATTGTAAGCCAAAAAGAGTTGACATGTCGTGTTAGGATGCTGGATTATACAGGCATGTCTTAGTAGATAAATATGGTGTGTTCATCTTCATAAAATACAACAAGAAAAATAAAGAATCAGATAATAATGTTTTAAATAACTTTATCTCTGATTTTACTTTTGAATTAAATTAATATTATAAATTGAACAATGGTTGATTGGGAACAGAGATGGTGGTCAAGAGGGTTCCAGCAGGCGAGGGTCAGTACTGCCTGACCATCACCCGGGTGGGACATTGTTTATACCACGCGTAGTAACCATCGCCCACCCCCTCCTCTTCCTCTTCCTTCTCTTACCCCTCCCCTTACCCCATCCTCTTTCTTCTCATCCCCTTCTCTTACCCCTCCCCACTTCTCCCTCCTCTTCATCTTAATCTTCATCGCCCTTCTCTTACCCCTCCCGTCTTCTCTTCCCTTCCTCCTCATCCCAATTCATCCCCTTCCTTCTCATACCCTCTTCTCTTAACCCTCTTCCTGTCTCATCCACCATCTCTTCCCCCTTCCTTTCCCCTTTATTTTACCCCTCCCCCTCTCCTCTCCCCCTTCCTCCTCATCCCCTGCTCTTACCTCTCCCCCTCCTCATCCCCCTTCTTTTACTCCTCCCCTCTTCCCCCTTCCTCATCATCCCCCCTTCTCTTACCCCTCCTCTCTTCCTTTCCTCTTCGCCTTCCTTTTCATCCCCCTTCCCTTACCCCTCCTCTTCCCCTCCTCATCCCCTCTTCTCTTTCTCCTCCTCTTTATCCCTTCTCTTCCCCTTCCTCTTACCCCCTACTCTCTCCCCCTCCTCTTTGCCTTCCTTCTCATGCCCCCTTCTCTTACTCTACTACTACTTACTCTACTACTCCTACCCCTACCATTCTTCCCCCTCCTCTTCTCCTCCGTCACTTAATTACCCCCCTTCTCCATCATTCTCCTCCTTCCCCCTCCCCCTCTCCCTCCTTCCTCCTCAACCTTCTCCATACTCTTCTTCAACCTCCACCTTCCGCCTTAACCTCCTTCTTCTCCCTCTTTCTTGACCACCATTACCACACCATCCCACCACACTTCCATTACACCACTACCGCTACCATATATTGGGGTTGGTGTTGTCGTTGATCCTTCTTTATGGACAGTCCAACCCAAAACTCGGTAGAGTGCATATACTTTACCAGGAGATCACCCTGGGCGCTTCTAGCTCTTGGAGAGGGGCTCAATGTCACACGTTTAGGGGATGCGGCTCCAATACTTAGCCTCGATGTCATGTGCACACACTCACTCGGCCGCTGTGACTCCCCACTCTCTCCTTATGTGATATGATCTTCTTGATCCCCTTTGACGTATTATTATTCCGTTCTACCCTGTCCACAGCTGTGGTTCTTGGTTCTTTCTCTCTCCTTCTTTCCTACTTCCTGGGAAGCCTCACTAGGACATCCGCAAACACGAGCAAATTTGAATACATTTACTGGACAAAGCGCATACACAATACATACACACATATAATAACTTAACTTAGGCATCCTTCAGTCTCGGGAGACTATGGAGTTGCGCCCTAGTTGTCAATCCTGGTGCAGCGTCTGGTGTGACTGATGAGGCCAATCCGAGAGTGGCAGTCCTTCCCACACCGAGCACAAACGAAGTCCGATTCTGGTCTGTCTTCCTAGTTACCGGCTTTCCTTCTCTGTCTCTTTGCCTCCGATTCCTTGGCAAGTGACTCCTCGAACTTGGAGAGACCTCGTTGAACAGACTGCCTCCAGGCTGAACGGTCTGCAGCCAGTGTCTCCCATATAGCAAGATCGACGTCCATGGCTTTCAGGTCCCTCTTGCTTACGTCTTTGTACCGTAGCTGGGGCTTGCCTACTGGACGCTTTCCCTGCCTCAGCTCTCCATACAGGAGATCCTTGGGGATCCTGCCGTCGCCCATTCGCACAACGTGCCCGAGCCAGCGCATTCGTCTCTGTTTCAGCATTGTGTACATGCTGGTGATTCTTGCTCTCCCCAAGACGTTGTTGTTTGTCACCTTGTCCTGCCAGGTGATGTCCAAGATGTGTCTAAGGCAGCGCATGTGGTAGGCATTCAGCCGTCTTTCCTGACGGGCGCGGAGTGTCCAAGACTCACTGCCATAAAGGAGAGTGCTCAGGACACAGGATCTGTAAACCTGAATCTTAGTATACTCAGTTAGCCTATTGTTGGCCCACACTCTCTTTGTCAGTTTGGACATGGTAGTAGATGCCTTACCGATGCGTTTGTTTAGCTCCGTATCAAGAGAGAGGGAGTCAGAGATTGTGGAGCCCAGGTACACGAAGTCGTGAACAACTTCCAGTTTGGAATCAGAGATGCCGATGTCAGGTGGGGAGTCCACTCCTTGTCCCATGACTTGTGTTTTCTTCAGACTGATGGTGAGTCCGAAAGCCTGAGAGGCCTCGCTGAAGCGGGTTATGAGCCGTTGGAGGTCTTCAGCTGAGTGGGCAGTGACTGCTGCGTCGTCGGCAAAGGGGAAGTCGCGCAGACACCTCAGCCGAACCTTTGTCTTGGCTCTCAGCCTGGCGAGGTTAAAGAGCTTTCCATCCGACCTGGTCCGGAGGTAAATGCCTTCCGTGACAGATCCGAAGGCGTGCCGCAGCATAACTGCGAAGAAAATCCCGAATAGGGTTGGAGCCAGTACGCAGCCCTGCTTTACTCCACTTCGGATGTCAAAGGCGTCTGATGTTAGGCCATCAAAGACCACGGTGCCCCTCATGTTCTCATGGAAAGATCTGATGATGCTGAGGAGCCTGGGTGGGCATCCGATCTTGGGGAGGATCTTGAACAGGCCATCCCTGCTGACGAGGTCGAAGGCCTTCGTCAGATCTATGAAGGCTACAAAGAGTGGCTGCTTCTGTTCCCTGCATTTCTCCTGCAGTTGTCTGAGGGAAAAAACCATGTCGATGGTGGACCTGCCAGCTCTGAATCCACATTGTGATTCTGGATAAACTCTCTCTGCAAGTACTTGGAGCCTCTTCAATGCGACTCGAGCAAACAGCTTTCCGACAATACTGAGGAGGGAGATTCCACGGTAGTTGTTGCAGTCGCCCCTCTCACCTTTATTCTTATACAGTGTGACGATGTTGGCATCCCTCATGTCCTGTGGCACCTCTCCTTCTTCCCAGCAGAGGCAGAGAATTTCGTGCAGCTCCATGAGCAGGCTACCTCTGCAGCACTTCAAGGTCTCAGCAGGAATGCCATCTTTGCCAGGAGCTTTACCAGAAGCAAGGGAGTCCAGGGCATCGCTGAGTTCTTCCAGGGTCGGTTCACTGTCGAGCTCCATTAACACAGGTAGACACTCAATGGCGCTCAGGGCATCTTCGGTGACCACATTGCCCCTGGCGTATAGCTCAGAGTAGTGCTCGACCCAGCGCTTCAGCTGCAGTGTCTGGTCCTGAATCACCTCGCCAGTGGCAGATTTCAAAGGAGCGGTCTTCCTCTGGATTGGGCCGAGGGCCTGCTTGATGCCGTCATACATTCCCCTTACATTGCCTGTATCCGCTGCAGTCTGTATCTGGGAGCAGAGCTGGAGCCAATAGTTGTTGGCACATCGCCTGGCGCTCTGCTGCACTTTGCAGCGGACGGCCCGAAGGATCTGTAAGTTGCGCTGACTTGGGCAGGCTTTGTAGGCTGCCAAGGCGTTTCTCTTCTCTTCGATTACAGGTGTCATCTCTTCCGAGTGAACCTCGAACCAGTCTGCCGACCTGCTGGTCTTCTTGCCAAAGGTGGAAATGGCAGCGTTGAACACAGCGTCTCTGAAGTGCTCCCATCTTTTACAGGCAGTGACCCCAGCTGGGCCAGGGAGAGCTTCCTCGAGCACGTGTGCAAAATCTTCCACCTTGTCCTGGTTGCGGGTCTTGGTGGTGTCGATGCGAGGTCTGCCCGCCTTTTTCGAGTGATGAATCTTCTTTGGTTGCATCTTGACCCTGCTACATACCAGGGAGTGGTCGGTGTCACAGACAGCACTCTGGTAGCTACGCGTAATCTTGACGCTGGGTAGACTTGCACGCCTGGTAAGAATCAGGTCAAGCTGGTGCCAGTGCTTGGATCTGGGGTGTCTCCAAGATACTCGGTGTTGAGGCTTTGTGCCGAAGAACGTGTTGGTGACACAAAGACCATGAAGGCAGCAGAGTTCTAGCAGACGTTGCCCGTTCTCATTCATCCTTCCTATGCCGAATTGACCCAGGCAAGTGGGCCAAATGTTGTGCTCGGCACCCACTCTGGCGTTGAAGTCGCCGAGGATGAACAGTGGCTCCTTTACAGGGATTCTCGCTATGACTGTTGAGGTCATCGTAGAATTTTTCCTTTGCCTCTGCTGGAGAAGTCAGGGTTGGTGCATATGCACTAATTACATTGACTGGTCCTGTTTGGGAGTACAGTTGCAGAGACAGAATTCGTTCGGTTTCCCCCATCGGTGGCATAATGTGTCCCAACAGTGCATTCCTGACGGCAAATCCCACACCATGTTCTCTGGTCTCATCTGGAGGCTTTCCTTGCCAGAAGAAAGAGAAGGTCCTCTCTCTCACAGATCCTGATCCCGGGAGCCTGGTCTCTTGGAGAGCAACAATATCCATCTGCAGCTTGCTCAGCTCCCTATCGATGATTGCTGTTTTTCGGGCGTCATTGATTTCTTGCAGGTCGTCAGAGAAACCTGGTGTCAGTGTCCTGACGTTCCATGTGCCCAGCTTTAGGGCAGTTGATATTTTCTTCTTTGGTTTGGTATTGCTTGGTGCAAAGTTGTCGGGCCGCTTGTCAGTTTTCACCCTAAACCCCACGCACCCAGTGAGGTTAACGGACCGTGGCGAGGCAACACCTTATTGGCTGGGGTTTGCCCAGCTTGAGGCGGGCGGTAGCTGCCCAGTGGGGCGCGATGACCCCTCCCACCGTCGGAAGCAACCCCTGGCGTCACACTCTTTGCCAATCGAGCAGAAGACTTAAAACCGGTAGACTGTCGCTTCCTGTGTTGGTTCGACGCTGTGAGGCGAAGCTGGAGTGTCCTCTCCAGGGCGCAAAGCCTGGGTAGGTAGATATGGAGGAGAAGCTGTTACCCATGCAGCAGGTCCCCCCTCTCCACGTTGCTGAAATTATCCAATAGAGAGGCAAATGCCAATACGCATGGTTCCAGCAACGTCGCAGGAGCTGCCAGAACGAGGTCGACGTCAACAACGAACTGCCTTAGGGGCTCCAACTCCGGATTTTTCCTCGAGGTTGACTCCTGAAGCCTTCCCAAAAACAAGGGTATGGCCGCAAGGCAGCGGAGGTTTAAAATCAGGGTTTTCCTTCCCCTAGATGGGCTGCCTTCCCAGGCTATCGAGTCCCATCTACCCGGAGCAGCTGGTTTTAAGGCGCCAGAGGCACGCCCTCGCCCCTTCTCCTGTCGGTAAAAGCAGTTCCGCCGGACTTAGACTAAGCCACCCGTGCAGGCCAGGAGTTGGACTTGGTTGTCAGAGGCTATTTGAGACGCATGCCGTATAGGAGCATTTTATAGGTCATGGGAGCTCGTCCCCCATTACCACCCCCTGGCTATGACAACCCCTTGGAACCTAGTCAGGTTGCACTCCAACACCATCAGAACTCTATCATCTGCTTATCAAGTGGTATCCTATCTCCTGATTCACCACCTAATACTACCAACCTCCTCAAGTAGGTCAAGTCTTATAACACAATGTTGCACTATCAGCAAGAGAATATATATCTATAAACACATACAAGGAAAACCAGCGTATGGCTGCAATAACATAAATATTAGTATAAATGTTCCTTGATATACAACAATGATCAATCGATCACCCTATCAGTCCTAGAACACATATGTATGTCTCTGTAGGTAATCCAGCCTACGACTGTAACTCTATACTTCAGTATAAGTACTCCTTGGCAAAAAAAATGGCAATCACTCGCCTTCACTGCGCCTTGCACGCTAATGACTACCAAACACTCTACCAACTCCTACAAGTAATCAACCAGAACTTTCCTTCCATATCCGGAAGCTCACCACCCTGACATCTTCAGGTTCTTCCTGGTTTATCTAACCAGGATCCTCCGAAGCTCCTCCAGGCTGCTGCACTTTGAGCAACAGTGGTGCTTCACCACTTCTTCCAGGGTCCTCCACAGCACTTCCTGGCTGCTACACCATGAAGTCTTCCTTGATCAACAATGGTGCTTCACCACTGGTATCACAAAAGCACGTAAACTCTGCTCCACTGCTTCTCCTCTCACAGGTTGAGGTGCAACTCCTCATTATAGGGTCTGCTCTTCCACAGAGCTCAGTATTTCTTCAATAGCCTTGGAGTTCCATCCACTGAATCCTCCTCTACTAGCCTCGAAGTTCTCTCAGCAACTCCCTCCAAAGACAAACCTGCAACCCATTGACACACTAATAAAAATGTTTCCCCTTAAACACATAAACGAAAATAACCACACAATATGTTCACACCTAACATCTCTTTGCTCTCTACATACTGTGAGAGTAGACTCCCCCGTTTGGGCTGGTCCATGTTCTGCCTTACCCAGCGGGCGGCTCCTCACTCTGGGAGCGGTCCTCCATCACCAATCAGTTGGCTCCAGGCGATTGATGGGAGAGGACATGCTGCTCGTTCCCTCCAGCTGTCTCTCTCATCTCCGTCCTCTTATTTTTTTAGGCTTCCTGCCTTACCAAAACATGTCAAACGTATCAATAAACATTCGCTATGATCGCTGGGCACACGATCAATTACCGGCAATCACTGTAAACTGGTTAAAATTATGCTTACCACAAAAAGGTCCCCTGCAGGGCACTCTCCCTCTGATGGAGTCTGACCAGGGCGCTCCCACGGCCCACGATAATGTCTCTGGGCGGCTTAACAAACTCTCCTTGCAGTCCAGGACTGAGACCACACGTTCCCAGCTCGATTCCACAGCTGGAACGTCTGCACTATTCCTTTCTCTTGAAGATATATCACCTAGGGGTTCCTCTCTGACAGGAGCTCACACGGAGCGCAGCTTCCCCTCACGATGTCTGGTACTCAAGTGAATTAAGCTCCTCTCAAGCGAGCCTCACACCTCCACCAAACTCTCCACATCTTGTGTCAAGTCGTTTACTTATTTTCTTATTCACTGCCCATTATCTTAAATTGTCTATCAAATCCAACCAATTATTTTACATCTGTATCTTCACCTCTATATTTCCTAGACCTTCTAGTCAGGTCAGGCTTGATAGAATAATTCTCAAAGGGGAGACTCGTTTTTCGGCTGCCTGGCATCATAACACATATCACCGCATGATACTACCTCAACACACTTTCACCACAATTAGTACACCACTACTCCCACACCACAACTACCACACTGCAATTATTGCACAGCTCCACCACACTACCGCACCATATTACGACACCACACTATTACACCACACCACCACCAGAGCACCACAATACCATTACTACCACAACACACTAAACATGCACACTGCAACCATGAACACCATCAATCATTACCACTAACTGTAACCATCACTCACCACTGCCACCAACTACAATAACCGACCACCACTAACATCAACCACAACCCACCAAAAACCACCACTACCATGGATTCTCCATTAAATGAAAAAATATTATAAAAAAGTTGAACCAAACTTTATTATGATTCTGTTATATTTTACTAAATGTAGAAATATATTTGAAATTTCTACATTTTTATATATATAAGTAATCACTAAAACTACTTTTATGAAACATTTAAGGTTGCCACAAGGTTTCATTTTTTTTAGCCAACGTTTAGTGCAGTAAGTTGGAAACTTATTTACAACCACACAAAATTACGTATCTAATAAGTGAAAACAAATATTGCCACGTCTTTCAAACACTTTCCAGATATGTTGTGGCAACCTAAAATTCTTTCCTGGGTTATATTTTGGAAAACATCTAAGAAATTTGGAATTGAGTTGTCGTTCACATTCAGTTACCAATTACTGTCTCATAGTTATATTTTAATGTCTCTGGTCATAACGATTTTCCAAGGATTGAAATAGCTTTTATAGTAGCATCTTATCAGAGTACAATAATTTACTTATTGAAAACCTCAATAGCTGTCGTAAATTAATAATAATTATTTATAGAATGGTAAATCATCCACAGACGTGTTTAATATGACGAGTCTCCCCAACATCTTTACTTATGCAGGCATTGTAAGGAGAAAACCCTCGTGATTTTCCTTGAGTGTTCCTGAGAACCACTCACACTTGTAGCCTCGACAAGGAAATGAAGCAGTCAGATTATCGAAGATCCCCTCCATTTGCTGTGATGATCTTTTCCAGCTGTACTTTAAAGGTTAACAGTTTTGGCATATATAGCTTCGGCCGGTAGGGAGTTCCATCGGTTAATAAATTACCTTGTGAGTGAAGAAGCATCTCAGATAAACTGCATCTCTCATTAAGATGAAAACTAACCAGTGTCCAGATAACAGGAAGGAATTCGGTCAACACTGATATATAATTCACAAGTCTCCAGCTTCAGTCATCTTGGAAATAAGAAAAAGCACAACTTGGTGCATTCAAATGATAAAGCTGGATATTCAGGACATTCATATTGTCCAGATTGTGTGAATTTGAGTATATTTACATCTTATTCATGTTAAAATTCAAATGCAATTTATTTGTTTCTTTACTTATTTATATACAAGAAGGTACATTGGGTTTAGTAAGATTATTAAATAATTAATCCGTATTTACCTTATGTTATCTGTACCTGGGAATCTTTCCACTCAACACATTGTAGCATAATTTGAGGATATTAATAGATTGGATGGGTGGCGTGTGCAGGTGGCCTACACACATAACAGCTACAAAAATAACTCACTAAATATGTAAGCTACTCAGATTAGAGACTGTCCTTGTAGTCAACATTACCAAACAGTCAACATTGATGCTCCACCTGGATGCGTCTCCCAACAGAGCCAATTTGGCCAACTGAAGAGATTCAATTTCCCATCCTGATGGGAAAATCTATACACAAACTGCACTTATAAGAATGGTACATACAGATGAAAGACGTTTTGAGTGTGGCGTATCTGGGCACAAGATTTATAGATTGTGAAACTAAAATAGAGCACATAATAGTGCATATATATATATATATATCTATATAAATAAAAATGGAAATGTTCGTTTGTACATAACCGCTAATTTCCGAAAGTTCTTCACCGAATGTTTTGAAATTTTCACACAGCGTTCCATTCGCATCCGGCCAGGTTTTTATATACATACTATATAGATGTCACGTCTGTGACGGTAAAAAAAAAAAAAACATGTTTTTTCTGAAACACTGTATTCTTCATGTGAGAAAAATCTTCAAAACCTCTTTACCGATTGCTTTGAAATTTTGGACACAACGTTGCATTCAATAGGGCGCGTCTTTTTATATATCGACTATATACATGCCTCACCTCCGACAGGAAAACATGTTTTTGTTATTTTTAAAACAGGGCCATCTGTTGGACGTAAGAGCAACACACGCTGTAATCTCCGAAAGATCTTCACCGATTGCTTTGAAATTTCGACACAAGGTTGCATTTCAATAGGCGCGTCTTTTAATACACCTACTATATAGATACCACCCCTGTGACAGGTAAAAACATGCGTTTTTGAAAAACAGCGCCATCTGTTGCACATAATAGCAACATGCACGCTATACTAAATATGTCACGAATTCCATTTCAATGTTTCTGATTGCATTGATAAATTTTATCTTCATAGATTTCGATTTATTTTATTTTTTATTGAGTTATTTTGTGTGACATTGTGTTGGAATTGAGCTGTTTTGTTTACTATACCGTCCATTTCATAAGTATAAATATAGATGCCACACCTGTAAAACTATGCTTTTCTTGAAAAACAGTACCATCTGTTTCATGTAAGAGCAACACACATGCTATACTAAATATGAATGTATGTTACAATTCCATTCCAATGTTTCTGATTTCATTGATAAATTTAATTTTCATAGATTTTGATTTATTTTCCATTTGATTTAATGATTTTGTGTGACTTATGTTGGAATTGAGCTGTGTTGTTTACCATACATCCATTTCGTGAGTATAGTTTATTTTTTTTATTTTTCATATTTTCATTTCATTTTTTAAATGTTTTTCTTATATTTCAGTGATGGGACCATGAGATCACTTGATGTTCCCAATTTTATGATAGGTACATCAGACCATTTGGGAAGGCATCGGACGAGGGAGTGGGGAATGGTGGGGATGATGAAGGGACGGTGGAGTGTGGAATGGTGGGGAGGACCAGGGGACGTTAGAGTGGGGAATGATTGGGAGGCCGAGGAGATGGGTGGGGGATGGTGGGGAGTACTTGGGGACAGAGAAGGTTGCCATGGCTTAGCAACGCACATGCGTTGCTAAGCCACAGCAATATATATATATATATATATATATATATATATATATGGGCCTCGAACCCAGAAAGCACAACAACCTTCCAATAGCTGCCATAACTAGTACGCCTTAACCCACTACACCATCAGACCCTACAAAAGAAGTAGAGACTTTGAGATATATATACACCTCAAATATCTCCACTTCCCAAGGGCACTAGACAAGTGAGAGGTTACTCTGCGTTTTTCATCAAGCCACTGTTAATGTGAGAGAACTCGTGTCCATGCTATAAGCCTATACTTGCATAAACCACAAGTGAAGGTTAACAATCTTTGGACAACACCCACCAGTGGGCCTCGAACCCAGAAAGCACAACTACCTTCCAGTAGCTGCCATAACTAGTACGCCTTAACCCATTACACCATCAGACCCTACAAAAGAAGTAGAGACTTCGAGATATATATACACCTCAAATATCTCCACTTCCCTAGGGCACTAGGGAAGTGGAGAGTGTTGTTCAAAGCGGGTATGGATACTTTCGTCGATGTTGCTATTTCTCCACTCGTTTGTAGCATGAAGTAGTTGCGTTTTGTTGTCTTTGATTTCATTCTCTGCCTTGTATATCTGATCACGAATCAGATCCTGGCGATATTTTATCGTGAAGGCTTGATTCCTTGCTGCTGGGTCGTGCGCTTTAATATTAGTATATTTTGGTAGCAGTCTTTCCTGTAGACATATATTATTAAATATGACCGAAAAAGTAAGATTAATAATTCTAACACGAATTTTCTCAATCTTTCGTACGTTTCTTTTCACTGTTGGAGGTAATTCAAAGATAAATTCTCCAAAATTCATTTTTATTTCTAGTCTGACACGACACTTGAGCGCGTTTCGTAAAACTTATTACATTTTCAAAGACTTTACACATACACAACTGAATAGAACTTACATATCTCCGATTTGTTTATATCTACATTTGAGTGAGATGGATGGGGTGAGGTGGTATTTAATAGGGTATTAATTTCATCAACACAAGACAGAACATGAAACAATGGGTATTGAAATGGAAGTGATTGTAGAAAGCCTATTGGTCCACATTTCTTGATGCTTCTATATTGGAGCGGAGTCTTGAGGTGGGTAGAATATAGTTGTGCATTAATTGGCTGTTGATTGCTGGTGTTGACTTCTTAATGTGCAATGCCTCGCAAACGTCAAGCCGTCTGCTATCGCTGTATCTATCGATGATTTCTGTGTTGTTTACTAGGATTTCTCTGGCGATGGTTTGGTTGTGGGAAGAGATTATATGTTCCTTAATGGAGCCCTGTTGCTTATGCATCGTTAAACGCCTAGAAAGAGATGTTGTTGTCTTGCCTATATACTGGGTTTTTTGGAGCTTACAGTCCCCAAGGGGGCATTTGAAGGCATAGACGACGTTGGTCTCTTTTAAAGCGTTCTGCTTTGTGTCTGGAGAGTTTCTCATGAGTAGGCTGGCCGTTTTTCTGGTTTTATAGTAAATCGTTAGTTGTATCCTCTGATTTTTGTCTGTAGGGATAACGTTTCTATTAACAATATCTTTCAGGACCCTTTCCTCCGTTTTATGAGCTGTGGAAAAGAAGTTCCTGTAAAATAGTCTAATAGGGGGTATAGGTGTTGTGTTAGTTGTCTCTTCAGAGGTTGCATGGCGTTTCACTGTCCTTCTTATGATGTCTTCGACGAAACCATTGGAGAAACCGTTGTTGACTAGGACCTGCCTTACCCTACAGAGTTCTTCGTCGACTTGCTTCCATTCTGAGCTGTGGCTGAGAGCACGGTTGACATATGCGTTAACAACACTCCTCTTGTACCTGTCTGGGCAGTCGCTGTTGGCATTTAGGCACATTCCTATGTTCGTTTCCTTAGTGTAGACTGCAGTGTGCAAACCTCCGCTCTTTTCCATGACTGTTACATCTAGAAAGGGCAGCTTCCCATCCTTTTCCATCTCGTAAGTGAAACGCAGCAGGGAACTCTGCTCAAATGCCTCCTTCAGCTCCTGCAGATGTCTGACATCGGGTACATGTGTAAAAATGTCGTCAACATACCTGCAGTATATGGCCGGTTTCAAGTTCATTTCGACTAAGACTTTTTGCTCGATGGTACCCATGTAGACATATATATATATATATATATATATATATATATATATATATATATATATATATATATATATATATGTCGTACCTAGTAGCCAGAACGCACTTCTGAGCCTACTATGCAAGGCCCGATTTGCCTAATATGCTAAGTTTTCATGAATTAATTGTTTTTCGACAACCTAACCTACCTAACCTAACCTAACCTAACTTTTTCGGCTACCTAACCTAATCTAACCTATAAAGATAGGTTAGGTTAGGTTAGGTAGGGTTGGTTAGGTTCGGTCATATATCTTTGTTAATTTTAACTCCAATAAACAAAAATTGACCTCATACATAATGAAATGGGTAGCTTTATCATTTCATAAGAAAAAAATTAGAGAAAATATATTAATTCATGAAAACTTGGCTTATTAGGCAAATCGGGCCTTGCATTGTAGGCTGAAAAGTGAGTTCTGGCTACTAGGTACGACATATATATATATATATATATATATATATATATATATATATATATATATATATATGTCGTACCTAGTAGCCAGAATGCACTTCTCGGCCTACTATGCAAGACCCGATTTGCCTAATAAGCCAAGTTTTCCTGAATTAATATATTTTCTCTAATTTTTTTCTTATGAAATGATAAAGCTACCCATTTCATTATGTATGAGGTCAATTTTTTTTTATTGGAGTTAAAATTAACGTAGATATATGACCGAACCTAACCAATCCTACCTAACCTAACCTAACCTATCTTTATAGGTTAGGTTAGGATAGGTAGCCGAAAAAGTTAGGTTAGGTTAGGTTAGATAGGTTAGGTAGTCGAAAAACAATTAATTCATGAAAACTTGGCTTATTAGGCAAATTGGGCCTTGCACAGTAGGCTGAGAAGTGCGTTCTGGCTACTAGGTACGACATATATATATATATATATATATATATATATATATTATATATATATATATATATATATATATATATATGAAAAAAAAAATATATATATATATATATATATATATATATATATATAAAATCACTCGGCCTATTAGGCAAATCGTGCCTACTATGCAAGGCACGATTTGCCTAATAGGCCGAGTGATTTTTTTTATTTCAATAAATTGTTTCCAATTAGTTTATTTGAATAATTATTATTATATTATACGAAGAACATAAATTATTGATTTAGTTGTGTTAATTTAGGTTAGGTTAAGATAGGTTAGGTTAGATAGGGTTGGTTAGGTTCGGTCATATATCTACGTTAGTTTTAACTCAAATTTAAACAAATTAACTTATACATAATGAAATGGACAGATTTGTCATTTCATAATTAAAAATTTGGAAAAATATATAAATTCAGGAAAACTTGGCTTATTAGGCAAATCGGGACTTGCATAGTAGGCCAAGTACAACGTTCTTGCTACTAGGTACAACAAATATATATATATATATATATATATATATATATATATATATATATATATATATATATATATATATATATATATATATATATATATATATATATATATATATATGTTAAATCCCATATGCATCCATAGTGTTTGAAGAGAGAGCAGGAAGCCGTTTGTCGAGGGAACCCCATTTGGACTGATGATCTTTTCCAGTTGTACTTGAAATGTTAACAGAGTTTGAGCATTTACTGCTTCTACTGGTAGACGGTTCATCGAACTCAGTCCTGGGTTATTAACCCAGAAGGTGAAAAAGCATCTCTTGTTCTCAGTCCTATATTGTGGCTTGTTAAACTTGTTTCCGTTGCTCCTTGTTTGTGTTACCTCTGACCTTCTGAAGCAAATATATAGATCAACATCCACTACCTTGTACAGCCACTAGCACTGTAGCATTTCAAGGAAGTCCTTAATTCTATGTTCCCCAGTATACGACCCCACCAAAATCGTTTATCAACCAGGTGCCCATATTACTGTTGGGAAAACAGAGGCTGCAACTAAGGATTGACACCCAGTAAATCCTCCCCGGCCAGGATACGAACTCAGTACAAAGCGCTCGCGAAACGCCAAGTGTGTGTCCTAACGACTACACCACGGTGACTTGTTCAGTATTTTTAGTTTCAATGAGATCTCCCTGTCATACCTGATTTAGAGTGTTGTTAGCCCTGTGACCTTCAAGCGTTCCTGATATGATAAATGACATAGCTATTGAATATGTTTTGTTGCCCAGTGTTGCACTTTTTCCAGAGCAGCTATGTCCATCTGAAAATGAGGTCACCATGCTTGGATACAGTAATCTACGTGAGGGCACACCACAGATTTATACAGTTGAACCATTACTTTTCTTCCTTATTGTGAAAAGTACGCTAAGGCTGTAGCAGCTTGAGGGTTAATTATCCTAAAAAATTTCATCATCACCGATAACTTAGCATCATCAGCAAACATGTTCATATAATTCAGTATTCCTTCTAGAAGATTATTTATTTAATTTTTCATAATTGCTTACAGTTCATTAGGGAGTAAGTTAAATAGACTGGGTCCTTTCATTTGCATGGAGTGTTGGCACAAATTAAATATAATAGTAATAATAACAATATTAAAAAAAATGTGTGTGTAATACATAAAGGAGTAATGTACAATTGTAGGGACAGGAGTTACACATACTATTAAAGTCACTATTATGCAAAGCATTTCGGCGAAATGCATAGTCTGACTCTATGGATATCAAAGAGATGTTTATGTCTAGTGTGTTGACCAAACCACACACTAGAAAGTGAAGGGACGACGGCGTTTCGGTCCATCCTGGACCATTCTCAAGTCGATTGTGTGCCCAATTGCACTATCTATTTTGTCCAGATTTCTATTATTGATTGTTGTTGATTTCTGTAGCATTATTTCCTTGTATGGTCCATTTTTTTAGACACCCGCAGGTGAATAAAAGAACACCCTGCTAAATCCTGGTAGCAGGCCGAGAGCTTTCTCATCTCATACCGCATGGAAAGTGTTGCTCACTAATTTCTCTGGCATACAACCCGCCTATCGTTTAACACCCAAGTACCCAATCACAGCTCGATAAACAGAGGCGTTCAGTTAAGGGTTGGCGCCTAGTCAATCCTCCCACGCCAATATACAAACCTCGGCCAAATCGATAATATTGTGACACAGTCACTAATGCGCCGCAAGGACTTTACTATTAAGTGTTATCTTCTTATCTCTTAAGTTACATACTTTAATTAATCATTCTGTTTGTAAAGTATACAAAATATTATTTCCATGTTTAAATGTGGTTTGCAATTTATATTAGCCTGGCACATAGATCATCTAATACCACCAGAGTCAAGTGATACTAAAGGAGAGGTTGAAAGTCCCAGTTGGATAACAGTGATTTGTTTCTGAATAAATGTTTTATCATACTCTGTAGACCTGCTACACCGTTATATATATCACTTGATCTCAATCTGTATTTCTTAACTATTAAGTTTATATTTCTTGAAAAGTAGGAGTGATAAGTTATTTTTATATGATAAAATAACATTTCAAGTGTTTATTATTGTTGCATCATGATGTGCTTTCATATAATTAAAATAATCACGGTTGGAAATAAAGATACAATTATTAGGCAATTTATTTTATTCCTTGATGGTTGTTATTATATGTTTCATTAATTGTTATATTTTTCCAAATATTACAATAATTCATATTTTCCAAATAGGCAGGTAGAGTCTTCTGGCATCTGCCGCACAGATCCAAAGAGCAAAAGAGCTAAAGCTCAACCCCCACAAGTACAGCTAGGTGAGTACAGATGAGACGGTAGCCTCTTCACAGTCCAGCTATCAGCCTGCTTCACCATACAGCCCATTTACAGACAGCCTGAAAATACAATAAAAGTTATTAAATTGCCAATTACAATTGAGATCATTCATGTAAATTAATAATAAGTTAATAATTTTATTCAGAAGAATGTGTGAATAAAGAACATGAGAGTAATGTACAATTGTTGGGACAGGAGTTACACATACTAATGAAACCTCTATTACGCAAAGCGTTTCGAGCAAAATATAACACTTTTAGATAATTTTATTCTCTCATATTTTATGGACTAATGATAAAGAATGAGATCTAGGAGTGGTTCAAAGTAGAAAACTGTCACCCGAGGAAAAACTAAAGAACAATGTGCAAGAAGCCTATGCTTCACTTTCCTATTTCAGATTTTTTTTTAAATAGCTGTACCTGCCACTCATTGATGTGGCTTAGTCTGGTTAAATGCAAAAGAAAGAAAAGAGAAAACGCACGTTTCTAATGTTACGGTGCCCTCTCCCATTTCTCCCGTATGCCTGCTTTAAGAGTCATCTCAGCTTTCTCTACTGATTCTCTGAGATACAGGGAGTCTATTGGTGTATGTGGCGACCAAATTGGCATCCTGATAAGAGAGAAATTTACATTATAAGTTTGTAGGTAAGGGGAAAGTGGCACTGTTACGGCCCTATTGGGTCGCAACTGGGGTTCTTCTCTGATGTTATTCGAGTTTGGGTATCCCCCAAGTTAGTAGTGGCTTTCGAGGGGTGTGTTCCATAACGCAAGTAAATTAAAGGGGAAGGGATACAAATGCACTAAATTTAAATATATAATTACCACCACCAATAAATAAATATATATAAAGTCACATGGGGGGTATAAATATTCAATGTGCAGAATCGTCTTCCTCTGAAGACGCGGAATGTTCCACGGTGCTCAAGATGAGTAGCCCTGGTTCTCTTCTCGTGGCCTCACGATGAATCCTTAGATTCTCTAGGAGAATCTACCCTGGCCACAGGCCAGCCAAATCACAGTCCCACTGGGTGCACCGTCGTGGAGGCCTTCACAAATCCAGCCTGTAGCTGGCAGGTTCCAATCGGCTCCGCTGCGTAGGCCACTCCACGACCGATACTAGGGTTGCGAGCCCTAGGCAGGAGCCTCGTGTGATCCCGCTGATCACTCTCCTCTATATAGCACCACAGTGGCTAGTCTCTTCCACCAGTCAACCCCGGGTACGACGATTCCTCAACTCTGCCACGTCACAGGCAGGCTAACACTCTCAGCAGTGTTCGTCCGGGAGCAACTCACAGCTTCTTCAGCAAACACGTGGAGAGACTTTGGCTGCCTTGGGTAGACTGATCCAACGTCCATTACAGTAGTCCCAGGTCGACTCTGTAATCAGACACGTCATTAGTGTTGGGGGACACTCTAGGGCACCTCACTTACAGGCTTAGACACAAACGTCCACCTATCCACTCCATAGATGGCGTTGCTGCCTAAGCGCTACCTCACCAGAGGTCAGCAGCGGCTATGTTACGAGCTGAATAGGATGGGAAACCAGCCCCTGTGGCCGGTATATCTCGTCCTCACTAGATGGCGTCGTCCATTTGGAGGGGGTTTCGGGAGCTGACTCACAGATGGCGTGGACGTCACTGCTCCGTGCTACGACGCTGGGCTCGGGTCCGTAACAGGCACCCTTATACAAATGAAATGGTACCCCCTACCTGCAGATCCGCCATTTTGTTGAGGGCGCCAGTCGAGTGAATTGGTGCTGATCCTGACTTAGGTCAGGGGGACCAATCAGAACCAGTAGAGAAGATGATATGACTCTTAAAGCGAATGCAATTAAAGGCCCAAATGCGTCGAGAGGAGTGAGAAGCACAGCTGCAATGCGAGGAGAGAGAGGTGCAGCTGTGGTGTGAAGAGCATGTAAAAGAGGCACAGCCGAAACGAGAAGAAAGAGAGGCACAGCTGAAATGAGAAGAAAGAGAGGCACAGCTGAGACGAGAAGAAAGAGAAGCACAACGTGAGGAGTGAGAAAGGGAGGTACAGCGTGAGAAGCGAGAAAGGGAGGCGCAGCTGAAACTAGAAAAAAAACAGGCACTTCTAAAACGAGAAGACATGGAAGCCCAGCTACAAATGCGGCGAGCCGAGATAGAGGCGAACAGGGAGGTCGAGTTGAGGTGGGTTCAATGTGGGCTAGTCTCGATACCTGCACGTCGAGATGACCTCAAGCCCCGGGAGCGCAATCTACCCATCTTTGATCCTCTGGAGGCCGAGGCTTTCTTTGACCATTTTGAGAGGATTGTAACATTGAATGAATAGCCGGAGAAGGATTGGGCTGCGTTAGTGCAGAGTAGATTGACTGGTGAAGCCAGAGAGGCTTATAACACGTTGGACATCGAGGAGTGCGCCATATACGACACAATCAAGAAAGCAGTGCTCCACTCATATAGACTAACCCCGGAGGTCTACAGGAAACGCGTCCGTAATTACACAAGGGCATCGGGAAGGTCATATGCTGAGACTGCTCGGGACATGGAGCGCAGGTTTCTACGATGGCTGAAGGCCGAAGAAATAGAGACGATGGAGGAGCTGAAACAGTTGATTGTTATGGAAAAGTTCATGTCGACGCTCATCCAGAACTCAAGGTCAGAATAAAGGAGGCAGGTATTAAGGAGCTCTGCAATTACTTCCATTCTTACCTTCAATACCCATTGTTTCATGTTCTGGCTTGTGTTGAAAGTTTGTTTTCACCTCATCCAAAACTGTTGTAACATATCACCTCACCCAAATGCAGGTATAAAAAATCGAAGATGTTTAAGCTCTATTCAGTTATAGTTGTGTGTGTGTGTAAACTAAAGTCTTTGAAAATGTAATAAGTTTTACGAAACGCACTCAAGTGTCGCGTCAGACTAGAAATAAAAATGAATTTTGGATGTCGGAAAATCCGACACCATTTAATATATCATACAGACAGATAATAGCTGTGTTGTATAAACAAGTTAACCCATAGAAAACGTAACTTGTAGTGGAATTACCGTCTATAGAAAACGGAATATCATCACCACATACTATTATAATTCACCATCTATTATGGTGGGAATTATTCTTAAATACATTAGTCTTTGGACTTTACCATCATAAAAACATCTCATATAAATTAACTTAATTATCAGTATTAAAGTAGAGTAAATGTGACCCTTCTATCACTTATTGACATCTGGACAATGTAAGCTAGGCGTCAGGGTGAGGGAGGGCAGCCATTGTTTATACTAGACCAGAGGCTCACGGGAGCAAATTCGGCTCCTGTTAATAACTTGGACGTAGTGTTATGGAAACCAAAGGTGTACCATTATCAACACGCTGTCAACAAATCAAGTTAAGTGTTCTTCCGAAACCCATGTATCTTTCATTTATGGCCATTAATGTCATTATATAGGGTGATCCGATTAGAGCACGTGGTAGCCTCAAACTAAAGGTAATTAAGCCAGGTCTTCATTGTTCCATGTACAGTATTTTCTCTGATATACCTGTCATATATAGGATTCTGGCTTTACAGCTAGCGCCCTTTTGACAGGTCAAGACGTGGAAGCAAGGCTTTGTGCATCAGTTACCAGGGTGATGGAAGCTACCTCAAAGAGGGAAAATGTGGTGTCTACACCCTATTTATACCTGGTGAACTAACCTGCTGTACTATAAGATAAGGAACCTCTTCAATGTATGTAGTCTAATACTGTAGTTTGATTGGCTGCTTATATATAAATTAATTTAATATAAACTCCCCTAATGTGTAGAGGATCGATTTGTGAGATTATGAGATTATTGCAGAAATACAGTCCACTTATCATTATACAAATTGCTATCGAAGTATATAAATTAACGTAAATATAAAATCATATAAATTAAATAAATATAAATCTCACAGGTCGGTTCCCACATTGGAGAATTGATTTTTCATTTACCATCAACAGTGAAAAGAAACATAAGAAAGATCGAGAAAATTCGTGTTAGAATTATTAATCTTACTTTTTCAGTCATATTTAATAATATATGTCTACAGGAAAGACTGCTACCAAAATATACTAATATATATACTATATATATATATATATATATATATATATATATATATATATATATATATATATATATATATATATATATATATATTTTGTGACGGGAAAGTGTTGGAGTGTTGATGTTCGGCAGTCCTCCAATGGCAGGTGTCAATGCCTGGTCACACTTATAAAAAAAAGATAGACTGCTTGCCTGTTGTCTGTGGTAAGTGAGAGAGAGGAACACGTAAAACACAAAGTATGAACAATGAAACTTTAATATATTTACTTTAAACATAAATGAAAATAAAGACAAAATCTCGGTGGAATGAAAAATACAATTACATAACAAAGATAAGTGCAAAGACAATGTGAGACAATAGTATAAAGGTGAAATAATAAAATGGTGCTGAGAATATCGGCTATGGCTGAAACCTCCCTTCGTATACAAGCCAGTGAGCTTAGTATGCCAGAGAGAGATGTCAACTCTAAGAGCACAAAGAATATTCTGAAGTTGATAGCTGGTCAGGGCTCCGACGTCGA